>NC_056579.1:14146111-14456111 GCF_018340385.1 Cyprinus carpio | reverse complement strand
GCGTGTGTCTGGTTTTGTGCGAGAACAAAGGAAATCTGTGCGCGAGCGGAGAGATTCGCACTCGTGCATTGTATGAATGTGCTTTCGCGCTACAATAATGCGCTCTCAACATTTGTCAGTAAATTATCGGTATATAAAATGCATCATTGCAGTATATTTCTTTATGTAGTTTGAATAAAAAGGGCTTCATCTTTAGTAGTGCAGTACTCTGACAGACTGGAAACAAATGGAGGTATCCAGGTGTTCAAGATCCTAACAACTGAGACTTTTACAATGGAAAAAAAATCACTTTGAGTCAGACAAAAAAGGCCATCAATTGTAATGTCAAATCTGCATTTCCCCAGTCACCACAGTCAGTGCAAAAGCACGTCTGTTCATTCTGCATTTCAGATTCCTGCTAATTCAACAGCCAGAAAAGACAGCGGCTCCTCTAAAAGTACAGCACACCACAATAATGATGGATCTGTACAATTCAAGGCTTGCAGCTACACTGAAAACTGTTAAAAAAATTAGTCTCATCTATCCTGTGGCTTCCTGTATCATTCCAGCTTTGCGTGGTAAGTGCCAAGCATTTCAGCACTCAATAAGGTATCTGACAACTCTCTTTCTGTAGGGGGTCCACCGAGATGAGCTGTCTTATTAAAGAAAGTTTTTAGATGACTCACATACATACGTCCCGCAGGCTGTGTACTCTCTGCTCCACATAAACTTTTTGCAATTTTAATTGCAGCAAACAAGTCCACGAGAGCAAGTTGGCCCACACATTTCTTATAATCATCCTATTTAAAGGGCACTGCTTCCTTCATCTGCTATGTACACCTCAGAGATTTTGGACTTCAGTTTAAGCAAATGTCAGTGAATACTCTGACTCTACTGACTACCAGTAATTCATTCATTCTTTCTTTCTTTCTTTCTCTTTCTTTCTTTCTTTCTTTCTTTCTTTCTTTCTTTCTTTCTTTCAACAACTTATAGATAGATAGATAGATAGATAGATAGATAGATAGATAGATAGATAGATAGATAGATAGATAGATAGATCTCAACAGGTCAGCTTGATCTATCTCAACCGGTCTATCCAAATGAATTTTAGCTTATTCAAGTAAGCTTTTTATGTACTTCTTAGTCAAGAATGGCATTCGGCAAGATGTCCATTGTCCAAACATACAAAAAGTACAGAATGAATACCTATGAATAATAATCATAAAATATATATTTTATTTATCAGCCCTTCCAAGAGGAACTCACTGATATGTAAAAGGGGCTGTATTTAATATTTTGACTTTACTAAAGCATAAAAATACCATAATATGTTTGCAGACATTTAAGAAACATGCTTCGTTAACATACTTGTTTATCTGAAAAACAATGCTACAGTCAGTTATTCTCCTTTGAAAATGTGCGTTCGGGGCCGGAATGGCAATCTTTGTTTTGGTTTGTGAAACCCGCCCTCTGCCAGTTTACCCAATTGTATTTCTGCACCCCGGTTGCCAGTTGGCGAAAAACACAACGTATTTCATTTCATTCACTGCCAAGTGTGCTCGTTCCTGTTTGTGTCATCAATCTGGCAACCTGCATGAGCGTCAAGCCTGAGGAGGAGGAGCCGGGTGAAAAAAACCCTCTCCAATATTTTGAATTTGGATTGCAATACCTAGTTTAGCTCAGTTAAATGTCCATCAGTTTTTAGTTTTTACATAAAAAGTACATGCATCCATCAGGCAGAAATGTTTTTTTCTTCTTCTACTGAATAATGAAACTTTAGTTCCTAGATAAAATGAGGCTGAAATTTTGACTAATTATCTTCATATGCATTTGTGAACTGAAAAATAAGCACACAAACAAAACCAACATCTGTAAGAGTACTCGGTGAGAACATCTGTTCAAAATCATGGCAATCAACTAAAAAGTTAATTTTCATATTCAACAGCACTTCAAATGAAGATGATGGTAGAATCTGGTTGCTAGTGCAATGAAATATACATTTTAGTGAAGATAGGAGATATAACAGAGGTTTGTAATCTACAGTACTTTTGTTATCCTAAAACAAATATGATACAGAAGAAAGCAGGATAAATTAAGAAAAATAATTTTCTCTAACTACAGTTGAGGAAAAAAAAAAAAACAGTTTTTAGATAAGTACTCATACTTGGTGCAGCAACTCTGGCCTGGAGCTTGCTAAAGCACATGAATGTACAAAATAATGAGTCTGAGACTGAACACAGCTACAGGAGGCCAGCTAAATTTGAAGTTTGGAATTACCCCTTAGGGAAATATTACTGTAATGATATATAAAAAAGCAATGGTGAGCAATGGTAAGTTGCAGAAAGGGAAAGGCAAAAGTGTCAAAATACCGTGCTAAGGATTAATCAGAACATTTTATGCTAAAATAATTCTATGAGATGAAGCGAGACGGAAAAGTCAACTACAACCAACCTCCCGAAAGATTGTGCTGGCATGTAAAGATACAAACCCAAAAATGTGTATCTGTGCACGATGCAGCATAGCAGAGGTTGAGTATATGACTATTTCAAATACAAATACTAGATTGACTAGGGGAGAGAGTAGGGCTGAACGATTTTGACAGAAACACAGAAAAAACTGGATGATGTATTCTCTGCCCACATCCAAAACAAGATGAAACCTGTGATCCTAAACTACTTTTGCAGTTTTATTCAACTGCAAATCAAAACAGTGCCTAAACAGTCAATTTCACATTGCCATCTTATCATTAAATACAAAAGTGTTATTCAAATTTTGAAAAAATAAAACATAAACCAAAAGCAAGCAATGTGACTATGGCATTATCACTGATGCTGTAAGTTCACACAGAGCAGCTATTTGAGCCCTGACTTCTGAACTCTCATTATAATCAACAAAGCTGGCCATGTTGCAGAATAAACCTTTTATTTACACCATGTCAACACCTTGTTGATCATAGTGTCCTCAAATTCTCAGGTCAGTCACTTGCAGTGCATATCAGTTGTTACGCCATCTACATTATAAGCATGCAATATCGCATAACGTCATTTGGATTCTAAAGCTTCTTTTCGAATGTCAAGTAAATTTCTTCTAAATTAGTTTTTGTGTCCTACTGCAAACAGAAGTGAAAAATAAAAGATACTTAAATCCTTGTCAATCATTTGAAACTTAAACTGTAAAAAATGTAATCAAATTAACAAATAAATTAAATCAAACAGCTCTGATTGGCCACTGGATTCATGCACACAACTGTGATGCAAGGAAAACATACCTAAATGAAATTCAGTAATCAACAACACTTTTTTTTTTTTACGATTAGTTAATTATGCCATTGTGATAATCTTGATTATTAATAAGATTTTGAAGCCCTAATTGTTTTGAATTAAATTCTAAACAGACAAAGAAACAAACTGTGTCATGGTTCATGGGTCTGTGACACTCCGGGGAATCCCAGTCACTCCACAGGGTCACTTTCCATCAGTCACTGGCAAAACTGTGTTCTCTTTTCCAGATCCCGAGCCCATGCAGATGGGCAGGTCTCGTCTTTCGCAGCAGGAGAAGCAGAGATGCAGGGAAAGGGGACTGTGTTTATATTGTGGACCTGCCGGCCACATCGCCCTGCAGTGTCCAGTAAAAACCGGTGCCCGCCAGTAGGTAAGATGTTACTGATGTGTGGGATTACTCTAAACAAATCCTCTTTCTCAGTCACTCATCTTCCAGTGAGGCTAAGAATGCATTCATTGACTCATGATTGTGAGGCTTTAGTGGACTCGGGAGCGGAGGGTAACTTTTTTAGACATTAGTCTCGCTCAAACTCTCAAGATACCTATGGTGGTCCTCTCTCAGCCCATCTCTGTGGTTGCACTGAATGGTCAGCCTTTACCCTCCGTCATGCATGCCATTGTCTCATTAAGAGTCATCACCTCTGGACAACACTCAGAGAATATTGACTTTCTTCTGACACACTTCCGCTGCTCCTGTGGTTCTGGGGCATCCCTGGCTGGTGCTCCACAATCCCCATATAAACTGGGGAAAGAATGCTGTTTTGGCTTGGAGCGAATATTGTCATGCTTCCCGTTTGTTGTCTGCAGGTTCTCCTTTGTCTTGTTCTGTGTTTCAGGATGATCACACTGACCTGTCTAATGTGCCACTTGAGTACCTCGACCTGAAGGGAGTGTTCAGTAAGTCTCGGGATGCTTCTCTACCACCACATCGTCCCTATGACTGTGCAATAGACTTATTATCAGGTAAATCTCCGCCTAAAAGCAAATTATATTTGCTTTCCAACCCGGAGAGGGAGGCCATGGAGAAATATATATCTGATTCTCTTGCAGCCAAGATTATCCGCCGCTCTTTCCGTCCAGCTGGTGTGGGTTTCTTTTTTGTGAAGAAGGACGGCTTTCTTCATCCCTGTATTGACCATCGAGAGTTGAACGACATCACGGTGAAGAATATTAATCCTCTACCATTGATGTCGTCGGCTTTCGAGCGCCTGCAGGGGGCGTCATTTTTCATGAAATTGGATCTCCGTAACGCTTATCATTTGGTTCGCATAAGAGAGGGGGATGAATGGAAAACCACTTTTAATACCCCCAGGGGGCACTTTGAAAATCTTGTTCTTTCCTTCGGCTTTTGTAACACCCCCACGGTATTCCAAGCACTCGTCAATGATGTGTTGAGAGATATGGTAGATCAGTTCATTTATGTCTACCTGGATAACATACTGATTTTCTCATTCTCTCCAGGAACATGTTCCACACGTCAGGTGAGTGCTTCAGTGGTTGTTAGAGAATGGTCTTTTTGTGAAGGTGGAGAAATGCGTTTTTCATGCACAGTCTGTTCCTTTTTTGGGATACATCATCTCGGCTGAGGGGGTGCACATGGATTCCGACAAAGTTCAGGCTGTGGTGAGCTGGCCAACCCCAGATTCCCGCAAGGCCCTGCAGAGGTTTCTGGGCTTTGCCAATTTTTACCAGTGATTTATTTGCAATTTCAGCCAGCTAGCCGTTACTTTGACTGCCTTAACCTCCACCAAGACTGCTTTCAGGTGGTCCAGTGCAGCACATGCTGCATTTTCCAAACTCAGAATCTGCTTCATTTCAGCTCCCATCCTTGTTGCGCCTGATCCGTCCCGGCAGTTTGTGGTGGAGGTTGACGCGTCAGAGGTGGGGGTTGGCACGGTCTTATCCCTGCGTTCCCTCACGGACGGCAAGGTGCATCCTTGCGTGTATTTTTCTCACTGTTTGTCTCCTGCTGAGCATAATTATGACATTGGTGACATTGAGTTGTTGGCAGTTAAGCTTGCCTTAGAAGAGTGGCGTCATTGGTTTGAGAGTTCGGGGGTTCCTTTTGTCATTTGGACCGACCACAAGAATCTTGAATACATCAAGTCCGCCAAAAGATTAAACTCTACGCAGGCCCGGTGGGCTCTCTTTTTTTATTATTATTTTTTTTTTGTCATTTTGATTTTTCTATTTCTTATCGTCCAGGTTCAAAAAAATCAAACTGGACACGTTATCCTGTAATTTTGATAATTTGGAGCACCCGTCTTTTTCCGAGCCCATTGTGCCGCAGAAGGTTTTTATTTCTGCATTAACGTGGGAAATTGAGTCAAAGGTCCGCATGGCCTCTCATGGGGTAATGCCTCCACCCGGATGCCCACCGGGTCGTTTGTTTGCACCAGAGGGTTTAAGGTCCAAAGTTATCAGATGAGGTCATTATCAAGGTACCTCGCCATCCTGGGGTTAATCATACCAAGTTCCTTCGAGACCCTGGTGCCACATTTCTTTAGATTTTGTTTATGGGGCTCCCACCCTCACAGGGGAACATGGTGGTTTTGACCGCGGTGGACCGGTTCTCGAAGGCAACTCATTTCATTCCTCTGCCTAAATTACGTCTGCCAGAGAAACAGCGGTTGCTGCCATCGACCACGTTTTTCGCATACATGGCCTCCCGATGAATGTGGTCTCTGACAGAGGGCCTCAGTTTGTTTCCAAATTTTGGGGAGTTTTGTAAGTAAGTTGTTGTTAGTCTGTCTTCTGGGTTTCATCCCCTGAGTAATGGTCAGACGGAGAGGGCCAACCAAGATTTAGAACGAATGTTCTCTTGCGAGCAGCTCTCATGGTTGCTTCTCACCAAGCTACCCTATCGCATTTTGTGTTTTAGGGTACTCAGCCACCACTTTTCTTGGAGCCAGCAGAGTGCTTCATGGGAGAATGGTCTTTTTGAGGTGGAGAAATGCACATACAGTCTCGTTTTTTGGGATACCATCTCGGCTGAGGGGGTGCACATGGATTCTACAAAGTTCAGGCTGTGGTGATCGGCCCTTTTGAGTGTAGTTTAGACTGGTACATTTCTCCACCACAAAAAGACCATTTTCTCCAAGTATGGTGTGTCTGAAAAAGTCGTGGGTACCCTAAACTGCCCAAAATGTAGGCCCGTTGGTAACGAGTTATGTGCATACTCAACCAATGAGAGCCTGACGTACCTGGAAGCCAAACATCGCAACATTCGTTCTACTGACCCTCTCCGTCTGACCATTACTTTTTCCAAGTATGGAGGGGTGCCGATCTGTCAGTAATTGGCTTGCTCCCAAATTTAAGGCCAATCGCCACCGGTTGAAGCCTCCCGTCTACGTCGTGGGTCAAAAAGTGTGGCTTTCATCTAAAAATATTCCTCTCCGATCTGTCAGTAATTGGCTTGCTCCCAAATTTATTGGCCCATTTTTCTGTCACCAAAATTATTAGTCCGGTGGCAGTCTGCCTCAAACTCCCTCCGGTGTACAGGAGAATTCATCCGGTGTTTCATGTATCCAAATTAAAGCCCATTTTTCAGTCACCCATTAATCCGCCGGTCCCGGTTCCCCCCGCCGCATCTCATAGATGGGGAACCAGCTTATTCAGTAAAACGTATTCTGGGCTCGAGGTGGAGGGGACAAGGATTTCAGTACTTGGGGGACTGGGAAGGTTACGGTCCTGAGGAGAGGAGTTGAGTGCCTGCTAGAGACATACTGGACCACTTCCTTATCGATGATTTCAATCGCCAGGTAGGTTCTCCTGAGAGTGATAGGAGGTGTTCTTAGGGGATGGGGTATGGTCACGGTTCATGGGTCTGTGTGTTCATCTTGCATCTGTGTCTGGTGTGTGTGCGTTCGTTACCTAGTATCGAAGCTGGCAGTCTAATCAGAGCGTCCCAGCTGCAGCTCGTTTGCGCTGCCTATATATTTGGCTGGCATTTCTGGTTGTGTTGTCGGTTCGTTAATTCTTGTCCTGTCGCTTTGTTCAGTTCTTCGTGGTTCCAGATCTCGTCCAGCCAGTTTTGGATTATTCCTCACTCACATTGGACTCACCTGCACTGGGTTGGAGACTCACAGCTTCTAGAGTGTGTTGGACTGATTTCCACTGAGGTTTTGATTACAATCGTCTTCTCTTCTCACTGCTTGCTGTGTCTTTATTAAACCTATTTAGCACTCACACTTGCATCTCAAGACTCGTTCATTGTGACAAACTGTTAATGTAATCCGTTAAGTTTGCTTGAACGAGTAAACTTTTCAATAAATGTTGTATAAGTTTATACAATAAATTGTATAATACATTTGTGAGGGAACTGCAGGGGGTTCATGGGTTGATGAAAAGCTAATTAAATCATTAAGATGTAAAATAAAAAAGATGAAGAAATATTTTATTAATGTTTATACATATGAACCAATAACCTACATTAGGGCCGTAACATTCAAATGATGTTGAATTATTGAAATACTAACTTAAAGTCTCGATGGAATTTTTTTAAGTAAATATTTTAGGTCAAAGGTCTTCAGCTGACAGAAAAGTTTGGGAATCCCTGCCAAAGGCCATGTTGATGAAAAATGTTCAGTCATGCACTGGTAATGATCTGCACTGAAATGTGACCGGCAGTATGCAGAACATTAATAGGAGGTAGGGCTGCCAGAGAACTGGCTACTGTTATCAGATATGATTGGCAATGAGTATAGAATCATAGCATGTCGGTGCTTTAGTGCAGGCTGATTGCACACCATTCTCTGTGGCTGCAGGATGTTGATCTTTAGAAAATGAGCAGGATGGTAATGTAGTTTTTATCTGCACACCCAGCAACTGGGGTTCAAAGCAGCCCTGCCACGCACATCAAATCAGCAAGCCCCATTTCCAGCAGGTTTCTCACTGCTTGCTTTTGATTCAGCAGCAGGCCAGGGGCTACACATTCCTCTCAAGCCCTAGCTGTGAGCTAGCACCAACTGAGAGACAGAAACAGAGACAATGCATGTATGAGGGAGACAAAAAGCTTGTAAAAAGGGAACGTGTCTTTCTGTAGTGTCTAAAATGTTTGTGCATGAAAAAAAAAAAAAGAAAAAACTTTTACTGTTCTTATATTGTTATTTTTAAGAAATGATTGCCTATAATTTGTTATCCAATCAAAAAATTGCATAAAAAAATTCTTATGTTCAAGGTTCTGTAGATGTTCAAAGTGTCAAATATATTTGGTCATGTGTGCTTGGACTCTGATTCCCAGTAGCAGGATCTGAGCAACCAGAACACTCCGAATTAAGTGGATTCCCAAGTGGCCCAAGTTGCCATGAAACAGTCAAGAGCCCTTCATGGCTGTTAGAAGCCTTGTAAATATAGCTGAGGATGAGAGCATACACATCTCGTCAACACTCTACTAGAGAGGCTAAAGAAGGCCAAGAATGTCACAAGGTTTCCTTCCAAAAATCTTGACAGATGGGATACGAAGCACTTGCCTGCTGACTTTTACTTTTTAACACTGAACAAATCCTAGTATTAAGACATTATGATCACAGTAAGAATATGAACATTAATCATTGGATGAATTAATATATAATCACTACATCATTATTATTTATTGTTACATGTATATAAAATGCTAACGGAATGATTAAAGAAAGTGCTGATATTGTTAACTAAAACTAAAATCATTAGAAAATAGTTTTTAGTAATTGAAAGTAAGCTGAAATAAATAACTGAAAAACCTAGATGAAAATTGTAAATGTTGCCTTGGAAAGTTGTAAAATTACAAAAACTAAAATAAAAAAAAATAAAAACCTATATATAGAAATATAAAAAATAAAAATAAAAATGAGCACATAAAATTAAAAATAAAAATGTAAAAATAAAAGATAACTGCAAATGTTTATAAATACACCCCCACCCTCCAATTCTGTTTAATCTCGTTTGTGGCCCAGAAACTACACACATTCATCTTTAAGTGAGAAAAAAAAATAGTTTTACCAAATAAGCAGATTTAAGGAAAAACTTCAAACAGTGTCAGATTTTTGTTGTTGTTGTTACGATGTAAATCTCTGTTGCCTTTTCATGGTTTATACACATCAAAAAAAGTTAAAAAACAAAAATATCTTTGGTCTGAAATGTTCTTGAAAAAAGGGTGAAATAAGGTTGTTAAAAATTCTTTTTTTTTTTTTTTTTTTTTTTTTTTACTTACTCCTTACTTTACTTACTCCTGTTTTGAAAACTCAGGCTTCTTCGGAGCCACCTCTCCAGTTCGTCGTTTCTCAGCAGTTAAAGCAACTTCAAACAAGTCCTTTGAAACCACTGGTGCTGAACATTCAAAGGTTTTTACATTGCTACCTTGTAAAGCCTTAAATCTCTGCAGCACCTTGAGAGCTGGAGATTGTAGCTTCTGATGAGTGCTGTTAGTTTTATTTATTTATTTCCTTTCTTTCCAAAAGCACTCTGGCGATAAATAACTTAAAGAAAAACATGTTACTCATTTCGCTGAAGTGCGGCTCCTTGCAGTATACCACCTTTATTTCCCTTTCACCACACCAGACCTGCCAGGTTTGGGTGTGTGTAAATATACATGTGTGTGAGTACAGTATATGACTGCTATTTATTTAAGCCATCAGCTAGCCAATTATGAGGGTCGCTGGCAAATATTGCCATCAATTTGCATACATTTTAATGCTCTGAAGTGCAACCCTGAGTGCAGAGTTGCTATTACAGCACACAGCCACTCTGAAACTTTAACCACTGTAAATCATCAAAATAAAAGTAAATAAACCACGAGGTGCACCTCCGAAACACATCTCCTTAGTCACAGCTTACGAGATAGCAAAGCTAGCGAGAAACAAATACACACAGGTAGAAGATAAAAGGGCAAAGAGGGAGAGCTTAGGCGGACAGTACGCCCCCCAACGGAACAATAAAGAGAACTTGCAAACATGTACCATCTCAAAGCCATCTTGCCAATGGCGGTACTCGCTAGTCAAATAGGATTTTAATTCACTTAAGTATTCTCGCTAATATTTTTTGTCTTGTTATCGAGCAAGAATTATTTATTTCTTTTTACATCATTGGCCAATAGTTTTCCCCCACTAAAAAAAATGCTAAGAATATAAATGTAAAAAAAAAAAAGTTAAAAAATTTTTACAAGTAAAAAAAAACCAAAAAGTCATTTTAAAAAAAAAAAAAAATAAAAAATAAAAAAAAATATATTAAAAAAATAATTTATAACAAAAAACAAAAATATGAAGAATAAAAAAAAAAAATCTTAAAATGTATATATAATATATATAATAAGGTAATTGTTTTTACAACATCTGATGCTTCAAATTTCATTTTGATATAAATAAATGGTTTTGTGTCAAGGGAAGTGTGGGGAACCCTGTACAGATGGACGTGTTCATGCTGCATGTCAGAATGAGAGAAATTCCTTTATAAAAACAGCCGAAATAATACACAAAAACCTACACACAAACTCCCTTACAAACCCAAACATCAACCAAAACTTTCCACAAAATTTTCCAAACTTTTCATATATCTCTTCAAAACTGGCTGTCATATATATATATATATTATAAACAAATATATAGTATTTACACTACATCGGTGTGAGGACACATTGTCACAGCTTTCTGTATGATGACTTTTTGGGCTGAAAAACTAAACTTTGGGAACAAAACAAAGCAAAACAAAGGAATTCGAAGAAACAACAAAAACACAAATAAAACTTTCTTAAATATCATATCTATTTTACAAATTGGATACAGAGGTCCTCACTGGATCATGTATAATTGCTTGCTTTCGAAAGGCTCGACTGTCAACTCTGCTTCAAGTTAAATGCCGACCTAAGGTCATATATACATGCACATAGATGTACCACACACATGTAATCATGGAAATATGTATGTACACCCACATACCCAGTAAATCTGCATGATTTGCTAGGAGGTATTGTAATTATGATGGTACTGCATGGAATGCAAAACGCAGCATGTGAAGTTCAATCTGTGCAAATTGTGCACATAGTGTGTCTTTTTAGAGCTAAATCACTGTTTCACCAGCTGAGCAGGCCAAAATCTTTCTGTTTGATATAGAATTAACAAAGCAAAACAAAGGAATTCGAAGAAACAACAAAAACACAAATAAAACTTTATTAAAAATCACATAAACTTTGGGAACAAAACAAAGCAAAACAAAGGAATTCGAAGAAACAACAAAAACACAAATAAAACTTTCTTAAATATCATATCTATTTTACAAATTGGATACAGAGGTCCTCACTGGATCATGTATAATTGCTTGCTTTCGAAAGGCTCGACTGTCAACTCTGCTTCAAGTTAAATGCCGACCTAAGGTCATATATACATGCACATAGATGTACACACACATGTAATCATGAAATATGTATGTACACCCACATACCCAGTAAATCTGCATGATTTGCTAGGAGGTATTGTAATTATGATGGTACTGCATGGAATGCAAAACGCAGCATGTGTCAAGTTCAATCTGTGCAAATTGTGCACATTAGTGTTGTCTTTTTAGAGCTAAATCACTGTTTCACCAGCTGAGCAGGCCAAAATCTAGTTGAATGTTATGTTAGAGTGCATTAAGTTTACATTTATACTCCCCGATAACTTATGTTTTATCCAGGATATTACAAGATACTGAAAAGGGCCAGACAGATATAAATGTTCTTCTTACAGACACACACAACCACAAAATAATGAAATCATCTCTGTTTCTCCTAAAGATATGTAGTAAAATGGAAAATTAAGCTTTAAAACAGATTCTCCACTGTGCCACCGCCTCAGCCTGGAACTATGCTAATGAAACGCCCCACAAAGATGCCTGTCTATAAATTGACGACTTGAATCCACTGCACATTTTCTTGAGTAATCCATATGTAATCCCATAT
This sequence comes from Cyprinus carpio, assembly GCF_018340385.1. Taxonomy (NCBI): domain Eukaryota; kingdom Metazoa; phylum Chordata; class Actinopteri; order Cypriniformes; family Cyprinidae; genus Cyprinus; species Cyprinus carpio. The sequence goes on along the minus strand of NC_056579.1, from coordinate 14,443,943 downwards.
GAGAGCTCATAATGTGAATTAATTCCATTAGATATTGTAGGAGTGTATCATGATGTACTTCACGCAGTAGAAGTCAACTTGTGGGTTGTTTGCCTTCTGTTGCCCCCTTCACAGATAAAATGCACACATGCAAACACCCTTTGTACATGATTTGGCTACTTGAAAGTGTTTGCATAATTACTGAGTCACCAGTGTGTGGCTATATGTGCCGTTACAGACTTTGTAATGAGCTTAGACTATAATTAAATATGTTCTAGGCTGTATTTTAATATGATGACAAGTCTAAATCTGACCTTATTCAAATAAGAATCCCTTCATGGTTAGGTTACAGCATTCACATCTAGACACGGCTGTGTACTAAACACATGGCTGACCTGCTAACCCACGCAAACTGTCAGGAGTGATATAGTCATCCAGCTCGAGACTAGCACCTCAGAGAACATGAATTACATATTTAAGTGGTTTCCAATTCTGTACCAAAGACATTTATGTCAAGAAATATTATCATTACTGTTATTGTGCCTCAGAATATGTAGAACATGCCCATATATATATATATATATATATATATATATATATATATATATATATATATATATATACATATACACACACACACACACACAATATGTAAGTTTTCAAAAACTAGGCCTAAAAAATAATTAAATCATATTTTGACAAACATTGCGATCTGACCTGAAATGTGACATGCATTTAATATCTCATATACCTGTTGCTTGTAAGCTAAAACAACAAAGGCATAAAAAAAAATAAGAGATGTCTTTTGTTTCCAAATTAAGTCACATTTTTTCTCATCAAATTAATATTCTCATGAAATTGCAATTTCAGAATTTCTGTCTTTGCTTGGAATTATATGATTGTGAGAATAAAGGGATGCTGCAATAGAAAGGCATAGGCACTTGAAATGCATGGAAAAACAAGTGAGCTTTCACTAAAAGAGATCTCTTTCAATGCATGTAGTGGGTACTCAGGAAAGAGATGCAATACATAATGCATGGCTACAACAAACCAGATAATCTAGTGTGATATTATTCACATCTCTGACGTGAGGATGTGAGACGAGTCATCTGGAGCTTTGTCTTAAAAAAAAAAAAGCATGGTTGAGAGCATTGACTGTGAATTACATTATGGACAAATGCTCTCACTCTTGCTTTTCATCAAAAGTCATTGAAGTTCTCTAAAAAAGAAGTAGAGGACTTCAGTTTACTCAGAAGCTGCATACAAATATCAGAAATTTGGAGAGAACCCCCCCCCCACTAATTTTCTTTCACTTTTTGATGACTTCAGCAGAATGAAAGAAGGAAAGAATGACTGATTCAGCATATACTCTACTTCCACCGGTTTGTTTATAATTTTCAGAATCAATAAATGTGATATAATTTCAGAGTCTGTACCGACAAGAAAAATTACTTCATTTTCCCACTTGAGGAGAAACATTGGTTATTATGTTTAATACAGATCGGAAAGGTGTTAATGTATGCTGAAAAGGCCACAAAACTCATCAGCCAAGCTGTTTGTTTATTTTTTAGGGGCATTTTCTTTATACTAGTCCATAGGGACCCATATAAAAGCCTAGCATTAATTCTCTTTTATCTTGTGATTTATATACGCTCTAAATAAATACAGATATGGCCTGGATTTTGGGCATGCCCATGCTCCTCTCACCATCCTTTGCTGTCATTGCACAATTCTATGCTTCAGTGTACCTTTGGCAAATGAAGCGGTACTTTTCACCAGCTTGAAATGGCATAAAAAATGACCACCTGTCAATGTCACATAAAGAAAAACTTTGGTGTAAAAGTAGGACATAAATATAGATTAGGAAAAGCTCTGTAAAGGTCCTTTAAAAATGCTGTTTTATTTTTTAAATGTTAAAGTACTTCCTATCAGAGTCTAATGTGCAGAGACATTAAGTAAGTCATTAGCTGGCTGATTTCCCTGAAAAGTGTAAACACTGTGGCTCTGTGGTGCTTTCAACATTGCTCAGTTTGCAAGAGCATTCCAAGCAGCTCTGGCAGAGACATGTGACTGGGAAAACAGGAGCCAGTAGACATGCAGTCCACTAGAAAAAGAAATCATATGCCAATAAAAGCTGATAGCTTCATGCACTGCTGTAATGCGGGATCTCACAGTTCCCCAGACACCATAAAGATCTTTAGCATATATAACAAGCTGCCCAACACATTTTTAAAGTTTCTTTTTGATAAATATTTCTAGAATATTGTCTCCTGTTCTATTTTCATGTGCAGGGGCAACTACAATATAAGTAAGTTGGGACTAAATGTTTGTCCAAAGTATGGAAGACAATTTTTTGGAGATCCATTATTTTTGCAATTGCATTTAGTGCTGCTAGTGGTGATGAAATTGCAAACTAGTTCACCCCAAAATAATACCTTTGCCTAATGGTTAAGTCCGCCTCTGGTTAAAACTGCAATGTAGACAATTATTTGTGACTTAGAGACCTTAAAGTATCTATTGAAGAAAACAGTTGAAGCTGTCGTATTAAAAGATTTCAGCAAAATTCTTATTTGGGCTTTTCCCCTAAGAAGGCAGTGCAAATTAGTGTCCTAAAGTTCAAGGCGTCTGCGCTGTCAATCGGTGTGCGGTTAATATTTAATCCCCTCGATGTCACTGTCAATTTTTCTCAATTTATTTAATCAGAAACTGGAGGGCAGGGGATGCAGGGCCTCATGAATTCATTTCAAAAGAGTTTTCATTTAGAGTGTCTGATTATTTCATCATGATGAGTCATTTGTGTCATTCATGTTCTGGTTGGGAAGAATGAATTATGAACCTCAAAACCCAAGGTTACAGCAAACACACCCAGCTCTTCCTGCAAGCGCCAAGCCTGGGAAAGGCTGTGTGAAGCGAAGTGTGAATGAAACAAAGGCTCCTGTCCTCCCTCTGTGGAGGTGGGCTTACGATCCTTTCAGAAGGAGGCACAGAGACAGTGTTGAGTTCGCCTGACTCTCCACTCCCACATCTGAGTGAACGCTAGTATAATTGCAGAGATGATTGACAGATAAATTATCTATCTAGAAAGGCCAGCTGTCACTGACCATTTTCAATCTTCCTGGATGGTGTTTGGATGTAATTCACTTAGTCACACAGTGCTGATGTGACAGAATTCATCAAGAGCCAGTTTTGCCAATGGCATACACTTTCAACTAAAATAAAATACAGTGAATAATTCATGGTTTGTGACAGTAACACTTACACATAGTACACTTACACATCTGAGGTCTGACTCTGAACTTTAAAAGGGTCAGGCAGATTAAACATTTGGTATACGTACTGAGACTATGAACAGATGACCAGCTGAACTCTTTGCATGTTTGGGGCAGCAAGATTTTATAATTTTTTTTTTTTTTTAAATAAATGAATACTTTTAATTAGCAAGGACACATAATTTTGATCAAAAGTGACAGTAAAAACATTCAAAATGTTACAAACTAATAATATATTTCAACTAAATGTGAATAAAACAAAAATAACGACTTTATTCCACAATTTGTCTCCTCTGAGTCTCTTTTGGAGAATATCTGCTGGATGCAAGCAGCGTACGCTCTTCTGTGTCAGCTTCGCTGCATGGATGTGCCGTAGAAAACATATCCTTGTGTCTTGGCTTTTAAAGCCAGAAAACAACTTTCTAACTTAAACTAACTTAAAACACTGATGAATCGGAAGTGACCCTTCTACTCTTCTGTCAGCAGGGGAAGGCAAAATAACTAATTATGCCCCCTTGCTCCCTGTGTGCCACCTTTTGTGAAGTGCCACCCACAGTCTGATTAGGTGAAACAAATAAGATGTCAGTGGTGAGATGGGTTTATGGTCATACAGTGTGACAGGTCAAGTCAGCCCTCCCCACCACACTCCTCTGGATTAGGTCAGTGGGGAGGCAGGGCAGGCTGAGCGTGTCACTAATAATTATGACTCCACGCAGCCGAGGGGCTCGGCACCTCTCAGCCTGTCTAAACGGCCAGACTAATGAAAGGAGAAAAGTGAGGTGAGGCTGGAAATGAGTAATCTTTCGCATGGGCTGCGTGGGGCTCCCTGTGTCTCGGCTCCCTCAAACAGCTTCAGTCAACTGCTCTCCACTTTTCATCTTTTTTCTCACCACTGTATTCTCTCATAGCTGTGTAACAGCATCCACTTGAAATAGATATGCCCCAATTATACCAGAAACAGGCCTGACAAGAGACTCTACTGGGAGTGAAGAGAACCGCAGGGTTGCGTGTGTGCTGATACTGTATATGCAACGATTATGTGTCCTAACCAATGCTGAGGAGAAACGAACAAAAAGTAGCGACACTTACCTTCATTTTTCAGTAGATTAAAAGTAGTTCAGATGTTTTTCAAGTAATTAGTAGTAGCTTTTCTAGTAACAAGCAGTATTGTGTAGTGTGGTCAAACAAAGCTGAGCTGATAATATTCAAACACACACAACTAACTTTAAATTACAGTGTTTTTGTTCCACACATACTGACATTCTGCTGTGCCTTTGTCTGGAACTATTTTCTTTGCCAGAGCAAAAATAAAGTACACTACTGTTCCAACCTTTTGGGTTTATAAGATGCATTAAAAACAAAACAAAACAGCAAGGACACATTCAACTGATCAACCTGATAAAATATTACAATTGTTTCCACAAAAAAAAAAAAACCTTAAGCAACATAACTGTTTTTAACATTGATTATTATAAGAAATGTTTCTTAGTCACCATATTAAAAGAATTTCTGAAGTATCATGTGAAACTGAAGACTGGAGTAATGGCTGCTAAAAATTCAGCTTTGCCATTACAGAAATAAATTGCATTTTAAAAATATATCAAAAGAGAAAAGAGTTATTACTGATTTCACTGTATTTTGATCAATTAAATGCAGCCTTGGTGAGCACAAGATACTTTTTAAAAAGGATTTATAAAAATTGTACCAACCCCAGACATTTAAACAGTAGTGTAACTAACTAGCAAACTTGTGTTGCTATTCCAACAGCTTGTGTAATAGTGCTTAAAAGATTACATGGTATGTGAACCTGAGAGGTGTGACAAGACTGTAAGCAAAGCACAAGTGATACCCACTACTTCCTCAGCTAAAAAAAGTGATTACTGTAACATTATTGAAACAAATAAGGTGTGAACTCGCACATATCATGTAAAACAGCTTTTATCATGTGTCTCATGAGTGTTCTACATCAGGCAGAGTGTATGTGTGCACAGATTCTTTTTGTGTGAAAGCATATTTATGCTTATAGCATGTGGAGCTGTGTACTGTGGAAGCACTGCTGTGCGGTGGCTTACATCTCGGATCCCAGTGGCAATTCGCCGCAAGGACTGCAATTAAACACTAATCTCCCTTAAACATTCACGATGAATTATATAGTGCTGAGTTATGCTCCAGTATTGCATGCATTAGATCTCTTCTCTATGCACAGTAGGGTTGGAGGAGTTCCATGTGCAGGAAAGAGGAAGGTCAGTGGAGGCGATGTGTTGCTCAGTGCCTGAGGTCTCCAACAGCAGGAGGTCCACCAATCACTGTTTGTGTTAACTCAAGATGAATGTGTAATGAAAATAATTCTAAATCATTTATTATTCTTAGTTAAATGTTAATTTCAATGTTTCAAAATTTCAATCAAATTAAAAGATGTATCTGTTTAATATTACTTAATGGACCTTAGCTAACATGAACAGTTGTATTTTTTATTAACTAATATTAACAGATTAATAGTTTTTAGTTAATGTTAATGTTTGTTATGCATTAATTAGTGTTAACAAATGGCACCTTATAAAAAAATGTCATTGTCCCTCCCACATTAAAGTGTATAGATATATTTCATTATTAAAGTGTATCAATAATTATCGTGAACTTATAATGAAAAATACTAAATTAAGCTTGGTTAATGTTAATTTCTACATTTTCTAATATATTTAACATTCCAAGTTGGATAAATCAACATGAATGTACTGTATTATGAATGAACACAAATTGGCAATGAACTATAGTATATTAAAAATAGCATTAACTTAGAGTAATAAATGTAAAAAAGTTAATTGTTAGTTCATAATACTTAATGTTGAGTAATTCTGTTTAATTTAAACTTACTGTAATGTGTGCCAGTATATAGATTAAAAATATACTAGATAAATAATATATAGTAAATATTTTAACATGTATTAAAAGTTAATGGCTATGAATTTTAAAGATCATTTTAGTGGATTTGGAATACATTAAATAATAGTAAAATTCATTAAAAATATATGGAAATACATTAATATGATACTAAATGCATGTTATTAGGCCAGGCTTAAAACACAACTCCCAGTTTTATGTAATACCCAACAGGGGGTCCTTGGCCTGAAGAAACTGAAGACCCCTGGAGAAGAAAAAAATCCCCTCTGAAACATTTCAAAGCTTGCAGCCCCTGGAGGGTGATCTTTGCGACAGGATTTCATGCAGTTCCTGCAGTGTGTCTTCTCAGTTTGCCTAATTTTTGACTGAAGGGTCATCTGGGGCTTGACTTTTCCTGTCCACGTCTGTGAGAACCCGTCTGTAAGCTCAAATGCTGGAATGACGAAGACCCGCAAGCCATTGAGGGTGTTTGTGTGCTGGTTTGCCCATGGTTGTACAGATTAAAGCTAATGGTAGTCAGAGCAAATCCTGCGCCATGCTGAGGAACCCAGCGCTGGGTCTCTGTGTGTCAGTGATAAGGCAAAGGACATGTGGTATGGAAAGAAAAAAAAAAGAAAAAAGAAAAGAAAAAAAAAACCCTTGTTCTGTTCTCCTCTAAGTGTCAGACAAAAACAGGGTTCTTCAAAGCCATTATAATGTCTCTCTACAAACTGACGTATGACGCGGCTGAAAAAAGAGAGTGAAATCTACAACGTTGGAGTATGCGCTTTTCATATTTCAGACTTGATGGTGGAACGAGGGGGAGCTCAGTCAGAACGAAGATGAAAGGAATAAGAGAGAGGAGCTGAGATGAAAGCACTGATAAGGGCCTGTGGCCCTTATATTCATTGTGACGCCACACTTTTCAGTGTGTGTATGCATGTAAGGGTTTGTTTGAGGAGTGGGGGTCCAGTTAAACAGATGTGTGAACACAAAACAAGGGGAATGGAGAGAGAACCGAATGTTTGTGTGTGTGTGTGTGTTTCTGAGAACATATTGAATTGTGTTTTGCATTGGTGTGCCACAGAAACTCATCTAATTGCAAGACACTCAAAAGGTAGGATGATTGAACCTGTCACCTATCCCTCTTTCTATTTTTTCCACCTCCCTGTAGTCTATTTCACCTCATTCTCTTCTGATGCCACAGCACTTCGAATTAACCCATCGCTGTGATGACTTGTGAACCGCAAGAGAAAACGCCCTTGAGATCTACTATCAAACATAACCATGACTTTCCTATTTCAGTGGATAAACTTTATTTGGAAGAAAAATAGATTTTTTATATTTTCTGTAGAAAATGTACGTGTGCCCAAACGTTAACGAAAGTATATGCCTTAGAAACCACTACTAATTAGTTGTACCAAACCTAATCAACCTAAGGGATGTTTCAGGGTCAGAGGATATTCTGAACTTTGCCCAGATGTCTATGGATGCTTATGGGACCATCCTTTGATGAAGTATTGAAATATGGTATATTTTATAGTAAATGTTGTGGGCCCCTTGTGGGCAGCACTGTAACTCACAGTGCAGTTGCGCTTCAGAGTGGTGTCGTTAAATTAAATAAAATAATCCTAAAATAAAATAAAATATTAGATGAAGAACTTAAAAAATTAAAAATTAGAAATGTTGCCTTGCCTAGAAATGTTATCTGAATAAGGTAAAAAAAAAAAAAAAGATGTTACACCTGCTTTTAATATTCTAATTTATAATATTATTTATCCAATATGATGAACTTTTATAGTCTGAGCATTATATACAGTATGACCAAGGTTCAGAAGTCCTGCTTTTAAATGTTTAGTATTTAGCAGGCTGTTAAAATGGATGCTCGTGAAAAATAAATATTGGATTTTCCATAAGGTTTTGCAAAAAATAAATAAATAAAACTACCCATTTCTTTTGGGTTGTTGTTGACACAACAGAAGGCTTGAGCGGTAATTTAAATGAGCTTTCATTTTTCTGCTGAACTACAACTACAAATATGTGATTTCCAGTACAATTTGCAGCTTTAAATTATTTTATTTGTGAAAACATTGTGGGAAACGAGGCAAAAAAAACAAAAAAAAACAAAAAAACATTTGGGTCTTAAGCCTTGGAACCCCTCCCATAGCTGCCCATGCCCATTCTGTATATGAATTTAATAAAGAAAAATATGATTCTAATAAAGCATACTAATGATGTCAAATTTTGCACAGCTAATCATTGCAGTATCTATAGTGATACAGTGCAGTAAAAAGTGCTGTTAGTTAAAATGCTTATAAAGATTACAAGGCATTATAAAAGAAAAAAAAAAGTGAATTACAGTTCATTCCAAAGCAACAGTACACGTAAGAAAGGTTACACAGTGAACAGCAGTCGGCTTCAAAGATCTAATAGCTCAAATGCTTTTTCTCAGTTAATTAATGTGGTTCCTTTAGTAAGCTTAAGACATCAGGGAGCTTGGCATTAATTACAAATCTAAACCTTTTACTTACAAACGCACACAGATAAAGAAAATTTTGGAAAATCTTCTGGGATTTAAAAGATGTTTTTAAAAAAAGTAAAAAAAAAAAAAAATCTATATTTATGAAAACTGAGTATTTTAACATTCAACAGTATAATTATTATAATTATTATTATTGTTATTTTTTTTTTTTTTTGTGGTAATCTACATTATGCCACAAGCTGAGTCAATTGACTTTGAATTGAGAATGTTCCTTTGATATTAATATGAACTGCAAAGGTCCAACACATTGAAATAGCTCACACGTAATCCTCATGGCAATTAATTCTCTCTGTATAAGATATACAGAAAGACAGCAAAGAAATGAATGTGAATATTATATTTATTTAAGGGGGATATATAAAAAACAAAAAGTCAAGAAGCATCAGAGGAGAGAGGCATACGTCTTTGTGAGGCAGATGAAAGTGACTCATCAAAGAGAACGACTCCAGCTATGCCATTCTAGCTACGTCCCTTCTCTCCCCTTTCCCTTCGCTCTTGTTTTAAAGATTGGGTGTATTTGTACAACCAGCTCTCTGCAAAACATCAAATAGGGCTGCAAGACAAAGGATGATAGTGATGTTTTAAGTGGTTGGGGGAATGCATGTAAGCACACAGCACAATTGTGCGTATCCGTTTGCGTCTCGGTTTGATTCTGGTGCAGTAGCCTATTCCACAGCATGTAATCAGCTCCATCAAAACAATTTCAGCCTAAAAAGATACCAAACTCGATTCAGTGGTCTGATGAAAGCACATTAATAACCTGATTTCTCACCATAATGAGCGCATTTCAAAAAGAAGCATATATTGCAATTAGAACAGAAATGGACCCAGATACAAGGGAGCAATTAGGCTGTCTTATTATAATCATCATCATTATAACCAGCTCATGTAAATTCACTGGTTTTTGGTTAAGTACAATTCCGTGCAAACATCAACCTTTCCATTGGATAATGAAGTGTTTACCCAAGGAACGTAACCTTGTTTAGGTCTCAATTTGACTGTATTAATGTTTTGTAATAGAATCTTTAAAGGTAATTTTATTGTTTATGCCCCACACAATGTGTGCAAGCCATGTTGGATGGTTATTATTATTATTTTTTTTACTTTATCTTCTCAATAAGCATCTCACATGGTCACGTTTATACACCATCTACTTGGCCACTTTCACAAGACACATTCTTGTGTTTAAAAATATCAATAGGAAACAAAACGAAACTGAGCCGAAGGCACACATATATGCACATTTTCTCCTATATACCATTTGTCATTTGTTTTTCACTGTTTACATGTAATGTAAACACTAGCTCAAAATACTTATCCCGTCCCAGGTTCATCTGATTGTTCGCTTGTTTTAACACAACGTTTAAAATCAGAACAGATGTTAAAACAATAGACATTGTGTATTTGCCTATTTTTTAAAGGGTTAGAAAGAAAAATTGGGCATCATATACTAAACAACTGAGAAACACACTACCAGATTTATGCAGAAATATGAGACTCGTTGCTAGGAGATGCATGACAAATGAAAACAATATGTGTTCTGAAAACACAGCAAAATATCAAACATATTCAGTATACTTAGAGTTGTGTAATGCATATAGTCAAGGACATCAATCTGGCACATATGAACCTTAAATAAAAGCACAGATTGAGAAAACTTCCCATGTGAACAACCGCTTAGGCTTTTACAACTAATCATGGCCATATTTCCCTAAAAAGACAATAATCACAAGTAATCACAAACAAAGTCTGTTCTATGGACAGCCAAACTTTCATTCTGCAGGTATTGTTGTTATTGGATTCTGGAAATCACAGAGTACATACAAGCAATATATGTTCATTTTTGTCCATACCACAAGTTAATCTCTCTAAAATAAGAAAGCAAATCCGCAGCGAGATCTGCAGGGGTTTAGAAAAAAGCATACAAGTGGTTTGCTACAATTAGTACTTTCAGAAGCTCCATTTCCCATTGTGACTGCAAATGTCACATCCGTAACACTGGAATTGGCCTTTGCGCTTTCACAAACAGTCTGTAGCAAAACATGCCAAAATATTGCTGGTAATTAATGACATCAATTGATGTTTGCTCAACATGTCGAGGATAGAAAACCCTGACAGCAACTGACGCGGTTTCCCTCAACTTACTTTTTTCTTGTTTCCCATTTCTGAAGATTACCCCTCCCCTTTCCTGCTCCCACTTTTCGATTTTTCCATCTTTTGTCCAAAAAACAGCTTCTGACCCTTTAAGAATTTGAAAGAAAACCAGAAAGTGCAGATGTGATTTGCGTATAATTTCAGCTTTCCCTTGACTCCTTCTTTCTCTGTATTTTTCTCCTTTTGTCATATATAATCTTTGGTGCACAAACCACTCACACACATCTACCATTACACACAGACACACTTTAAAAAGAAAGTGAGCACTTAAAATTATCTCTCTGGCCTGCTGTTCTCTATATCTCTCCTTTTCTCACTCTTGAGTCTCCTTTCTTCTTTCAACACAAAGCATATCATACGTTCACGCACAAACTCACCCTGCTGAACGAAGGAGCCGTAGACAAACCACATGGAGTTGTAGAGGGTTGTGGAGGAGACCGAGCCCATCGGCAGTCTGGGAGGGTTCAACCAGTTGAGGAGATACACCAGAGTGCCCACCAGCAGCACTGTGCCAGCTATACAAGCCCACAGAGATAAGTCGAAAGGGGCCAGGCACGCAAACATATCCACCGTCCTCTCTGCCTTCCTCAGCAACACACCGACGGAGTAGTCCATGTAGCGAGTGGTGAAGTCTACAACGCTTTCCCGGTCAGGAGTGATGGTCAGGGCTGACAGACCTACATCTGCTCTCTGCACCCCAAAAAACAACACACACAGAGAAATTATGTTTAAAGACAGATCACACAAAGAACAGATTTATATGTGTATCTCACTTATAGCATAATCCAAGGATATTACCTTTAATATTTAATATCGCCTCTGATTTAAATTTCAGTTGCAAAAATGGTGTTAGCTTGATTCAATAAATCAGTTAAAACTGGCTATATCACTGAAACATTCACTGAAGTACAATTATTTATTTTGATTCTAATCTATTTTTTATTATGTACTGGTAAATATTGCTCCAGTAGCTTATACAGTAAAGCATGGCTCTTGCAACATCAAGGTCATGGGTTCAACTCCTGGGTTCAAGGAATTAATTGATACCTAATTGAAACCAATCCAAGTTATTTTGGAATTAAAAAAAAAGTGATTAAAAATAGCATTACTCCTTCTGTTTATATGGAGAAACAGTATAAAAAAAACATTTATCTTCAATACTTGGATACAAACATATTGAAATGTAAAAATCTATTCCCATTTGCTAACGCATCTTCAGCTTAATGATAAATGATCATTTCTAATCAGATCATGTTCAATCAGTAAATGTGCAAATACGCAGCACTTCTCACTGTCACTAATCACAATGTAAATAAATAAAAAAATATCCACATCTTCCTCTAATGAATACTGGGGCAACACTGTCTGCTGCCAAAACCAAAATTGCTTCTACAGCGTTTAAATGCTAAACAACTTCTAATTAGTGTTTTTTCTTTCTTTTTTGGCAGTTCTAGAAATTATTGTGACTAGGTGCGCACCGCAGCGGTGAGATTAGATGAGACCTCTGCAGCCTGAGAGAGCTCCTGTCAAGGGACATTACCATTGGCAGAACAAAGCCATGTCATTATCATAGCGCGAGAGCCAGTGTCACCTGTCTGACTCCCATTAACCTGCCTGACCACCTTCAGAGATCACGGACCCCCACAGGACTTCTGTGTTTGAGCAGGGTTAGAGAAGCATCCGGCGCCCAGATCACTTCACAAATGTTAATCCACATAACAAGTGCCTCTCTGATTGTCTCGACCTAGAAACTTGGTAGTACCAGACTGCCTGCTTTATAAAAAAGGGCCTGACAAACGTTCAGAATAGAGAGAATAATGAGAACTGGACTTTATGTAAGTGGTAAACCTAATACAAAGCAACTGAACTAACTTTTTCTTGAATTATGACTTAAATTTAAGGGGTCATATGGGAAGAATCTAATTTTCTGTGATATTTTAAGATAAAAAAGTTATATAGTATTAATCTGTAATAACTATTTTATAACTGTATAACTATTCTAATCTAACTAATCTATATAACTATTAACCCACAGCTCAAAACTCTTTCCCTAGTTCAAAAAGAGCATTTATTGAACTAAGCTGCAAAAATATTTAGTTTAGTTAGTTTTTTTCTTTTCTTTTTTTCAGTTTAGTAATAGTAGTTCAGAAGTTAATTCAACAGCAAACAATACAAAACTCATTTCAAACTGCCCGTAGAGGTGCTGAATGAAAACATTTTATTGTTTTTTAATGCAGAGCCATCATTTGAGGAGTAAATATACATAAAATCCATAATACCTGTGATATTTTTCCAATGTTAACTGTATTATGATTAGGATTAAATGAAATGAAAGCTTGTTTTTGTGATACTTGGTGATTTTGTCTATTGTACCAAGTCAATTGCAATTATGGTGTAATATTTAAAAAAAAAAACTGACCTTTTGTAGAGTTGTTGGGAGAGTACTAAGAGCTTTAATAAATTTACCACTTACTTGTGAAAATAGTTAGTAGTAAAAAAAATAATAATCATTTGCTGCCTTGTGCAAATTGAAACAGTTCAACATTTTAACAAATGGGCCAATTTTTTATTATTATTATATATATATATATATTTTTTTTATATTATATATATATATATATAAATATATATATATATATATATATATATATATATATATTTTTTTTTTTTTACATGAGCTTAGCTGACAGGATGAAAGCCAGCAATTGCTTCAAACACATATTGATGATTTTGTAAATCGAACAACAAATTATTCATCTCCTGCAATTGTGTAACAAGAAAAACAATCATGTACATCAAGTAAGCACTAGTTCCTGATAGTTTATCTTACTGCTTTATTAATCCCACAAGGGGCAATTACAGATGTAATTTTACATCGCCACACACACACACACACACACACACACACACACACACACACACACACACACACACACACACACACACACACACACACACACAGCACACACACACACTTTACTCGCAGCTGACTAAATCTGCTAATTTCATGGTCTGCCAAGTAAAAAGTGCTTAGAAAAGCAGAAACGGTTATGTGTGCTGCGAAAATAATCTACTGTATGGGTATAAAGATTGATAATGATATTCCAAGTAAAGTTCAGCACAAAAGAATATTGTTCAAAAGTGTGTAAGATTATTTAATGCTTTTAAAATAAGTCTCTCATGCTCACCCAGACTGCATTTATGTTTTAAAATACAGTAAAACAGTAATATTGTGAATATTATTACATTTTAAAATAACTGTTTTCTATTTAAATACATTTTAAAATATAATTTATTTCTTCAATGACAAAGCTGGATTTTCAGCAGCCATTTAGTCTGTCACATGATCCTTCGAAAACTGTATCAGTTTTTATTTTTTCAGGATTCTTAAAAAATTCAAAAGACATTTTTTATTTAATTTTTAAAACAATGTAATTGTTCACTGTCACTTCAGTCATCCTTTTAATGCATATTTGATGAAGAAATATATGAAACTTTTTTTTCTCCTGTATAAACATAAAAAAACAACCAATTAACAAATATATATATAAAAAAACAACTCATTAACCTTAAACATCTGTAGTATAAAGAAACTTTTTTTTCTCCTGTATGACCTGGCCTGTTGTATCATGTCATAACAACCTTTTATTTTTATTTTTATTTTTTATTTTTTTACATGATTAGAACACAAAAAGCTAACGAAAAATCAAAAACTCTTTTGCTGAAATACGGAACTGCAATACAACATCAAAGGTCTCGTGTATCATGAAAGCACACAGATGTGAAGTTGCTGGAAAAACAATGTGTCAACAGAGACCGCCGTAACAATGGGATTAGTGCTCCTTAATATTTTCCTTGCGTTTTGGTCTATCTCTCTGGAAATGAAGATAAGCAGCAGTACACTGTGCTTATGTTTCTGTTCCTCCGACCGAACAGTGGTGAGGAATATTCTCAGTGCAGGAAGCAATAGGGACGGAGGTGTGTCGCAGAACTGAAAAAGCTGTGGAATGGAAAACAGCTGGAGGTTTGGAGTAATGGCCCTGAAAATGTGTATCTGACCTCTCACTGCTGTGAGATTTGCCTTTTGTTTATCTGCCAGCAGACAACATTTCAGTATGAGGTTTTCCCTCATTCACATGTAAGAAATCTGCGCTCTTCTTTATCAAAGTAGTACAGACTGTTTGGGAATACCAGGGAAATTGAAAAACCCAAGATAGTTTGAGAAAGCCAATGGAAAGCACATAAGTCTGCAGCATTTAGCGAGACTGTATTATGTTAGGCAAATCAAAGGCAGTGCTGACTGTGCTAAAATAATCCTGCATCATTAAAATAGTTAGAAATGGTCCTTTCAGCTTTAAACAAGCATTAACACTTAAAATATTGTCATACAATATGTTGACATCGTTTTTAATCCACTAAAAAGTAAGTTTGTCTAATGGGATTGTAAGAGTATATTCTAGATTTTTTTCACTTGTTAATTAATTATAGATATAGCCATTATTATAAGGGGTGTTCACATAATTTTGACCATGTAGTGTATATACACATTAAAATGTTTTTCAGCATTTAAAGTTTTTCAGCATTTAAAACTGAAGTTTGAAGTCAGACATACAGACATATTGCATGTTTGGTTGATTTTGAGGACTTTTGAGGACTAGGGTGGAAATACAATTAATTTCCCAAAATGGAATGAATACATGTTTCTTCTGTCCTTCTTCTTAAGGGCGAATCAGTGAATAAGCTAAATTCAATTTAAAATCACAGCCCCCAATTCTAGATTTTGCACATCCTAGATAAGCATCATGTCTTACCTTAAAAACCAGTTCTCCAATAAGGCCATTCCAGGTCCCATCAGCCTGCTGGCTGCCATATTTGTGATCAGGGGCCACATAGATCTCATACTTGAAGCCAAGGTAGTTGGCAAGAGCATCCAGTACATCGATTGAGAACCCCTGGTACTTCTTAGGTTTCCCAAGCACATTTTCTGAGACCATCACAAATGGCTCTTCCTGGAAAGAGCAATAGCAGATAAATCATAATATCAGATTATAAAGGCACTAAATCATTGAGCTAAAAGCAACAAAAACAATTGCAGAGTATTAAGACACACATACAAAAACAGTCCAATGCTAATGCCTACAGACACTGAGGTAAGTGAGGGCACCAGTTTTAGAGTCAGCAAGGTATCATAAATAGTATTCTGAAAACACAGAGGGTGGCAGATCTGTTCCTGGAGCTGACACAAATGTTTACCTGAAGCAGATGCATAAGCTCCTGCAGCAGCTTAGCTAATGCTCATAATTTGATTTTATTTTCAGCAGGAGGCAATGTTGCTGTATAAGGGCTGAAGCTTAATGTCACTTGGCTTTAACCACCTCTTATGAGCTGGAGTAATTCTGAGAAAAAAGTCAGATGGGAATTAGTGCCACGTCATATCCAATCAAGAGTAATGTGAGGAAAATAGATATGAATAGCTCTGTTTTTAGGGTAGATGAGTGAATCTTTACAGGGAATACAGGAGGATCTGGGCTGACCTCACAAAATTTACAGGTTTGAAATCCAGCCAGAGAGGAACTTAAGGAAAATTATATACAGTATATGACACAGCAGGCATAAAAAAAAAAAAATCTAAATCACAAATAATCTTTGTGATATTATTAATTTAAAGTTATGTACCCATATGTACCCCCCAAGTACCTTTATATAAAAACCCTTTAATTAAACCTTTATATTTGTATTTATTTAATATATAAAATCTACAAATTATTTATATAATAATGCTATGATAATGATAATGTCAATTTTGATCAAACAAACAGCAAACAAATCAAATGAAATGGTACATTTGGGTAAAGAACATTCTAGTGATGATCTCTGATTCATTTCAAAGAGGAAACTGTCTCACTGTCACACCAGGACAAGATCGGAACAGCACTTCCTCAGTAGTGATATGCTAAATTATTAGCATCCCAACATTATCATACTAAAAGTAGTGAAAGTAGAGTTTTCCCAGACATTTACATGGTTCACTTCAAACACTTCAGTTCAGTTGAGTTAAGTTCTTGAAATGAAAATTAAGGCATGAATACTCTGAAATAATAACAAAAAAACATCAAATTCAATAGGAAAGGGGTGCGAACAAACCATTGTTCTCAAGTCTATATAAATATTCACATTTATCAAAACATTACTCAAAGGGATAGTTCACCCAAAAATTAACATTTGATGTTTATCTGTTTTTCCCCAGGGCATCCAAGATGTAGGTGACTTTGTTTCTTCAGTAGAACACAAATTATGATTTTTAACTCCAGCCGTTGCAGTCTCTCAGCTGTATAATGCATGGCAATGGTAACAAAATCTATGAGAGTAAAAAAAAACATGCACAGACAAATCCAAATTAAATCCTGCAGCTTGTGACGATACATTGATGTGTAAAGACACAAAACGATCGGTCTGTGCAAGAAACTGAACAGTATTTATATTGTTTGTATTTTTTTTTACCTCTGATTCACGCAATGTCCGAACTGTTAGAACTCTTGTGAACATGCATTCACAGCAGCAGGCAGGCATCTTCTTCTTCTTCTTGCTTTAAGGTGGATCGCAAACTTATAAGTGCATTACCGCCACCTATCACTCCTAATATACATTGAGAGATAGGTGGCGGTAATGCACTTATAAGTCTAAAACAATAAAAAAAAAAAAAATAAAAAAAATAATTACGGTTCAGTTTCTTGCACAGACCGATCGTTTTGTGTCTTTACACATCAATGTATCATCACGAGCCGCAGGGTTTAATTTGGATTTGTCTGTGCATGTTTTTTTTTTTTTACTCTCATAGATTTTGTTACCATTGCCATGCATTTTACGGCTGAAAGACTGCAACGGCTGGAGTTTAAATTCATAATTTGTATTCTACTGAAGAAACAAAGTCACCTACATCTTGGATGCCCTGGGGGTAAGCAGATAAACATAAAATTTTCGTTTTTGGGTGAACTATCCCTTTAATTGACAGTGCTTGTCATTCATACATTATTCATAGTGGGTTTTGACTGACTCATAAGATCCCTAATGCTCAATTAGGGATTTCAGGTTTTACTGTGCTCACATCAAAGAAATTAAGTCTTTACGAAAAGGATTTTAAAGGAAAAATATATACCCGGATTCATACTCATCATACAAGCATTAGCTCTGCCTATGGCTGAGGAAACCATTCTTCTGAAGCAGCGAGACCGGACGCTATTTGAATTGATTAGTCGTTCTCCACTGATAAAGACGAGCAGAGTCTCCTTGGATCTCCAAAACCAGCTTGGCAGACTATTGTGGAGGTGGATATGATGCGATTTGGATTTAGTCTGAGCCTTGGGCCTACTGGTGTTTCATACAAACATTGTCATACTCTGCCAAACTGGCTCTGGAGAGTTTCTGAAGGTCACACAGAGAAAATGCTTATTTTTATAAGGAAGAGGTTTAGAGAGGACTCTGTGTGAGCAGTGGAAACATCCTCAGTAATGCTGACAATGCTGCATGTTACACAGAATTGTGAAAAGACTCAAGGACAAGCAAGTTCCCAAAACTATGGAAGCATGGCAGAGACTCTCACTTTTCTCTCAGTTGAACTTCTGGGAGGGTAGAATTAATAATTTGAGGGGCTTTCTGAAAATTATGAGGCTCCTAAAAGTCGGACTCTTCAAGATCAACTAGAGAGCCACAACACTAGGTTCCGAAAGAGTATTGAAAGAAACTGAAAACTCAAAATTAGAAAGGGAAGAAGTCTTCAGAACCATATTAAGTATCACAGTGGGCACATATGGTTCATCTAACCATTTGATCAAAACCGAAAAGACCAAAGGTAGCTCCATATCTTATTTTTCTTAACACACACTCTCAATATTCATTCAACATTTCACAATTATTTATTCAACGTTTTTTCAGACTCAAGACTTTACTCATATTCAAACTCTTAACATCTTAAAAGCTATAAAGAATTAGCCTATTCTGGTTGGAACATTCCAAACAGAACCTGAAGAAGATGAAAAAAATTTATTCCTATCCCATCAAATTAAACTGGGATATCTCATTTCAAACTTGTATGGCATTAACCTTTCTATGAAACACAAAAAAAAGAATTTTACAGGAATTAAATGCTGCTTTTTTCTATAGAACTACTTTCAAGTCAATTTTGAAAACTCCAACAGGGTACAAAAGTTAAAGTCTTCTGAAGCCATATAATCTGTGTGAGGAACAGGTGCTTATTTAGTGTAAAAACAACAACAACAACAAAAAAACAACTCCCTTCCCTTATCATTTAATCAAAATCCAAAATAAAAAAATAAAATAAAATAAAAACACTGAACCACAGACTGGTTGGAACAGAAATGAAGCAAAAGCTGACATCTCTTTCCTTTCCCTTTACACCCCCCCCCCCCCCCCAACATCATGAAGCCTGAATCTAGTTGAATTCCTAGTTTAGTGAAAATCACAAACTAGAACTTTTTAAGTTCATAAGAAATCACACTAACATAATATTCCAATCACTTGACAACACCAATGAATTACATATCCTTGTTTATCAGCACTAAAAAATTGCTGAACACAATCTTGCAAAGTCTGAAGCTAGAGGAGCTCAACTTAGCAAGGAGCTTTCTCAGGGCCTGAATGGCTGTATTTAACACAGCTGCTAGCTGAAGGCCAATGACCAACCATCATGTGAATGGCAAACATCTCCTTCAGAGTCTCCAGCAGCTCCGCTCACGAACCATCGCAATCCAATACCACACTAGTGTGGCTCCAGCGGCCCAGTGAAAATAATAGCCTGCTGTTTATTTTTTCATATTCTCTTAAACAAATCCCTATTGATGTCTGAAGTGTTTCTGGGAATATGTCAGGCAGATTTATCATGGAAGGAGCGTTATTGACTGCATGCAGCCTGCACATTAAGCCAGCGCTTTCTAATCCTCACCAGACCCCCCTCGCTCAATAAGCTATTAGAGGAAGTGAGGATATGCATGCCAAACCACACTATAGCCAAGAGGTGCCATATATCAGAACTCCCTCTGAGGGGCCTGAGCGAGACCCCTGCCGGATTCTCCCAATTGGTCATCAACACCATCTGAAGAATTTCTGTAGCACTTAGACTGCGGGCAAAAGCACAGCGACAATGACCCTTTTAACAGGATTCCTCCAGTGTCATTTTTATCTACACTGAGATGTAGCCTTGCTCTTACTGAGAAGGGGTACGGCTCCCCACACCCATGTTCAAACCATGTTGCATCGATTCCCTCTCTTATTATACGGCCATCCCTTCCACACAACTACACATGCAGTGATTCAAATTCACATGGATCTTGTGGACAATCTCTGCCACTACTATGGAAATCGATAGCAGGCATGGGTCAGCACAGGCTAAGGTGATGCATCCAAATTGAAAAATTTGCTGACAATTAACTTACCCTCAGGCTATTCAAGAGAGATGAGTTTGTTTCTTCATCAGAATAGTTTTGGAGAAATTTAACATTACATCACTTGCTCACCAATGGATGCTCTCCAGAGAATGGGTGCCGTCAGCATAAGAATTCCAAAGAGATGATAAAAACACAATAATCCACATGACTCCAGTCCATCAATTGACACCTAATGAAGCGAAATGCTGTGTTTGTAATAAACGCATTCATTATTAAGATGGAAAATTCATGATTAACTCTTCATTAAAGGGGGTAGGACTTTTCCACTAGAGAAAGATTTTATTCCAGATTATAGACTCAGATTTTAATCAGAAGAACTGGTTTAAAGTTAAAACACCTTAATGATGGATTTGATTCTTATAAACATGCAGCTTTTCACTTCACAAGATGTTAATTGATGGACTGGAGTTGTTTGGATTACTTAATGATTACTGCAATACTTTTATCAGATGTTTGGACTGTCTTTCTGATGGCACCCATTCACTGTTGATCCACGATCCACTGGTGAGAAAGTGATGTAATGCTAAATTTCTCCAAATCTGTTCAAATGAAGAAACAAACTCATCTACATGGTAGGCCTGAGGGTAAGTCTAATTTCAGCAAATTTTCATTTTTTGGGTAAACTATTCTAGTAATATATTTAAAACCACACTGAATTCACAATTCATATATACACTGAATTCAGCACTTCTATGATGACCATGTTTTTAATTTTTGCATTAAAATATATTTTGATATTTGGGAGCATAATGCCAGGCATTTCTAGATTATGCAAATGTTCTGATATCGTAATAAAGAAAACAAAATTATTATTCAAATCATGATATACTTCTTAATATTTTTTCTTGGAAAAAAAAATATTATCTCACAAACTTTAGTCTGCCAAATCAACTCATACAGTAGAACAGGAAACAATATCACAGAGAGGATCCCTGCAGGCTCCTGTCAAGATCAATAAGTCTCTTTAAACATTATTTCAAATCAAAAAAAAAAAAAAAAAACTTTTTATGACAAGCCTAGTTTAGGTTGTAAAATCTTATGTGCTAATCCCCAAAAATACTAATACTAAGTTTACGAATTAATAATTTTCAATATTTATTTAAAATGTTTATTTTTTTTTTTTTATCTATGTAAGTATATGCATTCATTAAGAATTCATAGCTGCAAAATTCATATATATTACTTGATTATTAATTCATATGTATATACTATGCTACTTTAGTCTTCTTCCATCTTCTACAGACATTTTGAAGATTCTCTCATGCATGCAGCTATGATCCACTGGTGAGTGAATCAAAAACATGTCATGGTGTATTGAGACTGCAAGGATTCAAGGCAGATGTGTGTGTGTTCTCAGTCAGTTTTAGTCTTTGGAACAGCACCAGCATTTCTCAGACTAGTGAAGAGCTGTCAGAGCTGGCACGTCGTGTATCCTGACACGCCTGCCACTGGGGCAGCTAGGAGCAGCGGGGAGTTTAAGTTGCAAGGAGCCGGCGGGCCCCTACCAACTAGCTGTAAGACCAAAGGGAGCGCTCCATCAGCCACCAGCAGGGAGCATGTGCCTTCCCCATCCACCTGAAGGTTTACTTTACAAACGACAACATGTCCTATGGTTCCAAGCTCCCCGCCTCCCTAACCATATGCTTCACCACAAGGCTCTATGGTACTGCACCGGCACTCTTTCTTTCTTAGTTTTTTTCCTTTCATTTCTGAGGAACGATTCATCCTGATTTTAATACAATGCTTGAACTAGAAATTACAATTTTTCACTTCACAGCTTCAATTAGTCTCTATGGAAAGATCTACTGTACATAGCTGGAAAACCTGTGAACTGCAAATACAAGTCATCAACTTATTATCCAGGGGTCTTTGAGCAGAACATTCAGAGCCGGATTTATGGAAAAGACAAACTCTGTTGTTTCATTGTTAATAGATACAGCCGAATATTGACCTGATAGCACTATAATATAATATAAGACTATAATGCTACATTAAGACTCCAGGCTGAAATCTGTGCGTTTCATAACAGTGTGAACCACACAAACCAAATGGAATCTGATTTTGAATTACAAAACTATAAAAACTTCAGCTTCCTTAACATCTGCAAACAAATTTGCAGGCTTTCACGGCACATCAGCTTATAAAATAAAGTGTAAAATGCTGATTTCAGTGTCCTCCATGTTTATGTCTAAATGTCGGTAAGGGACCATCAGTTCACACTCAAATCTGATATTGGGCACATAAAAAAAATATATATATGTATGTATGTGTGTGTGGTCTAACATATATATACAAATAAAAATATTATACAATACTTTCTTGTATGTTTTTAAGTCTACTTTTTGCATTGAAAAATAGTGCAATGGAAGAAGACTGAAGAAATGTAGCTAAATTTTTTTTTAAATGTTTTTAAAAAATATTTTTGACTATATTACTGCATCCTCCATCTGCCATTCATATATGTGATAATGTGCAAAATTACAAAAATGTACAGCGACAGACCAAACTCTATTCTTCAATCAAGAGAATTGTTGTAACTTAGTTCGAGTTCAACTGGTTCACTGTCTGCACATATTACTGGAGCTAAGAAACGTATTTAGACTTAATAAAAATTGCATCACTCATCTTTCATACATTCCACAGAGCAGCCAAGTGCTTGTGTGTTTGTTTGTTTGTTAAATATTTGATCTACTCTAATTTAGAAATGCAGTCAGTGACCAGTAAGATGATACACAATTTACCATATTTACAGAAGTCTGCAGATACTGTTTGGACCACACAATGTTTCAGCTCTCAATTTAAACTGTGAGACCCCCTTATTGTCCTTTAGTATCTACAGTTTGCCAATGTGAGCATGCGTCCCCTGCCTCAACTACCACTAGGGGGAGTGCATTAACATTATAGTCTCTGCTCACTGTTCATTGTTAGCGGTTGTGTAGGCAAGTTATTCAAAGAGCATTCTGTCACACTGAGAAATCACAGAATAAAGGAAATAAGATGGGTAAAGAGAGCGAGAGAAGAGACGCAGAGAAGCAGCGTCACCGCTTTCTTCTTCAACTGACTTCAAAGCAGGGATATGAAGAATTTAAACTTCTGAATCTTTAAAGAACTCCTGGGACTCACTCAAATCGGTGCTGGAGGGAAGATAGCAAAACTCAAACCTCAATATAACTCAGCTCCCCTGGTCTACGTTCATCTCACCCCAAAATTCACTCTTAATGAACTTAGATATGGATGACTTGATGTGAACAGACCTCTGGAGCTCACTGGAATGAATATGGATTACTCCGGGGTAACTTCAACCTTATGAGGGCCAGTCAAACAGAGGAACTCCGAGACATGGGGAGTCCTAATTAAGTCAGTTTGATGTTATTTTTATTAGAGAGGTAAAGGAAAAGACATCTCTGAGCAAGAGTGAATATTAGAGCACTGACATCTTGTAAAACTTTGTAGTTATGAGGACCTACTGTAGAAACCCTTGACTTGACATTACTGGTGAAGCTGTAACGGTACGTACCAATACAGTGACCACCCGTAGGACGACCCCACGCATGTTATTTTCCAACTTTCGATCTGTCAGTGTCCCATTCAGTCCGTGGATGGGGTCCCAAGTGCCGAGCTGAAGGAATGCAGAAAGTTCACAGTAAGTTCATGGCATGCACAGAAAGAAAACTGTAAATGATTACACTAACAGTCTACAGGAAAATATATTTTTTTTTTTTACACGTAAATGAGTTTCAGAACACAAGCATAAGGGAGTTTCTTTCTAATTTCTTTTCCTTTTTCATTTACTGACAAGAAAGAAAAAACATAAATGTGTACTCAGTTAATATCAGTTGCTTCCCCTATACATCAATAATAATAAATAGTGATTAAACAGACAATGCTTGGACTATCTATCTTTCCATCCATCCATCCATCCATCTATCATGTGACAAAGATTTCTGATGCGTTTGGTTGGTGCTGTTTGATAGCTAGTTAAGTTTGTGACCCATACACTGTCCTCTTAGAACTCAATTCTCTACAGATTCAATGCAAAGATGCAACCATTTTCTCATACAATTGCATCTGAATTTAATGAGACCAGTTGCCCCGATTGGAATACAGTCAGTGAGCTGATAGATTTATCTATTATTTATTCTGAAAAGCCATGCCACATTTTATTCTAACAATGCTTGGCTTTTGCAACACAGCTCATGTTGTCACACACACACACACACACACACGCACGCACACACGTACACACACAAACTTGTGGTTCTGGCTATTTTTAAACAAGAGCAAGTTGCAATGAGAATATGAAAAACCAAATTTGCTGAATACCTCATATTTTAAATGTTAAGTAAACATCAGTTAGACCTGTTAAAAAAACTATGTGAAAATCAATTACTAATACAATGCAACAGGAACACACACAAAAACAAGTGACAAAAAACATGTTTTTACACAGCAAGGAGCAAACAATCATGATTTAGACGAGTAATTTAGGGCTATGCTTTAATAACCAAACACAAATCTGTTCACCAAACTCTAATTACACTTATTTAATGTGTGCCGCATAAACAATTCGTTGCCCTACTGTGCTCATTTTTCCTCGAGTCGGATAACAACAGAAAACAGCTATTGATTTATTTGCTCAATAAAACAACAGCGTTGAGAAGAAAGCAATAGTTCCTGAAGTGTGACAAGCTACCTGTGAAAAAAATCCTCTCCACAGAGATCAAAATTTCCCGGTCGCCTACAAGAGAGTGTTGAAAAAATGATTTTCCTGCTCAATCAAAACATGATATGAAGGGGAATCGGAGGGCGGGAATGTAAAAGACTTTGATGCTTTTGAAGTTTCTCATGAAAGTACTCTTATGACAGAATACAAACTGCAACAAAAATATATGTGGAATAATAAACTGCCATATACACTTGCATGGCCAGCTCTGTACCAATACAAATGTCACGCTTTGTCCGTTAAATACAAATGTCACTCTTTATGCATTCAGAAACATGGCACCAAAACAACCTTCAAAAAATAAATAAATAAATTCCTCTTTGGATCTTGGAGGAAATGGAGCTCACCTTCATACACAAGAGG
The DNA here is from genome assembly GCF_018340385.1 of Cyprinus carpio. NCBI lineage: Eukaryota > Metazoa > Chordata > Actinopteri > Cypriniformes > Cyprinidae > Cyprinus > Cyprinus carpio. Next base: position 14,418,572 of record NC_056579.1, on the reverse strand, counting down.
GGTCTGAAACATGTCAACTCAAGATATCACTGCACACCATGAGTTGTATTATCGTGGGCTCCGGCTAGTCATTAGCATAAAATTTAGACTGGGATTAGACAGGGTACACACCATCCCATGGAGGCTGGGATGACAGAGCCTTTACATAACTATCCACTTCAGAGGCGCTGGGGGCTTTTTTACCCAAGGCAGCCATTTTCAGTTCATTCTTATCAAATCTGTCTGAAGTACCAGTCAACTATCATTATGTAATGAAATCATCTCAAATATTAATGGGCTGAAAGGGGTACTTGTGTGCGAATGTGTGTGTATTTTCGTTGACGTGACTCGGGAATCAATACTGTTTAATATCAAGCTACATCAAAGAGCCAAAAGTTGTGTGTAGAAAGCCGTTTATATGAGACTGTTTATTCATTCTTATCATAGGTATTTTGGCCTTAGTGGTTTTATCATCAATTCAGCCAGGTAGTCACATCATTTCAGAATATAAATACAGAAATTCAATACACCCAGGGACAAAAAAGCATGTCTAAAACCTAGTGAGCAGTCTTGCTCTCTACATAGGGAACTGACTTCTAAGGCAGCACCCTTACTGAATTAAACTTCATAAGTGACCGATTTTGAAAATCCTACATACAGGAGAGAACACAGACAACTCAACAATTGATCTACTGTAGGTGTACAGTCGGGCCTAACGTTTTGAGAATTACATAAATATTAGTTTTTCAAAAAGTTTGCTGCTAAACTGCTTTTAGATCTTTGTTTTACAGTTTTTTCTGTGATGTACTGAAATATAAAATTCAAGCACTTCATAACGTTTCAAAGGCTTTTATCGAAATTACATGACATTTATGCAAAGAGTCAGTATTTGCAGTGTTGCCCTTCTTTTTCAGGACCTCTGCAATTCGACTGGGCATGCTCTCAATCAACTTCTGGGCCAAATCCTGACTGAATAGCAACCCATTTCTTTCATTAATAACTTCTTGGAGTTTGTCTCAGAATTAGTGGGTTTTTGTTTGTCCACCCGCCTCTTTGAGGATTGGATCCACAAGTTCTCAATGGGGATTAAGATCTGGGGAGTTTTCGCAGGCCATGGACCCAAAAATTTCAACATTCTGGTCCCCGAGCCACTTAGTTATCACTTTTCCTTATGGCACGGTGCTATTCATCGTGCTGGAAAATGCATTGTTGCTTCACCAAACTGTTGTGTGTTGTTATGTTGGAGAAGTTTGCTGTTGGAGGGTGTTTTGGTACCATTCCTTTATTCATGGCTGTGCTTTTGGGCAGAATTGGTGAGTGAGCCCACTCCCTTGATGAGAAGCAAAAACACATGAATGGTGTCAGGATGCTTTACTGTTGGCATGACACAGGAACTTGGTAGCGCTCACCTTTTCTTCTCCAGACAAGCCTTTTTCCAGATGCCCCAAACAATCGGAAAGGGCTTCATCTGAAGAATATGACTTTGCCCACGGTCCTCAGCAGTCCATTCACTATACTTTCTGCAAAATATCATCTGTCCCCTGTGTTTTTTTTGGAGAAAGTGGCTTCTTTGCTGCCCCTTCTTGACACCAGGCCATCTTCCAAAAGTCTTCGCCTCACTGTGCGTGCAGATGTGCTCCACACCTGCCTGCTGCCATTCCTGAGCAAGCTCTGCACTGGTGGCACTCCGAAGCTGAATCCTCTTTAGGAACGAACTTTTCTGGTTTCTTGGACGCCCTGAAGCCTTCTTTACAAGAATGTGAAAACCTCTTTCCTTGAAGTTCTTGAAACATATAAAGTGGAATTTAGGTGCAATATTATGTAGCCACAATATCTTGCCTGTGAAGCCATTTTTATGCAACAAGATGGCTGCAACGCGTTTCTTTTGCAGGTCACCATGGTTAACAATGGAAGAACAATGATTTCAAGCATCACCCTAAACATGTCAAGTCTGCCATTCTAAAACCCACAGCCTGACATGATGATCGCCAGCCTTGTGCAAATTCTCACCTGAGTTTAACAAGATGATTACATGAATGATCTCAGCAGGTCCTTTAAATGACTGCAATGAAATGCAGTGGAAAGGTTTTTTTGGGATTAAGTTACATGGCAAAGAAGGACTATACATTCATCTGATCACTCTTCATAACATTCTGGAGTATATGCAATTGCTATTATAAAACTTAAGCAGCAACTTTTCCAATTTCCCAATTATTTATATATAATTCTCCAAAACTGGCCACGACTGATTGTGAAAAATAAGTCAACCCAAGATTGGAAATGCCAAAAAAAACGATATGATATGATATGATATGATATATGATATGATGTGTGAAAAATAAGTCAACCCAAGATTGGAAATGCCAAAAACCATGAAAAAAAAAAAAAAAAAAACCTTCTACCGAAACTAAAATATAAAATAAAACTTCTAAATTATTTACACTGTCTAAAATATGTTTTAGTTTTAGCCAAATTCTTAAACATCACATGTATAACAGACATCATAATGTCACAAATGACCAATCAGTCAAACATTTCAGATATGTTAAAAAATGTATATAAACATAGACATACTACACATATTATAAATTATGTTAATGTTGTTAATGAAACAACATTCTTGTCCAACAGTTAACTAATCTTGTTCACCATGTTGGAATTTTTTTTTTTTTTATTGAACTTGTTGCAATGCATTTTGGGATTAGGAAGGATATATATGAAATATATATTTTATATACTTAGAATATATAATAAGAAGGCATCTTAGAAGGCAGAATAAAAATGTTGCTTGTGTTATGAACCAGCCTATACTCTCAGAAATAAAGGTACAACAGCTGTCACGGGGCTGGTTCCTTTTCAAAAGGTACACTTTTGTACCTATTAGGGTACACTTTAAGTACTAATATCTAACAAAAATACCTCCCCAGTAACAGCTGTTGTACCTTTTATTTCTGAGAGTGTATGATGCCTTAAAAGGTTTCCTAGGGACACAGCTCAGGGTTTGCTACAGAGAAGCATGCCTTATTCAAAATGATGGTTTCACTATGGGACACAGCTCAGGGTTTTGCTTAGTCCGACAGAGTCTATAGTGGTTCCTTTTCAGTCAGGCTACAGGAGTTCAGACACTTCGGTTTTTTGAAGCATCAAAATACAGGTTGAAAGCATTAATGTGAACTTTCTGTCTACACAATTCAAACAGATCTGTTGTACCATAACTTAAAGTGTTTCCACAACCCCCCCCCAAGGACAAGCCTGATTTCATGATCAGGCAACCAGAATGACCGACAAGCTGACGGCATACCTTCAAAAATTGCGAAAGAGCCTTTTCACATGAATTCAAGCTCTGTCTACACAATTCAACTGTCAATGAGTCTGGTATCTAAGTCATGACACTACATAATTAAAGGTGAGGAAGGACAAGCCTGATTCATGATCATAAATTCAAGCTGAAGCCTTACATAAATTGAATGACTTTCACTGAATGTCTACGTATCTAAGTCATGACACTGTCTGGTCTTGATCTTCTAGAAAGGTTATTTCACATAGATTGCCATCTGATGCAAGTTTAAAAAAATAAATAAATAAATAAATAAAAAAAGGAGAAAGAATGCTGTTTCTGTCTCTTTTACTTAGATGCATTTATAAAATGGCATAATTCAATAGACAGTCAACCTTCACTTTCAGCTATTAAACATTTATTATCAGTCCATTTCCTATCCGGCGGGAGCAGGTGGAATGTTTTTATGATGTATGATTGATTGAGTCACAAAGCTCCATTAATTAAAATGAACCTTTTTGTGGTTAAGGACACTGCTATGCTTTTAAGTATCTCCATATTGATTTCAAGGAATAGCCCGGGTTTGAACAGCGGCCCTGGAAAGCAGGTCCAAAGCAAATGTGAGTCTAAAAATCGGTAATTATGATTTGATTGCGAAACAATGTGATATAAAACCCCAGCAATGTCCATGGAGACCGAAACCACAATATCCAATCCACAAGATCTTCTAGAGCATGTCTATGTAAAGTAATAACAACTATATTTACAGCAAGCAAGGCATGCTAAATGCCTGTGAGAAATTTCAAGCCTTGTCTAATCAATAAAATATTATCCACCATGGGAAAACATGCAGCCGTATTGCTGAATCGCTGCCGCTGACTGCGTCAGCATGAATCGACACATCCCTCGACCTCTGGATTCGTCGCTCATCATGTTGACTTCAGTGAATGGTGAGAAACACAAGGCAGATGGGGTAAATTTCAAAGCAGAGTATTCAAAGAGGTTCCATCGTCACAATCGCTGGAGCACAACTGTCGTTCTTTGGTTGTTTACTGTGTAGTTTCAAGAGCTTCAGTGAGGGTATTTCGGAGGCCATGGCGTGATAGGAAGTGTTTCTGTCATATAAAATTTGTTTTGCATGCTGAATCTCAAACCAGCGGTAGAATGTTTGTCATCCTCTAACAGTTGGGGTGAGCTGCCTCAACATAAAATACAGTAAATTAAAATTCAAAAAAAAAAAAAGCAGAAAAAGAAAAAGAGATAAAAAAAAAAAACAGAGACAGAGAGAGAGAGAGAGGTCTGCCTCTTATCTTTAGAGGGACAGATAAGAGCTCATTTCCCACTGCGGAATAGAAACAAGCGGGCCTCTCTGGGCTCACTGGCAAGAGAATGACACCATTAGCATCCCATAATGCCTCGCTCTATTCTGCACATTCCCATTTTGTGTGCGGGCGGATCACTGACTGCTCTCGCCTTTTCTGCACTTCATGCATGGATCTGTTCATCTTGATCAGATGCGACTGCCGCCACTCTGCTGCAGAGCCGGAGTTAGCAGATAGTTTCAAAGGTGATGCGTGGATATGAGTAACCTCACAGCTGGTAATGCCAGGGTTTCCATAACCTCTCGGGATGATGATGTGACACTTTGTTATAGTGCAAGGCTGAAGAAAGTCAAAGCCAAGTCCACCAGCAGAAAGCTTGCCGCTCCTACTATTTACCACCTGCATATTTTACTAGTGACACAATTCTTCTAAGCTCTTAAAGGGATAGTTCACCCAAAAATGAAATTTTTCATCATTTAAAACCTGAATGATTTTCTTTCTTCCGCTTTATACAAAAGGAAGTCATATGGGTTTGGAACAACATGAGGATGAGCAAATAACAGAATTATCATTTTTAGGATAACTATACCTGTAAAAGCGTGAAACAGACACACTATGCTGTTAAAATAAAAGTAAAATACAATATAGCATAAATAAATTATGACTGAAATAAAAAAAAAAATATTTATATATTATAATTAATATAATTATATATTTTTCATTAAATTGTTAATATCTAATTATTAAATTGTTGTTTTTATTATTAAAATTTAAAAACCTAGTTTAATGTGTAAAAGATTAAAGTCAGACTTTTTCAGATTTTTTAAAGAAATGACTAATTTATTTAGCAATAATATTAAATTGATCAAAATCGACAGTAAAGAATTAATAATATTTCTATTTCAAATAAATGCTGTTCTTTTGAACTTTCTATTCATCACACAAGCCTCAAAAAAAAAATGGTTAGAATGATTTCATATCACAAAATTCAGCTTTGTCATAAAAATAAATTACATTTTAAAATTAATGAAAATAGAAAACCTTTGTTTTCAATTTGAATATTATTTCACAACATTAATGTTTTTAATGCATTTTTGATCAAATAAATGCAGCCTCTGTGAACATGGGATGTTTCAAAAACATCTTGACACCCCAAAGTTTAAAATAGTAGTGAATGTAAATTAGTTGTTGTAACTTGGTTATAAATAAAATCGACGGGAAAAAAATACTCAAGGTACATACATATATTTAGTAGAGAGGCCAAAAAATATATATTTAGTGCAAGTCTGACATGGCCAGCAGGAAAAAATATCCCACTTTTGAGGCTTTTTCAAATCAAATCACACCATCCAAGCAATTAACATACTGCCTATACTGACCTGCACTTCTGCTGAGTTCTCCACCTCACTGCATCCACGTTCACAGGATTAGCATCTGTGTCTAGCAATTAATATTAGCAGTTATGTCCTCCCACGCAAGGACGCTCCACTGGAACCTCATGGGACGTATCGCTATACTAACATATTGCAGACAGGGTTAAATCAATAGAGCCCAGCCTCAGGCAATTTGTAAACAGTACCTCACAAACAGTTTGCAGATCACTTGACAGAAACGAAATGCTGACGATGCAAAGCAGCACCTATCATGCAAATGGCCAAGGCATGACTGCCCACACAGGCTTATTTAACCACAGAAACAGCATCGTCACGACAGTCACCTTAAATCACAGTCATCCTGAGCCTCTCTGCATGCATATTTCAAAAACACCTCAATACGCTGGCAGACGTGTGGTTTTGCCGTCAAATATAAATGAGCAGGCTTTAATTTTGCAGCAAACTTAAAATTATGCCCAAAGTCCTTCAAGAGTGAAACAAGGTAACATTTTAGTAAATGGTTAAAGGGCATGCCATCCTCTGCAAACACTGACATATAAATTTACCATCAGAAGTTTACCAAGGACTTCTCTTATATATACATATATTTAAGTTTGTTTCCCCCCTGTTGCGGATCTTTTGGGCAGGTGTGTGAATACAGCAATCGCACTCGAGTGCAGACCAGACAACCACACCGAGACCCAGCTGAAGAGGTGGTACGCTTGAGAATTTCTGTCCAATGAATGGATGACCTTAGCACACGTGTGGTTTTGTTTACAATTCCTGGTTCACTTGCAAAAAAGGGCAGTGTGAAAGCGAACCACACCAAAACAACAACAACAACAACAACAAAAAACATTGCATTTGGTCCGGACCAAAGCAAGTGAACTAGCGGACTTTCCTGGTGTGAATACACTCTTAATGTATTTGTGAAGTGTGGTTTTGAATCTCATCCATGGTTAATAAATTAGTCACAATTCATTCATTAATTATACATGGTAACACTTTAGTATAGGGACCAGTTCTCATTATTAACTAGTTGCTTATTAGCATGCCTATTATTAGCACATTGGCTGTTTATTATTACTTATAAAGCACATATTCTACATGACCATATTCTACATCCCTAATCCTAGCCAATACCTAAACATAACAACTACATTACTAACTAATAATAAGCAGCAAATTAGGAGTTTATTGAGGCAAAATTCATAGTTCATGTTTTTTTAATAGTGAGAATTGGACCTTAATATAAAGTGTGACCATTATATTAAATATAAATATTTTTACATATTTCTTTTTCCAGTAATCATTTACATTATGATATTCATAATATTATTAAAATTATCACTACATGAAAAAAATAAACAAACACAAAAAAGTTTCTTTAAAATCATATTTCTTAAATATTACAATAATATTCTGAATATATTGTAAATATAATAATATATATGGAATATGTTCTATAACAAAAGAATTGACTGTCCAAGTAGTTGAATCCATTAGGCTGAACATAGCAGATGCCTCTACTCTAGCATCGCTGACATCTGAGTTACCAAGCGGTCTGTTGGTTTCTATCTATTGTATGAACTGATTTTACCCACAAACACACATCAGTGTCTGATATTGAGGTTAATTGTCTAATGAGAGAAAAAGATTCAGCTAAGGTAAAGTCAAGTCGAGTCAAGTCAAGTCATCTTTATTTATATACAATGGGTACGGAAAGTATTCAGACCCCCTTAAATTTTTCACTCTGTTATATTGCAGCCATTTGCTAAAATCATTTAAGTTCATTTTTTTCCTTACTGAATACTATGTTGTCACCTCATTAATGTACACACAGCAACCCATATTGACAGAAAAAACACAGAATTGTTAACATTTTTGCACATTTATTAAAAAAGAAAACCTGAAATATCACATGGTCCTAAGTATTCAGACCCTTTGCTCAGTATTTAGTAGAAGCACCCTTTTGATCTAATACAGCCATGAGTCTTTTTGGAAAGATGCAACAAGTTTATCACCTGGATTTGGGGATCCTCTGCCATTCCTCCTTGCAGATCCTCTCCAGTTCTGTGACAACCGTCAGGAAAGGCCGGAATGGATGGGCGGAACGATGGTGGACAGCCATTTTCAGGTCTCTCCAGAGATGCTCAATTGGGTTTTTCAAGTGTCAGGGCTCTGGCTTTCCAGGGCCATTCAAGAACTACAGGAGCACTGAGCGCACAGTTGGCTGTAGACGGTAAGCTCTTGTTTCTTGGTTCTAAATAAATGCGACATAGTCGGTGCGTTCATGACGTGTGAAGCCAAAAATACGGTAATTGGGTTTAAGTCTTTTGGGCAGGTGAACCTTGCAGAGTGTTGTGAAGCCCAGTGCTTAGGGTCATTGTCTTGTTGGAAAGTGAAAAACGGCCCAGTCTGAGGTCCTGAGCACTCTGGAGAAGGTTTTAGTCCAGGATATCCCTGTACTTGGCCGCATTCATCTTTCCCTTGATTGCAACCAGTCGTCCTGTCCCTGCAGCTGAAAAAAAAAACACCCCCACAGCATGATGCTGCCACCACCACGCTTCACTGTTGGGACTGTATTGGACAGGTGATGAGCAGTGCCTGGTTTTCTCCACACATACCGCTTAGAATTAAGGCCAAAAAGTTCTATCTTGGTCTCATCAGACCAGAGAATCTTATTTCTCTGATTTTTAGCAAACTCCATGCGGGCTTTCATGTGTCTTGCACTGAGGAGAGGCTTCCGTTGGGCCACTCTGCCATAAAGCCCTGACTGGTGGAGGGCTGCAGTGATGGTTGACTTTCTACAACTTTCTCCCATCTCCCGAACTGCATCTCTGGAGCTCAGCCACAGTGATCTTTGGGTTCTTCTTTACCTCTCTCACCAAGGCTTTTCTCCCCCGATAGCTCAGTTTGGCCGGACGGCAAGCTCTAGGAAGGGTTCTGGTTGGCCCAAATGTCTTCCATTTAAGGATTATGGAGGCCACTGTGCTCTTAGGAACCTTAAGTGCAGCAGAAATTTTTTTGTAACCTTGGCCAGATCTGTGCCTTGTCACAATTTTGTCTCTGAGCTCTTCAGGCAGTTTCTTTGACCTCAGGATTCTCATTTGCTCTGACATGCACTGTGAGCTGTAAGGTCTTATATATACAGGTGTGTGGCTTTCCTAATCAAGTCCAATCAGTATAATCAAACACAGCTGGACTCAAATGAAGGTGTGTAGAACCATCTCAAGGATGATCAGAAGAAAATGGACAGCACCTGAGTTAAATATATGAGTGTCACAGCAAAGGGTCTGAATACTTAGGACCATTTGATATTTCAGTTTTTCTTTTTTTAATAAATCTAAAAAATGTCAACAATTCTGTGTTTTTCTGTCAATATGGGGTGCTGTGTGTACATTAATGAGGAAAAAAAATGAACTTAAATGATTTTAGCAAATGGCTGCAATATAACAAAGAGTGAAAAATTTAAGGGGGTCTGAATACTTTCCGTACCCACTGTAGCTATTTATACAGTGCTTTATACAAAAATTGTGTCAAAGCAGCTTTACAGTGTCAAACAGGAAAATAGTTTGTCAATATTGCAGGAGGACAATAACAAAGAGTCAATTTTTCAGTTAAGGTCAGTTCACTGATGATTCAGTGATGTCATCATCAGGTTCAGTTCTCTTCCAATAGTGTCTGTGCAATCAAGCCGACAATACTGCCAGAAATTAAGCATCCCCAACAAAGAAAGCCAAAGGCGACAGTGGCAAGGAACCAATACTCCATCGGTGACAGAAATAGAAAAAATAAATAAATAAAAAACCTTGGGAGAAACTAGGCTCAGTCGGGGGGCCAGTTCTCCTCTGGCCAGATGAAACCAGCATGGTGTGGTTTAATTCCAGGCTGCACCACAGAAAGTCCCTTCAGGGTTTCCAGTATATTCGGTTTTGTTCAAGAAAAAACACATTGAGGTGTACCACAACCACCCCCATGGAAATTAACTACAAGACATGTACAAATGCTCAATAATGTAACATTTTCTCTTTGTGAGTGCTAAACTAACGCAGAATTAAGGCTGGGAGACAGCAGGGTTGTGACACAGCATGCTGGGGACTGCTGAAACGAATGAGGAGCTCCAGGCTGTACATCAAAGATTCTCTTAGCTGGGCAGATTCTGTGCGAATGGAATAAAGTCACACACAAATGGACTGAAACTACTGAGCTCAGTCCCTCTGCACAACCACCCTAATGACACCTGCAGATATTCTGCATCCGCACACAGAACAACACTGCTCTTAATGAGTATTTTTCTTGTTGTCCAGTAAAAATATTTAAACATCATTAAAATAAGATGCTTGAGAAGCAAAACTGTGTAAGATAATATGTTTTCTACATAATATTTAGATGGAAGCAAAAACTTTATATTACGAGGTCACCAAACAGTTGCAAAACTAACATTTTACATTTGGGCACCAGTTCTCATTAGGAACTAGTTGCTTAATCGCATAGCATGTTGGCTGTTCATTACTACGTATAAAGCACATATTAATGTCTTATTCTGCATAAGCATATTTAGATCCCTTAATCCTAGTCCATACCTGAACTCAACAGCTACCTTACTAACTAGCAAATTAGGTGTTTAATGCAAAAGAATTAGTTAAGAGTGAAAATTGGTCCCCAATCTAAAGAGTGACCAAATAACCTGCTTTTAAAAAGGTTTCCTGAACACTTCTCCCATCGGTCCGATTTATTCACCAAACAACTCCCACTAACATTCATAACAAATCCTTTCCCGTGGGAATGCAGACATACAGCATATCTAACTGTTTGTGTAGTCGTTTTGTTGTTTTTATCTGACTGTAGCTGTTTTCCTACAGACAAACATACTGTCTTTTGTTAATTGAATTAGGATATGGTTGTGTCAGAGGTTATTCTGCTTTCCCTGAGATAAACTATAATTAAACTATGAAGAGTAAAAGAAGTAAATTCAGATTGACAATCACTGATGCTTGCAAACACATCCATAAAATTAATTACAAAGTGAAAAAATAAATAAATAATGAAAGTATGTTTCCGATTAAAAGAGTTTAGTAAACACAATCATCAGTTAAAATGAAATATTAATTTGAACTAATGATTGGATAAACAATAATGGATTTGACTGCAACGCTGGACTAAAGCCAATCTATTTAATATTTCATCTTCAGACACAACACAGAGCTTCAGAGAGGTGAATGTGTGTGCCATTTTAATAAACCTTTGTGAACAAAGACAATTAGTTCATACAAAAGATTAAAAACAATTCTAAATTGAGAAAAATTGTGAGTTTCAGTATAACTGCACTAAAGGCAAAGACTCATCACCTGAAGTATTCACTGCGTCCACTAATTAGTTTTTGAAGTTCCCAGAAAGGTCATGTTTGAGTTTACAGCAAGCATTATTAATAATTATTTCTTAGAAATTTAATTATCAAAGAAAAAAAAAAAAATTAATAAAATAAAGCTAAATCGCTATTCACTGTCTTGGCCAAATACTGTCTGTTTGTAATTGGCCAGATCTAAATCATGTTGTATATTGTTTCCAACCAAGACACAACATTCTGCAATCTTTAAGTAAATACACACAGGGGAAATAAACAGATGAACAGTATATGAATATATCGTGTTAATTATACTACTATAGTCTGTACTTCAAAGTTTATATAGCACTATTTGTTATATTAAATGTTTTATTTTAAACATTTTTAAAGTTAGGCTTTATTTATACTATATACCATATACTATATAATAATAATAATAATAAAAATCAAAATAGAATATTGTTTTACACTTTGATTTATTTAAATCTTTTTGCCTGAAACAAGTAAAGAATGACAATATTTAAAGCAGAAAAATAAAGATATCTACAAAGAAATATTTCATAATCTAGAACGATCTTATTCAAAACAGTATCAAATAATTATGATTAGAACGTTTATAAAGTGAATTATCCAAAACGAACAGAGCAAAATGAAAAATAAATGTGCTTTGTTGAAATTTTGATATCGTCATCTAATTCTGCCTGTACATGCATATTGGCATATGTACAGAAAAAAATGTGCTTGCATCCATATGATGTTTAAATCGATACACATCTGAAATAACTTTGCTCTTGACAAAAGGAAGGATTCTTAATGCAGTGTACTTCCTTCTTTACTGCCACGTTAAAAATTAGAGCTGGGTACAGACTATCATCCCCTTCAGCAATATCTAGGGCAACTGTGAAATACTTCCTCCTCATCCTATTAAGACACTGACAAGAGTGTGGACTGACTCAACCTTCTCCAACAACATGCCTCCCAGGGAAAGCGAGGGAGCGAGTGAGAGACCGACAAACAGAGAGAAGACAGGAATGACTGTGAATGCCTCTGTCCTTCACATTTAAAGCAGTTTTAAAGTTGATGCTGCCCTTAGGTCCTGCCCCAAAACAGCATTATGAGGCGGCTGAACGGCGGAAAGTCCAAAAGACTTGTGGGATCCCGCCCCCGGGTCCCTGCATCCTCTCTTTATCCGCTGCTCAAGGCCTGAGGCAATGGGCTTAGGGACACGCTAATTCCATCATGAAGAAACGTTCTGTATATGAGATTAACCCACATCATAAAGCCTGTATGATGTAGCCTCACTTCCTGCCAGCAGATAATGATGTGGCCCTGTTGAATATTTCAGGCTGTGGATTGTTAAGTGTTTTGTCACGGGGGAACACTGTCATGCCCTTTTGCTGTTTAATTGTGGCGAGATGCTCCATCTCTCCCCAGAGGAAGCACCTGGAAAAAGCACTGACCCTGATACCAAGGTGCACATAGCCTTACTACAGGGATGGACAGGAAAGGACATTATTTGATAGTGGGACATCTTATTGTGATTGTTTTTGCTTTTTTTTACTTCTCCTCTTTCCATTCATGAATAAAATAACAAGAATGAGGAGTATTAAGAAAGTAATGATTAAAGACGCATGTGATTTAAAGGGACAGTTTCAATCATGGAACCACTTTTATGGAACCACTTTTATGGAGATTTTGTATCATTTGCAACCGTTACTTTTATTATCGTTATTTTTGGGAAGTTGCACACAAAGACATTTGACTTAACTTGCCTTGTCAAAGTACAATACATGTGCATAAAACATAAAAACATAAAAAAATTCAAATTACCTGTTATTTTAAGAGACTTACTGACCTTGAAACACAGGTATGAGGTTTGGTCCTTTCTATGACATAATGCACTTCTTTATTTATGTTGGTCACCATACATGACTTTGAATTGGCAGACAAAAGCTTTCCAAAAATAAGCTGTGAAGCAGTTTTGTTAAAATATGAAAACTGCCTCCCAAAAATAACAAAATAAATTTCAAATTCAGAAATTAAAAACACGTTCATCACAGAAGACACTCGAGAGCTGGAAGGACACATGATTCTAGCCTTTTTGTTGAGCACAGACAATAGCCTTGGCCATTGCATTGACGAATGGGGAAGCGAACAGCAAAGTTTCTTGTTTATGAATTCTTCTGACATGACTCTTTTCATGTCTGAGTTTCAGAGTTGGCACTGAATCAACAGTACTCTTTTTTGATAAAAACACTTGGCACTTGTCACATCTTTGCTTCACCTTTAGTAAAGTAGGCACAGCACCTGTGGAAACACACTAGTTTTTTTCTGACAGATTCATCAACACACAGTAATTACCAGCAAGCAGCAGAGAAGCCTGCGGTGATGAAAGCCTCAGATACTAAAGAAAGGGGGAAAAAATGAGAGCGAGTGAAAGAAAATGAGAGAAACAACTGGCAAGTCCAAGAGCTGAGGTATGGAAAGGTGAGGAGACTATAGACTTGCTGGTTTGTGTTAATCCGGCTGGAGCAGGAACATGGGAATGTGCTGATCCGCAGAGGCATGGAGAGTCTAAACGGCACTGTCTGCGGTAATCCTACAGTTTACATGCTGTAATTTTACTGGAAGACTGTAGTAGGGCACACTGGGGGTCTGACCTACTGTAGAACCCCAACCTATGACCACAGCGTTCAATGCACCCTCTACTAATGAATGAACAGGGTTTCTTCAAGTTTTATGAAGGTACATTTAAGACTTAAGACATTCTGCATACCAGTTAAAAAAATTGAAGGAATAAATTAAAGGGTACAAAACATGTCAATATGATTTCTAAATGTAAATGTCTGAGGAGAACACAATGAGTTATATTAGCAGTATAGATGGGCATTTCAAGCAAAAATAATATAGAGAAAATATATATAGAGAGAGTGAGATTTCACACTTTTGACCTGTATGATAACATACTGTTTAATTCATTAGAGAATAGGCTTTCTATATCTTTTCTTTATCTTTATTCAAGCAATGATTGTAACGCTGAAAAATTAATATAATAAACATGACCAAATGACGCCACTTATTAACATAACAGTCCGTCGATTAGCATAAATCAGCTGTTCATAAGGCTAGGCCATTTCCATTTAAAAAATGAGCATGAACATTCATAGCAATTAAAAAATAATAATAATAATCAAAACAGTTAAAACATTATGAACTGCCTGAATGACAGCACTTATGTGAACATTAATTTTAATGTCTGTCTTCATAACAATAACCTATTGTCAGACTCTGTTACATGTTTTGTGTGTTCAGTTCTCCCTCGTGTTTCCTCATGCCCTTATATGGTTCTGTTTCCTGTTCTCATTGTCTTAATATTAGTTGATTCTCTGCACATGTCGGTCCCTCGTTTAGTTCAGTATAAATGTGTAGTCTGCCTCTTGTTTCCTTGTTGAGTCTTAAACGTCACACCTAGTTTGTTCTCCCGCGATCCTTGTGTTAATGTGCAAAAAATGAGCATGTCCACATGTTCGGGATGAAGACGGGAGCGCAATGTGTTCACAATTAACGGATTAGAGTTCACACTGTACACGTAAAGTGACAGCGGATTGTTCGCTGTAAAAATGAACATGCATTGACACGGAAATGTGGTAATTACACGATAAATGCATATAATTAAAGTCTACTGTGTTTCACAGACATCACACAGGCCTATGGCTTTTTTGGCTAGGTTTAAAACAAGAAAAAGAGCACTTTTAGATAAACAAGGCAATAATAGATGCAAAACAAAGGAAATATGAAAACAAAGTTCTTTATAAAGTGAAGTGACATACAGCCAAGTATGGTGACCCATGCTCAGAATTCGTGCTCTGAATTTAACCCATCCAAAGTGCACACACACAGCAGTGAACACACACACACACCGTGAACACACACCCGGAGCAGTGGGCAGCCATTTATGCTGCGGCACCCAGGGAGAAGTTGGGGGTTCAGTCCCTTGCTCAACGGCACCTCAGTCGTGGTATTGAAGGTGGAGAGAGCGCTGCACATTCACTCCCATACATTATCCCGTACATTATGCTGTATATTATGAACCACAGGCACGAGAGTCGACTAGGTGCATTATTGGTGGCGCCACACTCTGGTTACATGAACAGGTCACCACCGCATCAGCACCGAAAACATGGAGATTTTTTTCTAGACAATAATCACACATCCTATTGAAAGCTTTCAGTCACTTGATTGGCTCAAAGACCTGGCAGGCAAAACATACATAGAACTGCAGCACAAACCTGTCAATTTTCTATCTGTTCCAATCCAAAAGTATTTAGATCATCTCTAAAGAATAACAAAGATATGTGAACAAAATGCAAGTTTTGGCCATTACCAATCCCTATAAAGCACATGTCCCAATATTTCAATCATTAAACACAACGGGACATTCTAAAACATTTAATGTGAAAACACTTAAAGTGCCTTTAAAACAGTGATATTAAAAGATGAAATTAGTACACACCTTATTAATGATGTGTGCTTTATGCAGGCAAGCAAATGAGCCCGGAATATGAGCGCAATGCGCTAAATGGTTAAGCGTTTTCTTTATAATGCTGTTCTGTGGGAAAATATTTAATATTAAACTTTGCGCATTGCGTTTATATTCTGGGTTCATCTGCTTGCCTGTACAAAGTATGCATCATCATTAAGGTGTATACTAAATTTGGCCTTTAAATATCACTGTCTTACTACATTAACTACATACTAAATTCAATCCTCCTAAATAAAACTGGTGGTCAGTGGAGGAAAGCCTTGTTTTACCCTCCATGTGGGTGTTTCTGTACGGGTGTGACGTCACGTAAACACTATCAGTTCCATATTCTATAATTAAATCAACTAATCGAATATTCGAAAATCGTGACCCATCCCTAATTAGCAGCACTTCAAAAAGATAGAAAATACAGCTTCCAACTGATTTACTTCTATATTACGTTTTAATTAATTTTACATAAAAAAGAAAATAACCTTTACTGTACCTTCTGATCATACTGCACAAAAGCAATCTTCATCTGCAGTATTTTTGTACTATTTTCCACTGCAAATGTCTACAAATTCTTTAATTAAGCTAAAAATAATGCAAGTCTTGTTTCCTGGGAAATGTATCAAAATGAACTAAAATAAAAATAAAATTAAAATAAAAACATAACAAATAAAAATTAAAAACTAAAATATTATCAATTATCAAAACAGTAAACACTTCTGCTGCTTAATTTATTTTATTTTATTTATTTATTTATTTTTTTGGAACCTGTGATACTTTTGATGTATTTCTGTATTTTTAATCAAATAAATGCATATAAAATACATACAAAATCGTACTTTTCCCAAACTTTTGAGCAGCACACGCACATACACAGCTGGAGTGTGTGTTTCTATCACCGCTCTGTATACGAAGAATGCTGTTTAACCCTGTTTTCTCTACAAGTCTCTTTTTCTTGGCAAAGTTCTCAGCAAAACAGCATCATAAATAAATAACAATCACAGGGTACTTTGTAATTCCTCTTCCAAATAAAATGGATGTTTCGCTCACTACAAGTCTTAAGATGTTTCCTAGTGCCAAAACAGATATTTGTTCCAGCAAAGTCGAGGCGGTGACAGGCACCTCTGCTTTGAAGACTACACTTCTCTATACTGAGGGACATTCATCCTGTAGGAGAGCAAGAGATATTTATCTCTACGACTATTCACAGCATGCAGCCACAACACAAACACTAAGTACACAGCCACAAATAAATAATGAACAAAAAGGGAGATTTCAGATTTCTAAAACATTGCAGAAGAATATGCAAAGAGCATGAGATCACATTACAGAAAAACGTGTTACGGGACAAAAGCACGATCACAGTCTGGAGAAATATGTTGTGGAAAAATAGCTTGTTTGGATTTCCATTTATTGGAAATCCAGCTTTTTTCCATGTATTTTAGCTTGTTTTGGATTTCTCAAAATGCAATTTGTCACAGTACCCATTTCCTACCATCACAGATATGCAATTATCTTAACTTGCGGGGTTGGGCTTTTATCATTAGTAAAGTATTTCTATAAAGGATGTTGACTTTTAGAAGGTAGCTGTCTGAGGCGGCAAACAGGAATATGCTTTGTGCAACATTAGCAACACATTATTAGCTGTTTGATAATGTAGCCAAGCGAAAGGCTAATGATATCAATTACTGTTATGTGTCCGATGTTGTAGAAAGAGATACATAAAATGCATAAATTCCATTCTGATACAGTACATCGACTTGTAGATGGCCCTGTATAACTCGCTCTTCCTTTTCTTCAGTTCTCTTCAGAATCAGTTTCTGGTTCAAACATATATGTCTAAATGAATCCAGTATTGGTACTTGCCACTGAGTAGTGTTTAGTACTTCAGTTAACCGAGTGAAAGTGGAGCAGGTCCAAGCTGGTCTGACTGAGTGGAGACAGGGATTTGCATATCTCATTTGCATATTCTTGGTCCACATCTTAGGGTGTGGGGTTACATTCAAGTGATCTTAAGACAAAGGAAAACATGTTTAAATACATCATTTTGAGAATCAAAGATAAATTTTAAGGGATAAAATTAGTGACTGCAGTGGGACTCTAGGTGTGTTTACATTAGCAAAATTTCACTTGCAAAAAAAAGTCCCATCTATTGTCAAAAGTGTAGCGATGTATGGAGTACATCTTGCACAGAAGTCATGGTAAAAACCAAGCAGCTTTCTGTTGGTCAATGCGGCAAATTCACATGACCAAATTTAACCCATAAAATGAAAATCGCATAGGGAAATCTTTTGCTTCACACAGAATTCCAGATGGATTTTACGGACTTCTTTTTTTTTTTGTCGAAAATATCCATTAAATTACATTTTAAATTAGTAAAAAGGGGCATTTAACACTCTCATAAAAAAGGTACAAAAGCTGTCACTGGGGCAATATCCTTTCAAAAGGTACTAATATGTACAATTTAGATACTAATATGTAACTTTAAGGTGCGTTCACACTTGTAGTTCTGTTCTTTTGGTCCGGACCAAAGAAAGAAAATGATACATATGGTTCTGGTCCGCTTAGCATTCACACTGGTATTTTTGACAGCGAACCTAAAGATACCGAACCTAATACAGTCACAACCTGATTGGTTGGGCTGAATGATGTATATTTGGTGACGGAATTCACCAAACACCCCAAACAAAAGGTGTGTTACACACCGATCGGTCTGCTTAGAACTGCTTTACGTCAAATACACCTAATGCCATCTGCTGGACTAAGTGCACTCATTGTTGTATTTACTTATGATTTTATTTTCGCCACCTGCAAATAAGCTCATAAAAGGCACTTTACCTCCTTGCTGCTCAAGGTTTGTGCTCTGCTCATTTTGTTTTGGAAACACCGCTCGATCTGCGTCATCAAATCATGTCGCATAGCGTCTCATTTTGTCATTACTTCCTGTTTTTGGTTTGTTTATAAGTATTTGGTCCATGTTGCATTCATATTTCATTAGAACCGCACCAGTGATCGTTTGGAAGTGGACCGTGACCCATCTTTTTAGCAGTCTTGGTCAGCTTGTTTTTTGCGCACCAGAGTTCGGATGGCAGAGCGTTCATACTTAGATTAACTGCACTAACAGAGCAATCGCACCAGGGTTTAATTCAACCAAACATGACAAGTGTGAACACACCCTAAGGCACATATACACACCTTTTGAGGTAAATAAGGTACAAAGGCATACCTTTTGAAAAGGTACAGCCCCAGTGACAGCATTTGTAACTTTTTTTTTCTCTGAGAGTGTGAGTAAAGAGAAAATATTATGCTTGTTGTTGTTTTTTTTCACCTCAAAAGAGGTTCAACCTGACATTAACACAACTAGAATCTGTGATCTGAAATTTCTATAATATTATATTTAAGAGACGTTCTTAAATAAAACTCTTCTAGCCATATTTCAGATCCATACGAGAGGGACTCAATAGAATAAATACATATTTGCCTTCAAAAAAGAAAGAAAAAAAGCTGATAATTTTCTGCACAAGTCTACAAAGTCGGGACTAATGTGGAACAAAGAAGTAAATATGGGACTGCAGCGAACAAAAGCGCAGCTATGTCCAGCTCTACTTCCATATCTTTTCAATCACTTCCTCCTTTAACAATATGATAATGCAATTCGTGTCACACATGCGGAGAAAAATATCTTTTCTACTCTTGGAAAATTGAAGAGCAGCTGCTGTTAAAAAGAGAAACCCAGGGCATTTAACACATTGGTAATCTACAGGGAGATGTCTAGACAAAATGTGCCAAAAAAAAAAATAAAAAAAAGTGTGCAGCTCTTAAGCAGCACAAATCAATGATAGCCTTACTCGTCCGCTCTCTCTCTCTCTCTCTCTCTCTCTCTACCTCCAGTCCTACAGGCCAAGACAGCTCCTCTCAAAGAACATCTGAATCTACCTAATGGAATGGAAAATTGGGGGAAATGGGGAGTCAGACCCGAGGGGATATCTTTCCCCACTGTACAGTTTTCACATATTTAACACAGGCGCTTCTACAACCTTGCCTTGCACATCACTGAACACATTAATGCACATCACCCAGTCGTAAAGGTGCCGGGGCCATTTCCAAATATTAATATAACACACTCAAAGTCATGCTGTAATACTCTGTCCGTACCCTGATGCCTGCCTTTACCTAGTCACATAACAGAGTTTTAAATGCTTTGTAGCTCACTGTTGGGAAAGGCCTCGTTTACACTGCATGTCTTGATGCACAATTCTGATTTGTTGCCAACATCGGATTTTTTGGGCTGTACGTTTACACGTTCTTTCAATTGTGACCCATATCCGACTCATGTGTTTACACTTGCCAGACTGTACCACCTGAAACATCACACATGTGCAGGTGTCATTTAGCACCCCCACATGTGCTTTCTCCTGAGAATACTGTGACCTATGCTGACAAAACGAGTCACAATGAGCAATTAAAAAAAAATACATTCTCCATTAAAAGACCTTCCAAATAAATTATGATTTGTTGGAATCGGACAAAAAACACCCGTTTGAAGTCAATAGAGTGAAGCCCTCCATCTTTTCTTATTATTAATTATTATATTAATAATCGCAATACAGCTATTTTTTTATTTTATCTTTGCTATTATAAATAAGAACAGATGCAAAAAACAAAAACAAAACAAAACAAAAACAAAAACAAAACAAATAGCCTAGAAAGAAACAAATAATGCATTATCGTTATCATTTTATATCTAAACTAAAGCATTCATGTACGAAAAACAAATATATATTTGATTATGTTTACGTGAATACTGAAATACTGTAAATCTGTATGTGTGTGTATTTATCGGGATCGTGCGCCGTTATATAGATACACTTCAGATGACAGTAAGCGTAAGCAAGCAGATTTTTTCAGAAAATTTACAAATAAAAGATAAATTCAAAATAGCCTGTGCGAATTTACAATCAATTTTTATTTATTTTATTTTATTTTTTGCCTGTAGCTCAAAATAGCCTGTGCGAATTTACAATCATTTTGCCAGCACAGGTTACATATGATGTCATTAAATCGCGAATAAGTACCAAATTGTGGCAGTTTTAATGATGTACAGAATCCAATGCCACAGAAAACCTGATCTGCCTGTTTACATGACAGTCACATTGGCACAAATGCATCAGATCTCCCTACAGCTGAATACATACAAAAGTATTCTCGTCACTTCATGACATTACAGTTGAACCACTGATGGCAGATGGACTATTCTGACAATGTTTTTCATACTTTTCTGGACCTTGACAGTGTATTTTACTTGCCAGTCTATGGGACAGACACAAGCCTCCCGGTTTTCATCCAAAATATCTTACATTGTGTTCCGAAGACGAATAATGCTTTTATGGGTTTGGAATGACATGGGGGTAAGTGATTAATGACAAAATTTTCATTTTGGTGTGGAGTATACCTTTACGCAAACATACTACCTATCCCTGTTGCTAGGAGCAACTGTTTTAGAACTAATTTTGAAAATTACATTCACGTATACGATTATGTGGTTGTTTTTAAGAAGGGCAAAAGCAAAGAAGGGTAAGTGAAGGTTTAATGGAAAAGAAAGGGTTTAAAACAGTGTGAATTGAAATGTGCCAGTAAAAATAATGTAGCGTATGGGTAAGGTTGGGCATCGTTTGAATTTTAATGATTCAGATTCTTGTCAATTCCTAATTTTGATTCCAATAAGGTAAATAAAATAAATAAATAAAAAAAATCTTAAATATCATTCACATTTATTCTAACTCTCATTGCAGAATATTTCCTTGTTAGCTGAATACTATGAATAAAACACAAGGATTTACTTACTTACACAAGGATGTGAGTGCAGCAGAGAAAACACCGAAATGGGAGACAGAAAGGAAAAAAAAAAAAAAAAAAAAAAAAAAAAAATTTTTTTGAGTTTTGTCTAATTGACAGGCTTTATTATTATTATTTTATTTTTTGTATGCTGGATGATAACCAATTATTTGTATTCTATAATATTTTTTTCTGTATTTTCCTAATGACATTTTAGGAGTGGTTTATACAAACATACTGTAATAAGGCAGAATAATTTCTATGCTGTATTAAATGTTATGTCAATTAGCACTGGATTATTAATATAATATATTTATTTCCTCGAAATTACCTGAAATTACCTTTTTTAGCTACAGCAATAGTGGGATGCCTTTGTCCATATTAAGGATTTCATGCAGGTCATAAGTTATTTCTTCTATTGGGCTGTTTTGGACTTTCTGCACAAGATCGCCTCGGCTTCAAGTATGAATGAAACATGCACTGCATGGGTGTTTAGCGCTCCGTAATGTCCATATCGTCTTGTTTTGGATATGAATAAATCGTCTGGTCATACATAGAGTATCTTGTTTTTATGCCCATGTGCTCACACATCCAAAGCACGCACACAGAAAAAGTGATTTTAAATGCATGTGATTGACAGATAAATCATGGTTGATCTATCAGCCAATGCACGTAAAACAATGCATGCAATGCTCTCTTATTTCAATGTTTGTGTGTTTTAATATTGAGGTTATTTTAGCTTTCGCCACATTTAGTTTTAACTGCCCTGTCAAAGAGGGCAATTTTTACCATTCAACTGAACTATATGCATGTATTTTAGACACTTACATTGTTTCTCACTGGTGCTCCATCCATGACAATAAACTGCATCCTATCTATCAACCGATAACAGTCGGAATATCCGCGGCGCGGAACCGTATTTAACATCATCCACTTTTACAGGAGTGTTAACAAACGATTGTGACACCATTTCAGGAGCTGACAAAATTACGATTTAAAATCTTTGCATAGCTCATATTCACTAAAATACTGAAATGCTAATAAATATAAAATAAACCAAAAAAAACACATTAATTTAAATTGTAATAATATTTCACAAAAAAAACATTTATTACAAAATTTAATATATATTTACAAAAATAAAATAAATACAAAAGATAAATCTTTTAAATAACAAAAATCTCAAAAATCCCAAACTTTTTTTTTATCAAATAAATGCAATAAATGTTTTGGTGAACATAAGATACATCTTTTAAATAACAAAAATCTTACCAATCCCAAACTTCTCAAAGTTTCTCAAGCTAATGATGTAGCAGATGTTAGAAACTCCATATGTAAGTTTTAACTACCATGGTGCTTGCTGATGGTCATACATAGTTAATGAGTGGCTGATGCTGATGGGACATTAAGCTGGCTAGTAATAGACTTTCCTACCTCTCTATTCCCAGTTACCTCTTCTTTTTCTTTGCACATTTTTCCACATCTTTTGGCTCAGTGGACTTTCACATTAGCACAAACTCCATCACATATTCCCTACTGACTGCTTGACCTGCGCTCTAATACGTTTTCAATGAAGGCAAAAAGAAAATAATATTTTGTTTCCCAGCAGGGATGATTAGCCGAAATGGCTAATCAAGCAATTACGTGTAGAGAAGTGAGCCGAATGTAGCCAATGGAGGACGAAACTCCAGCACACATTGATGCCGCGGATACCAGAAAGACACAGGAACAGTGAGCGACATGTAGCCATGGTGGATTTAATGATGTGGAAAACTAATTTTTTGCATTGGTGGTAAAACACTATTATGACAGATTGCTTTGAACCATTACAATGGAAATATGGACAAAGTACATATCTCTGTATTGGTGTATACACAGAGGGCCAAAAAAAAGTGTGATCCAAAATCTAAATTACAACTGGAAAAAAATAATAATAATAATAATTTTAGGATTTTGCAGAATTTAAAACATTATTGCATTTTTTCAACTTTTCACTCAAATTGCTGTTCACCAAATTTAATGCTGTGTGTGTCCACACTAATAATCAATTGTGCATATATTTATTGTTGATGTAAATATGTATGTGTTGTTGTATATATATAATATATATATATATATATATATATATATATATATATTAGAATAATATTGATATAAATATCTTCACACCAATTATAAAAATCAAATCATTTTCACCAGCCACCTTTTGAATTTCTGAAATGGAGATTGTGGTCAGTGGAAGGCTATTACGTAGGATGCTGAAACATGGCCATCACTCATTACCCTGGAGTCACCTTCACACCAATTACCCCACCAACAAGTCTATGTTAAGAACAAAAGCCATTAAAAAGCCTGTTCAAAAGGGGCTGATAATATACTGGACAATTGACCATATGAAAAGAGACCAAGGGTTTGTGCAATCCCTTGTGACACTATAAAAATTTGGAGAGAAACTATAAATTTTATCTCAGAAAGACACTTAAGAGTGTTTGCAGAGTTTTTCAGCAGGCTGGAAAAACAATCCCCCTCACAGGAGGAAGCTGAGATAACTACTGCTAATGTGTTAGTAGGGGGTCATGTTAAACAGGTTTTATTTTCTGGTCAACATCAACAAGTGTGGAAACATATCGTGTATGTCTGGAAACACAGCAGTTAATTGGAGAGATGTTCAAAACACAAGTGGCTTCAACATACAGTATGTACAGCACTTGTGAAGAACTGCCATTCTTTTTATCTATACTATTAGTTTGCACATTTTCAAGCATGGGTAAATACAGATTGCTCACTGCAAAAGAAACAAACAATATACTTTATACTAAGGGGAGGAGCTAAAATGGCACAAATCAGTTCTTAATTAGTACATAAAATATTTAAACTTAATTAGTACATGAAATATTTAAACATCTTTAAAACAAAATAAATTTACTTAAAATTTAGACTTAAGATTTTTTTTTCAGTTTTTATATATTTTGAATCAAATTTATTTTTATCAGCCAACTGGCCAAGTTTCTTGTTTAATCATAAATTTCATTAGGTTTCAATTGATTTTTAGTTAAAAAATAACTAACGGTAAGAAAAATAACCTTAACACGATATATATTTTATAATTTTATATATTTTAGTCTTTATTCAAAATATTTAAATTAACATGTAACAAAACAACTACCATTTAATATATTATATATTATTCATTCAGTCTTCAAGCTCAATATAATCATTAATAAAACCAAAACAAGAGAAAGGAACTGTACTGAACACAGGTGGCATCTTTACCGCCATCTCAAACTAATCATTTCTTCATGGGCTTTCCCAACAGTAGTTAGCAGAACCCAGAAAAACAAGCCTTCCATCTAAAGCAATTAGCCACCCTGATTAAAGAAACTTGCTTAATGTAATTACGTACTTGTACTTAAGATATTAATTTCATCTTTTGGAAGCGCAGCACAGATCCTGTTTGTGTCAGAGACCATTATCTTTAATGAAATCTGACAATTTAATTTGTGCATAATGGCAGTGAGGTTTCAGTGAGTTCCAGTGGATGGAAGGAAGTGGCATTATTAAAGGACTCTAGACCTGTTGTCTGATGGTTGTCTGTGGACTTTGGCAGACCGGAGTACTCAAGGACAATCACTGACCCTCTGATTAACATCTCATATCAGATCCAAGTCACCTCAGATCCATGATCTGCACTATGACAGCAAGTTTGCTGTCTGATCTATAAAAAACCCTATAGCAAAAAAAAAAACATCACATTTAAAATTAAAAAAACAAAAACACTAAAAAGACACAGAAAAAATTTAAAAACACCATACCACACACAAAAATAAACAAACCCAGGGTTCAAAATTAACTTTGTGCCACACAAAAAATGAGTGAACTGGAAAAAAAGTATCAACCTAAATACTTAGTTGTAGTCATGAGACTGTATTTTGCATTGTGTTTTTTTTTTTCCCCAGTTGAATTGCTCAGCTGTTTTTCCCTTGCAGTATCCCATAAGTCACAAATATACAAACTAGGGGTCGACCGATTATCGGCATGGCCGATTATCGGCGCCGATATTAAGCATTTTTATTGTTATCGGCATCGGCCATTTTCAAAACCGATTTGCCGATTAAAACCATTTTATTTTGAAATGCGCGATCTGGCACCTGATCCAGCCACCTCAGTCAGAGCGCACCGCTCTGTGGCCTAGAACAACCCCCGCCCATCGAAAAACTTACGCTCTGGGAGTCACGAGCCTGGCCAATCAATACGGCTGGCGCGGCTGGAAAATGTTCCACTCTCACACCGAAAGCACAGGAGCTGCTTCAGTGATCATCATCACACATCAATAAGTTATCTCTCGAAGGTAAGAATGCAGTAAACGTTCCTGAAGTTGCAATAAATCACTACACTGAAGTTGCAAAACACCTAAATATAATCGATTTATGATGACAAGCCCCGTTCAGTTATTATACTGTGAATTCCAGGTCAATGTCCGTCATTGCAGTGATATGCTTTAATGGATCATCACATCAGTGCTGAGATAGTGAAACTAAAACCATTCTCTCACCATTCGGCCAACTTAACGTTGTATTGTGAATAGATTATCAACACGAATGAATTCACTCACGTCTGCTGCGTTTTTTTTTTGTGTTGTTCACATAGCTTCACTGAACAGCGTCCGTTCCGTTAGGGCTCTTAGTAAAAAAAAATGTGCATATTTGGAAAAATATTGCTTTATTCTAACATGATTGCAAAATAATTTATCATACAGATTCAGAATTACCATTATGCAATTTTGAAGAGCTGAAAGGGCATCAAGCGCGAGCTCTGACGCCCTGACGCGACGCAAGCTCCCTATTCCTGATTTAGTTATCTCCGCGGCCGCGCTCTCTCATTTCACTAATAACCAGGGTGCGATTTGCCGGGGTGGATGGGGGGATTCCCCTTCTGGTCTATGCATCCCTGCCTCTGCTGAATAACTTTTATCCCCGGTGGGGATAAAAACATCATGCAAACCCGCTCTGACGTCCAGATCTGAATCAAATGATTCGCGATACGCGATCCGATTGAAGCGCATCGAAACAGTGAATCATTTTGCGACGCAATGGTTTAACTGATTCGGAGTTTCAAAAAGCTCCGTTGTGTTCTTTGCTCGCTTTCTCGATGTAATTTGTTGTTTTGAATAACCGTGGACATTAAATCATTACAATTAATAGGCCTAACGTAGGCTTACAATGTTTTTATTAAACTGAGATCACACTAAATACAATTTCCGTCGTATTAAAAACATTTCATAAAATCTTTCAAAAGCATCCCCCCTCTGTTTATTTCACAAATCGCACCCTGCTAATAACCCTATGCTAATAACGTAAATTGTCAGTAATCTCACATTGCATGTTTCTGGATGACGCTGTCCTGTATACTTCCTAGTTTGTATTGCCGTGATAAACAGTCTAAAAAAAAAAAAAAAAAAACCCTATTACAATATGGGTTGTGTGTGATTTTAAATGCAATTCTGGGTTGCAAATAAAATGCTAAATATAACACACACACACACACACACACACACACACACATACCTATATATATATATAGAGAGAGAGAGAGAGAGAGAGAGAGGAGAGAGAGATTATATTTATTTTCCATTATTTGTTCCTTTGTTGCTGTTTAAATTTGCTTTAAGTTTTACTTAGTTTACAGAATGCTGCTGATGGATGCTCCCAGCACTTTTTATGTTTGTTGTTATTATTAATATTAATGTTGTTATTATGTACAGTTCTCAGAATTAAAGATGTGTTAAAATAATTTAAAGAGAGTCTTTGTCAGAGGCCTTTTTATTCTTAATTTTGACATTAATTTGCATTTTTATCGGTTCAAAATATCGGTTATCGGTCTCCTTGATCTGTAATAATCAATATCGGCATCGGCATCGGCCCTGAAAAATGCATATCGGTCGATCCCTAATACAAACTTCTGATGGTAAATTTTCCTCGAAGGTTTTCTTTAGAAGACAGTTTGAATTGTGCACATCACGTACACTGGTATGGATCAGATCATCAAAGTTCATCCAAAAATAAAAAAAACTGTACTCTAAAAATAGCATACCAGAAAGTGACTTTCCATTTATTTTTTATTTTTTTAACTACTGTATAATAAATAACCTTTTCAAGGATTGTTTCAAAATTGTAGAAAGGAAAGTGAAATCTCAGATGTTTGCATCCTAAATGCTAAAAAGTACGACAGAGTGCTTTTGTGTAACTACAAGGAACGTACCTTTATAAATGACTCCCTGATCAGCAACTGACACAAATCAATTATTTCATTTATTCCAGCTAAATAAACAAGTCCAACTTATTTCTCCAAAAGGGTGGAGATTGGGGTATCCCTATCCGAGAGCCTTATCCGCACATTATTCAGCTCCAAAGCTGCCGTTCTGTCATGAGCAATTGATCCACATTCCGTGTGGAAGACAGAGACAGATTAGGACCAATATTTGAATGAGCAAATACACCAAAATATGACTAAAGCAATTAACGACAAACGAATGGAAAGAACAGATTAATTATATTGCAGATCACTGGGGGACGACTCTTATATTACTGCTGCTTAACTACCTCCTCACTCCACCAAAGCCGAGATGAACAGATGAGCAAACAACAGAATAACTGATAAACAATGTGTGCTGATACACTGCACTCTCTGAGGGAGGCTGATGGAATTCATTAGGCTTCTGTGACTACCAATTAAAGTCCAAAAGCGCTTTGAATTAATACAATTGTGTTTTTGGAAGCATCAAAACCAATATTGTGGGTTTGAGTGGGATATCTCTTACCCGGCTGACTCCACGGCCGCGGTCCTCTCCGTAGTTGGTGCCCAGGATCTCAAAGTAGATGTTGGGGTTAGTGCCATTATCATTAAACTCCAGCAAGCTTGTCAGCCCACTTACACCTCCCTGTAAAACAAAAACAAAGTGATGTATAAAATCAAATACTGACATGTGATTGACATGGTTTTTTTTTTTTTTTCATCAGCACCCTTAATTTGAACTCCAAAATAACCCCACAGCATCATTCCAACCTACAAAAATCCCCAGCCCACATCTAAAACATGTCCTGCCCATCGACAACCCACATGAACAGACAGATAATTGTTGTAAATTCACTCTACCAATTCCAGTGTTGACAGAACGAATTAAACAGCCAATTATAAAAGCTGATGAGCGCTTTCCAAACGAGTTCACCAACTGCTGCTTTGTATAGCCGATACACACAAACTTCCTCTAATTAAGCTGTAAAGCAATGTTCCAGTCCAAACAGTCCTCCGGGAATTGAATACAAGGCCATTATGCAGCTGATGTACAGTAAAATAAGTGTGTAACACTTCATACCATTTCAATATATATACACATACATGCCTGGGCTCCGTTCTCCAAGACATCCCTTCAAAATGAAGTTGTTAAAATCTAGGCAGATTCCAAGGTGGTATAAGCCAGTGTGTTCTTGCGGTCACCCACTGTCTGAATAAATTGCCCTATCTGCTTTAATATGACTGTCACACAGGCAGCGGTGTGGAGGTGAGAGCTGGCCGAGAGGTGATATCTCTACTGTGGGATGGCAGAGAGGAACAGATACATGTGGATACAGGAGAAACAGTACATCCCTCGGGGGGTAAAGCCGTTGCCCACCAAGCATGGTGTTAAACCAGCACTCAGTCACTAGCCCTGTAACATAGACTGTCATCTCACCCCAGGCAGTGTGCCATTTCTGTGGCCCTGTTGTACACCAGGCAGACAGAAGGGATGAGAGTTTCACTGTACCACAACAGTCCCCCTCTCCCCATCCAGCACACAGATAGAGACTCATCACAGTCCTCAAAACCAAACAGTCATTTGGTTTCCAAATCAAACGCATCCAAGGTCAAACTCCCACTCAATCACATCTCTTTAATCACAGCAGGGCTCACAGTTAAGGCCTTTTCTGTTGGCCTGGTCAGGTTTCCCTTTATCCTGCCAACACTTTCACAGGCCTTTTTAGTTTTAACAATGTACTTATGTGTCTGAATGCCATGCCATTAAATGTTAGAGGGATAGTTCACCCAAAAATGAACATTCTGTCATTATTCACACTGTTCCAAACCTGTTTGACTTTCTTCCTTCTGTGGAACACAAAAAGCCACATTTTGTTGAATATTCTGGCCCACTCTTTCAAATATAATTAAAGTGATTGAGATTGGCACTGTACAGCTATAAAATGACAAAAAAAAGAGAACAGAATAAAAGTCCAGCCAATATAACTGTGTAACAAACAGACCAAAACAGAAGTTGTTAAACACATAAAATCTTGGCATGTGCCCTAGGATTTGGATTTCCACTTGAAATGTTAAACATGTTTGGAATAAGTAAATGATGATCTTTTTTTCTTCTTCTACATTTTAGTCCTTTGAGGAAATGGTTTCTTTACAAATAAAATACAAAAATACAGTTTTAAACTGCAGTACCTACAAAATAGGGGGTGGGCGATATTATATATTATATCACGATGTGAGTATTTTTATTTCACTAAAACAATAAATATCACAATCTAGTTATTTATACTATGAGGTCTTTATGATATAAATTTTTTTGATACCATAGAAAATTGATTATTCTTGACACCAGTGTCAATACAGAACAAAAAATAAAAAAAAACTAAAAAAAAGCAATAAAAAAAAAAAAACTAAAATCAAACATAAAATAAAAATAAATATACAGTTGAACATATAAGAAAAATAAAAAAAAAAAAAACTACAGTAGAACAAAAAAATAAGAAATGCTATATACATTGTATAAAGTAATCAAATGTATAAAAACACTGGATATTCTGTACTGTGTAAATTAATATATATATATATATATATATATATATATATATATATATATATATATATATATATATATATATATATATATATATATATATATATATATATATATATATATAATAAATTAAAGCTACAAAAGTGATTTAGTCAAGAGCAGTAAGAGATTTTCTCTTTTGTTCAAGAGATTCAAGATTTGTATTTGTCACATATATGGTTATACAGAGAGCATATGACCAGCAGTGAAATGTTGTTTGATGTTGTCCTGTTGTTTGATTATCATGAATGACAGACATAGGAATTTTGATTAAAAAAATAGAATCAGGTCTATGAGGCAATGCATGTTTGGTCCATTTTTCCTAGTGCAAAACAAATTGTTCCATTTCATGATTTACAAATGCTGTTATTTGCTCCATTTTTTAAATGTCCATTGTAATTTCCATCAATGCATTTAATGCAGGATTCTCCTGTGACAACCATTTTTTTGTAAAATTCTTTTTAACAGCCACCAACAGTATATTCATTAGGTATTTACGAAAATACTTGCAAAGATAGGCATTTTGACACATACAAGTTTGCAAAAAAAAACTCTGTTCAATAGTCTGGCACTCTACGAGCACCATCTTCACATGCTCGTACCTCTCTGACAGCGCTCTACATTGGTTATAAGTTTAAATCAGTAGATTTTACAACATCAATAATCAATACTTCACAGTGAAAGTTCTGTCAACTAGCCTGATACATGTTTATCGTAAAGCTCTGTACAGTACTGTACCTTCTTCACGGTATCCAGCATAGACTTGCCACCCTGCCAGGGTTTGGAGCCCTTGCGGATGCACGAAAGACTTGCCATGCTGTGCCATTTCCTGTCCTCCAGCTTCCTGTGGAAGGTGTTGGCCAGCAGCAGCACCGTGTCGTATATGTAGCGGTTGGTGATCTGACAAGACGACAAAAAGCAGCAGGGAAACAAAGACACAAAAAGAAAAGGAACAGATGACGTGAGCATAGAGAGCCAGAGACAACAGATTAATATTCTCTTACAAGTAAAAGATTTATGTCTGAGTGGGTACAACTGGGATGAAAGGTCTCTACAATGGAAATGACAACAGGCTACACACATTGAAAGAGCCCTGAAAGACAATAGCGTTTTATAAGCATCAGAAAAACACCACTTAATACCGGTCATTTATAGTATGATTTTGTGTTTGTGTCTAACTTGGGACATCAATTGTAACGGTACAATGGTACCAGGTCCATATAAAATGGCAATAAAAAAAAATAAAACCTTTTTTGTTTGATTGTCTTGGCATGGTTTTAATGTAAATAGTCAATGTTGTCTCGAATAAATGTAAACAGATGATGCCAAAAATGGCTTTGTGTCAAGGTATCAATATTTGGAATCTGTGCATTGAGTTTTGAAGTATAAATGCATACTGCTCGGTTTCTATTCTGGAAAAATGAGACACACTACGTTTCTTCGTACGAGTTTATTCATCTTCATCTGAAATTTAAGTAAAACATTGTAAAACTGGCATTTTAAACAAAATGTATGTACACTCTGTTCAAAAGTATGAGGTCAATTTTTTAAATTAATATTCAATACCGTAATATTTATTAATTTTCCCCAGCGAGGATGCATTTAATTGATCAAACCTGACAGTAAAGACATTTATAATGTTGCAAAAAAATTATATTTCAAATAAATGTTGTTCTTGAACTTTTATTCAAAGAATCATGAAAAAAAATGGATCACTGTGTCTACATCCTGTTTTCCTCAGAAAAAAGAATGAAGCACTTTATTCAGCAGAGTTCATAAACATGAGTAAGTCTCTTTTTATTTATTTATATACTTGTATAACTAGTTTTCACATAACAAACATTTTAACTAGTTAGACTTTTGTCCAAAGACTTTTTTCCAAACTATAATTCCTGACTAAATGTATAATCAAGTGAAATATTATGAAGTTTCAATAACTATATACTACTATACCATTCAAAAGCTTGATTAAATAATATGTAACAATAAATGTAACTGTAACAAATGTAACAATCATTGCTGTTCTTTCAATTTATCCCCCCCCTAAAAAACCTAAAAAAAAAAAATATTTCTCTGCTCTTTTCACATTAATAATAATAATAATAATAATAATAATAATAATAATGATAATAAAACAATAAATGTTTTTTTTTGTAGAAAATA
Source organism: Cyprinus carpio (assembly GCF_018340385.1). Taxonomy (NCBI): domain Eukaryota; kingdom Metazoa; phylum Chordata; class Actinopteri; order Cypriniformes; family Cyprinidae; genus Cyprinus; species Cyprinus carpio. Next base: position 14,385,867 of record NC_056579.1, on the reverse strand, counting down.
AATTGTTAAAAGGATTTCTGAAGGATTGTGTGACTGCAGAGTAATGATGCAAAAAAAATCAGTTTGAAAGTCAGCTTTGATTTTTCCTAATAAACTGGTTTAACTGCACTCACAAGTGAATATTAAATTATGTTGTGGGATAATAAAAAATATTCTAAATAAACTACAAACATAAAATATATAGATTTATTTTTGTCCTCACATTCTTTCTTGTAACTCATCCCTCTCAGACACAGCGGACTGAATGGCTCATTATGCAGCTCATTTGCAGGGCCTTGTCTTCTCAGGTGTGAATTCATGATAGTTGACGCCTACTCGCATATGACTTTTACCAACAAAAGTGTTATCTTAGAAAACATTTTAAATCAATGTTTTCTGTAAGTGAGTAAACAAGATGATTTTCACATCATTTAGAAAAAAAAAAATTCTAGGCTACAAATCCAGTTCTCAAAATTCCTGGGAACCAATTTTCTTATGTGTTTTATTGCCTTTTTCAAGCGATTTACATTTTATTTTTCACTAACCACGCATAACATTTTTTTTCTCAAAAACACAATCATGTACATACATTGCTGCTCACCTATTATTATAGCCTAGTTTGTGCTGATTACAGTGAGATTAGACTTTAATTTAGATATTTATAAGAAACTGAAAAAAGCACAAATGTCAGGGCATGACAAAACTTCTCCAGGCCCCAAAAATACCCTTAGACTCCAGAGGGTTAATAATAAGAAATATTTCTTGAGCACTAAATCAGCATATTAGAATGATTTCTGAAGGATCATGACACTGAGAACTGGACTAATGGCTGCTAAAATTCAGCTTTGAAACCACAGGAATAAATTACATTTTAATATATATTAAATTACAAAACAGTTTCGGTTTTATTAAAAATAATTCACAATATTATTATTTTTACTGCATTTTTGATCAAATAAATTCATCCTTGGTGAGAATAAGAAACTTCTTTTAAAAAGATTTTTAAAAAATCTGACCAACCTGAAACTTTTGATTGGTAATGTTAAAAATAAGGCTTGATGGAATTAAAGAGTACATTCATTTAAATAGCACACAACTCTTAGAAGTGGAACCTTACATACGGTTCCACATTATACAGGACAACTGCCAACTTCACTCTTCTCCATTTTAATGAGAAGGTAATAAATAGAGTGACGTGGTCATTAGGTTTCCATCTTCGTTTATTAACCTGTGCTGCTCCTACATACTTGACACTGTATCGAGTGTCTGAGTAACCCCAACCATGTTGACAAATAGCTGAGAAACACCTCTCGCTATCAACTTTGGTTTGCCTTCATTGTCAAGAACACAATTCGTTCAGGTAATCTATTCACATACAGCCATAGTCTTGACAACAATCTTCAGCCGTAAACAGAGAAGAGCAAAGAAAAGGCTATTCTAATTATGTTAGGAGCAGTACCGTCGCAAGGGCTGTGCCAAGTGTGCGACCGCACAGGGCCTCGCTGCTGGGGTCCGTTCTTCGTGTCACTTATTACATCCGAGATTAAATCTCACATCCAAGATGATATCTTCGCACTAATCAGGATCTGGCTAATTCGGTTCTTCGAACGCACCTGTTGTTGATGATTAGTATGGCTGGATTGAGTTATCTGAGATAATTGCACGTTCATGGGTATCGTTACTCAAAACCACGATCAGCAATGCACTGACTGGCTGGCATCAAAACAGCAGCGTAATGACATCATATAATTAAAAAAGACACCTGACGAAAAACTTGACAAATTTCTGGACTTTTATAAGGAAACAGCCAAGCGAACAAAACTACATAAATGTTATAATAGATAAATGAAATGTGAACTGTTTTTATTTTATTTAACATTTTTACATGATTCCCAATTATGTATATTCATGATTTCTAATAATTGTACCGGCTTTACATTTTTATTTCAATGTAGTAATTAGCAATTCATTTAATTTTTACTTAACATTTAATTTGAACAGATTTGTTACATGAAAGCATTAACTGACTGTGTCTAATAGTATTAAAGACTACATCAAATTATATTATCTTTAATTTTTTTTTTATTAAAAGTTAAACTTTTAGGCTGGTCAGCCTCAGTGGTCAAACAGCTCTAGTCAATGTCAAAATGATCGAGATGGTCAATCAAATCAAAGAAGGCGGGTCTTACTGTCACTGTCACAATGAAATGAGAGTTTGTGAAAAGATGTAAGTAGCACTGTATTAGAAAACTGTTTTATGATAGAAATGTTCAGCGACTGACAGTAATAGTAATGGATAGTTTATTTTCTTTCCCATTAAAGTAAAATAACTGAACATAAACATAGAAGCCTGAAAAAAATAACCATTTTAGAAGAAAAATTTAGATGGCACTTAAAAGGCTTTTGCATCTGAACTCTTCATATATAACTACAAACCTAGAACTTATTTTAGCATTCTTATTTAGTTATTTAATTGCTTTATTATTATGATTATTATGCAGTAGATCTTACAATGAGAGTGTACGTGACCATGATTCGTGTGCAAGCATGTCAGTAAGCACATCATCACAATCGATCAGATGCTTGTTAAAGTTGCATTCGTTACTATAGCCCCCCCCCCCCCACCACCACACACACAAAATAGCTGAGGGCTTCGCAACACCCTTGCAATGGACCTGGTTAGGAGTCACGCTTGGTTGGCTCCATCAATAGGCATTTGCAGGTATGAGGTTGTAATGGCTTTGAGAGCCGCCTAACTGACTGCCAATTATGTAGAGTATATGTACATCAGCTTCAAAGCAGACTGGAAAATATGGAAAGAGATTGGAAACACCAGTGCTGCTTGTATTTACTCTTCCTGACACCCACAAAACAACTCTTCGTCTACCGAGAGAATGGCCGAACAAAAAGAGCAATGACCCAAAGAAGCAGACTTGACAGGGATCCACAAGACTACCAAGCAACAGTGTCGAGCCGTGTGGCTTTTCCCCATTCGCTGTATTTTTTCATTGTCAAGAGCAAAAACATAAAGGGCTTTCTTATTGATTTATGTTTCATGTCTTGGACACAAAGTGCATTTTTTGGGCGGGCTGTTTTTATCGGGAAGGCTATTTCATGATAAAGCATTTGCAGGAGGAGTCGAGACCACCAAAGCAACAAAGCTGCCAGTGCCAAGGGGGTAAACAGACAAAGACGGGGTTAAATTCAGGGGGGAGAAGATCAGCTGACCAGGGAAATCCATTAAGTCTGTTTGAATTGCAGGAGTTAGTGGGTCTCTCCAGGGAAGATGAGTGATCGGTGGTCTAAAGGGAACGGGAGGTGCAAAGGGGTATTCCAAAGGGAGGATAGGTTGAGAAAGAGGGATGTGATATGCTTCAGTGCAGGGTAAAATTGGGCTCTTCTGGGTTGGACTACTGAATACTGAGCAAAACTAATTCTTAATGTCAAACATGACCTGCTTATACAGTATGCATTCAACACTACACAGAGAAGAGCACCTGTCCCCTCATATTTAACATACTGAAAATAATGGCTGAATTATATTACAATTCAATATTCAATTCTATCTTTTGATAAAGTTCCATACATATAGTGGCCCCAAAATGTATGTGGACACTAAGATACACAAACAAGCAAGCAATGTTGAAATTTCAGCCTCATTTGTTTGCACATGCCACGTGGATTAATCTAGCCTACTATGAAATATAAAAAAAAAATATATATTTTTTTTTTTCAAGCAAACCAACATAATCAAGGCATGTTTTACAACATTTTTACTATACGCACTACTTAAATATTTTAATTTCTGTACACCAATTTACAAATTAATAAAAATCAGTATTTACATTCTACATGTTGTACATTTGTATTAAAACCATGCAGAGACCTCTGTAAAGTGACAAACCAAACTTCCCAACTTTAATGCCATTTTTGCTATTAAATATTAAATCAGAGACTATTAAACTATCTCTGTTGAACACTCAAAAGACAAGAAGGTATTGTGAAATGGATGTAATAAACATTATTTTTGAAACTTAATGGCAAAATAATAAAGGTACTAAAATAATCATGCTGCATTGTGAATCTCTAAAATATCACCTGGATCTGCTGAAAATATATACATATTTTCCTTGTTGATATCAACATAGACCCACGCAACTATGAATTAATATAGAGTAGGGGTTTTGAATTTTTTTTTTATTGATATACCATGCAGTGTTTACCGGTAATTAATGTGGCTCAATACACATCACATCTATTAATTTATGTTGTCATTTGTGGGAAAATACATTTAGTTGGATAACAGGAATGGCACCCACAGGCACAGTGAAAGAAGCAAAACAAGATTGCTAATTTTCACATTGACATTTTCTAGTTTTCTAAGGACTTTAGCTCAAAGGCTAATGATGACAGTTAATGGACACAATCAAAAAAGGAAATGAAGGCAAATGATTTATGATTAACTTGAATGCATGAGTTATGAGTATGGGGAAATGAATCACACCTCTAACATCTGTGCCTTTGGGTCTTTGGGGTCGCAGAGGGACGTGTTGATGCGGTGGTTGCTCCTGACGCAGCGCTGGCTGCTGTTCTGCGAGAGAGGGAAGGTCTGTCTCACCAGGGTCAGGCGACCTATAGACTTCATCACCAGCTCCTGCACATCCATGTCTGAAATCTCCTGCAGCACATGAGAGGAAAAAAGTGCAGAGAAAGAGATCATTTTCCATGTGCAGTGAAAAATAGGCTAGAAAGATAAAAAGCATCTTGCTGAGAAGAGCTTTTTTTCTGACTTGAATGGAAAAGAAGGAGCAGAATTAGGTCCAGGAAAAAATAAAATAAAATAAAAAAAATAATAATACAATCATGAGTTTCAATTTAGTAAATAACCAACTAAAATGTTGCCTCAAATTTGGATTGAGAGAAAGAAAAAGGGGTAGAGATTAAATAAGAGAAACAATGTTATCTTTTTAGGTTCCATTACTTCAGTATTTTGTCATCTTGTGACATAAACAAAAAAATTACTACCAGCTCTATAAACCTTTCTTTTCTTCTGACTTACTGTACGTATAACTGTAGATAACTGCAACAAATATAATAATTGTAGACAAATTACACAGCTTCTATAATGGGAGAATTTTAACTACAAAAATTTATTTAGCATGGATCATTTGACAAAAGATTAAAGGTTAGCCACCCAGAGAAACACTTAATTACATTAACAATTTAATGGAATGTTTACTAATAAGAAAATGGTAATAAAAACAATAAAATACATAATTGATTAACTTTCTTAAATATTATATCTCAAAATATTTTAAAATTAACAGTACTGACCAGGGTCACAGAACAATGCAGAGTTCAGGGCAAAAATGCTACCAAAACCCAGATATTAAAAATATGAATGTGCCGACATGATTAAAATAATAATAATAATAGATTTAACACAGATTAGACAGTACAATTAATAATAATAATAATAATTTCAGAGCAGTTTTCATATTTAAAATTCATTTTAATAAAACGAATAAAATGAAGTGAAATAGACAACACTGTTTTTATCTGGTTAAAAAAAATCTCACCAAGGTTAAATAATAATAATAATAATAAATATAAAAAAGGCTGAAAATTAGTTCCAGTTAAACAAATATTGCCCTTCATTATAAATTTTAAGTCCTGACACCAGTAAACTAAACTATCTTCACACATGGTTAAGTTTTCCTCTTTCATCAAGTCAAGGTCAAGTTCTCCAGTCAGCTAAAAATGGGCCCAATTTAAATACATGAAACTTAACTACATAAAAGTCATCATTAGTATTACAATTATTCCCATGAATGGGTATTCAGAGTGTCACCTGAAGGCAGAAAGACATGACCGTGTGCGCTCGCGTGTCCTTGTGCAGCCTTGGGAGGAATGATTGCTAATTTTAGCCCGAAGCCATCTTTTCCACAGACAGGGAGAGAAAAGCGAGTGAGTTGGGAATGATGTGATGAGAATGGACAGAGAACGTCCCCCAGTGAAAGTAGACTTCAGAGCGGCCAAGCTGTTTCCTCTGACAGCCTTCACTTTTGAGTTTCATTCTCACCTGCAAAGCTGTGATTGCTGGTGACTGGCTCTTATGAAGTACGTCATTAAATCTAAACTTGTGGCACGCCGATGAGGAACTTACTTTAGAATGTCGAAGCTGTTCAGCCTTCAATAAGATTAAAATCAAAGTTGTCTACAAAAAAACCTGTTCTCTGAAAGGTAATCTTAAGGTTTCTGAACGGACAAATCAAAATCTCGCCTCACACACAGTTGAACACTGTCAAACCATGTTTGTGCCATTGTTAACTAATGTGGTATGCATGACAGAGGATGATTTAGAAGGCATCACGAGAGGGCACGTGAGGCCTTAACAGTGTGCTGCACAACTTTCAAGAGCAGAGAGGACATCACACTTTTACAGACCTGAAAATACCGACACTGAGTGGCTTATTCTACCCCCAGATGACAAACACAAAGGCCCTTGATGCTTAATTAGGAGCACTAAATTAGAATGACACAAATATGAGCCTACAGGGTTATGGCCCAATTTTAGGGTTCAGGTTTTGGCAGCTGCTTGTTTTGTCCCCTATGAGTGCTGTCAAGAAAGGTCAACCATGAGCAATGCGTGTCCATACAGAGACATGTCAAGGTTATGTCATATGCCTTTGTGTTTAATAAAAGAGGACAAAAAACTTTCCTCAGATGCACTAAACGCTACACCTGCTTAACTGGTGAGTTCTAGGAAGCTGATAGCATTAAAAATTTATTTAAAAAAATATTGTTATTCTGAAAATTCATATGGTCAGACAATGTGAGTTGGAAATTTTTTGCACAACCTAAACATGACTGGGAAAACCTAGTTTCTGAACATCGAATCTAGCCAATTTCAAAAATCTTTTTGGACTGGGGAGTGAATTTGTCACAGTACAATTTCATAGTGCACTGAACTCTATTATTCAAAAAGACCAAATTGATTTATACTGTATGTCCTTTTTAAATAAAACCAGAGAGATGGATAGAGGTTACCATAGAAAGCGACTTTTAAGTTATTGAAATTCAGGCAGATGGGCTCAAGGTCTATATCTTCATTGTCTTCTTGTTGCAGGATCATTTTTAAAAATGCTTTATTCAACTAAGGAAAGCGCTGAATTATTTTAGAGCGATATTCCCATGCTCGCCAAATCTAATTTAAATCATTGAACTGTAATTTGTCCTTATCTGGCCACCTTCATCAGGCTCCAAAATGAGCCCTTGTCCGCCTCTCACTTAGACAAATAAAGATGCAAATATATTCAAATGTGCTTACAGAAAGAATAAACTAGATTTCTCAAAAAATGGCTACGAATAACCCACCTCATTTATGATGATCCAGTGACAGTCGAAAGCCACAAGATTTGTTTCCACCACCTAGAGAGAAAAAAAGAAACATTTAGCTGATTAGAAACTGAACAGTTTGGAAGTGAGTAAGGTGAACTGTCCCCTCCAAACACATGATTCATTTATTATAAAAACAATTGACAGCTACAGAGTTTCTGCTGAACTTAACGATTGCTCATCAAAGGTTTAATAGAGGACAAGTCAAAGGTTTAGGAAATTTGACATCCAAAGGCACTTAAATATCTGGATACTATTAAAACCTGTAAATATATCTTATGTTTTTGTCTCCACACTGTTCTTCCCATTGTGTCCCATCTTTGGCTCTTTCTCTCTCTCTCTGCATCAACACTACACCAAAACATAGTACCCTTCACCAATGTTTTTCCTGCCCATTGTTCCAGCGCCAAATTTCATTAACCATAATTGTGTAGGTGACTAAACGTGGGTGTCATAAAATTTTTGGTCATAAACAAAAGGAACAGCTGGAGAATCTGACAGCTGAAGCAGCGCTAATAGTGTTTTAATCTTCCACAAACACCTAATAAAACTTTATAATTATGAAAGAGACAAGAGGCATCACATTTTCTATCAACTGGTACAAGATGGCTGCACTTAAACAGAGCTCAACTCTGCTTTTGCTGGGGGTCTTCATCACTTATTGTTAAATAGGAGAGACTGGGGAGTGTTGTAACACTTTGCCTTTTATTAATAATATAATTTTTTAATATAAAATTACCATATTTATCTGCAACAAATTAATTTAGAATGAAACTGCTTATCACCAAACTATGTTAAGTGGTATCGAGTGAAACCATAGGTGGTAACCCAAAATAATTCATTGTAATAATAAAATTACTTGTAAAAGTAAAAAAAACTAAGCCATTCCTAATTGCCATCCATTTAATTTCAGACAGACAGATCTGTTTTCTTACCTCAAAAATGTTTACACAGTGATTTTACGCAACTTTTACTGTCACCTCTGCTACAGCCAATTTCTAATTGAATTAAACTGGAAGTGTTACAGCACTGTATTAAATGCCTTGTGTAATCATTATCTCAGTAAGTGATGCTGAAGTTTCCTTTGAAAATGCTAAGATCAGCTTGATGTGTTAGCAAGATCAAGAAAAAAGCACCAAAACAGGAGTAGACATAAAGTGGCCTCTGTTACTAATTACATGGTCCAATCATTTTGATGTCTGAGGCTTTGTGAGGTCATTAGAGTGGCTCATGAAAAGTGTACATGGCTCAAAGCAGTTGTTTGCTCAAATTTAGTCAAAAGTTTGGTTCCGAGGCAGATGGCTGAGCTTAATTAAAGCATTGGCTTAACTTCTACTAGACCAAGATGAAACTCTAAGACTTGTGCTAATGCCAAGAAAAAGTTCAAGGTTGTTACTGAGTGTGCTTGACCCGATCAAATATTCCTCTATATTAGACTTGGTAAAAGGCTAAATATTTGAGTAGCTGCATCCATGCTGTTTTTATTTATTTATTTTTTTTTAATCTGTTGAATATGCAATTAAAGTTGATGGTGAGAGGTGTGCTGCCCATTGCCAATGAGGAAGGTATTGATTCTGGCAGTGAGCTGAAAGTTTGCACAGACAAGATTGAGATCCTCACACAGAAATCTAGGAAAATCCTCAAGCCAAAGATCTGTCCAAGTTAAACACAGTCATTCCCTGGGCAGAATCAGGCTCAGGGAATTAGCAAACAGGCCTACATCTCTCAAGTTCCTTAAAGGCACAGTTCACCATTTTGACTCTCGTGTCATTACAAACCTGCATGACTTTCTTTCTTTTATTAAACACAAAAATAATAAAACTTAAAGAATGTACTGGGAATGGGAAATGGGATTGCCAAGATCCAAACTGGCCATATAAATAGCATAAAAGTACCATAATGGCACCATAAAAGTAGTCCATCCAACTCAAGCGGTACATTCCAAAAGTATTCTGAAGCCATTTTATAGCTTAATGTGAGTTCCAAAGGTAAGTCTTTATTCACACTATATATTGTGCCATTGTGCCATTTTATGTCACTGACTTCATGAAATGACAAGATCCAACACCATTTGGTGTCAAAAGCATGATATTATATTTTGTGTCCATACAGCTTCTACAACTTTAAATGGGAAGATTATCACTGAATAACTTGCATTTTTGGAATCCAAGCATTCTGGAATTCCATGTGACGGTCAAATAAATTTTTCACGTTCATGTTCAAGTTGGTCATGTGAATTTTCCACACTGACCAACAGAAATCTGTTTGTTGGAAAGTGACTTCTATGTGAACTGGACGACAAACAAGGGACTGCAGAATTTCACAGACATGTTGTGATGCACCTTCATACAAAGCTGTTGTATGCTTTAGAACACTTGGAATATACTAAATTTGTATGAAATACTTCTGTGATACATTTAAGATTTTTTTTGGCAGACTTTTTCACAGACACCACATTTATTTTCATCATATGGACAGCATGGTCTGGATATTCTTCAAAAATTACCTTATGTGTCTCATAACCATGCGTAAGATGTATTCATACGCCATACTGGTAAAAAAAATAAAATAAAAAATGTATAACATGAATGCATTGTATGTTGCTTTGAATAAAAGCGTCTGCTAAATGCATAAATGCAAATGTAATAAATTTCCCCCAAAAAAAGCCAGTCATATGATTTGGAACGGCACGATACAATGCTGACAAAACATTCATTTGTGAAAAAAAGAAAAAAAAAACTATCCCTTTAAAAACCACAGAGAAGAATGTATGGTCATCACATTTCAATGACCAAACACGAACTTGTAAAATGACCGTCTGATTATGAATATTTGGGAATCTGGTCTGACTAGCTGTTGAACTGCAATGACAACCCTGAATGAAAGTGGGTTGACAAAGTCTTACGTGCGAAATCAAAGCCCGTAATCACTCAGAGACATCCACTCGTTGGAAGTGCTGTCAGCTGTAAAAGAATTAGGAGGCCATATGAATTCACATCCAGATTGTGGTTTCTGAGTTCCCCATTGAGAGAGCGGTCACCTCAGTTCTAAGTCTCCACCTGGATTAATATGGAAACCCAGCAAAAAATAAGTAGCTACTGCTAACCACAATCACACATCTCTTTAATTTCCTTCCTATTATTCCTTTTTTTTTTTGCTTTCTAATGAGTGGGTGCGGTCTGCCTTTAACAATACACAAATTAAAAAAAAAAAAACATCTCTTCAAGGAGAAACATTCAAGTTCTGTCCACTTTCAATTACAAGCATTGGTTAAAATTATACAGTGAAAGCAATGATAATTATTGTTATTATCTCATATTTTCCACCTGTCTGAGCCCTGGAAGTGGAAGGTGAGATGTTGTGTATTCATTAAAGAGAGCCAAAGGGACTGATGACCAGAATTAGATGTGAACTTTGACATCCACCAACCGCACAAAGATGCCTCCGCACCACCTCTTTTTACCTCATAAGTGACCCAATGGATCAAATCGAGGACTTTGCAAAGAGGTTTTAGTTTCTATTTTGAGGGATATTTTTCATATTTTAAAATATGTATTATATAATGTAAATGTATTTTCAGGGGAAATGGATTAACTGAATCATAATTGTTCTAAATGTAATTCTAAGATAAAAATCCCTCTAATATCATGCTAGATTAAATCTTGATTAAATATTTATAATTTAACACAGTTTTCAACAAAGGGGATCCCTAACCCATCTGCTTAAAGCATATTTGTGAAAAAAAAAAAAAAAAAAAAAAAACATGGCACTATTTTCTGTATGTAAATTCTGTATGTTTCTGTTTCCGTATGCAGCTCTAAAGCTCAGGAACAAACTTCCCCAAAACCTCTGTGCTGCATCTGCACTCCAGACCTTTAAAACTGACCTCAAAACTCACTTATTTACAGTATGTTTTGTTCATTGATTGTCTGTCTCAATTTTCAGTTCTCTGCTTGATTTTATTACTTATCTTGTATATGATCTCTGTCTGCTCTGTCATGTGACTATATATTTGTATATATTTGTGTTCATGCTATCTATTAACCTTATGTAAAGCCTCATTATTATTATTATTAATTTGTATTATTATGGTACATCGGTTTATGCTTAAACAGTTTACAGTGTGCCAATGCCATACGAAAAATAACGTTAATTCAAGAAATTCTATTTCAAATGACTGTTGTTGTTCTGAACTTTCTATTCATCAAAGAATCCTAAAAAAACTATCCACAAAAAAAATTAAGCAGCACACCTGTTTTCAATATTGATAATCAAATTAGCATATTACAATGATAATATTTATAAGTTTTAAAATCAATTAAAATAAATTTTTATTTTCAATTGTATTAATATTTGTCATCACAGGAAAAAAATCAATTTTAAAATCAATTAAAATAAATTTTTATTTTCAATTGTATTAATATTTTACAACACTACTGTTTTATTGTATTATTGATTAACTTAAATGCAGCCTTGGAGCACAAAACACTTCTTTCAAAAACATTAAAAAAGAATAAATAATTTAAAGAATATTGAACTTTTTTTTTTTATGGACAACAAGACATAAATTCATTTAAATGACCTGTTTTTAAACTAAAGAATATATTTTAAAGACTCAATGTAATGAACTACACAAACTACACAAAATCCAAAGTTCTGCAACTAGCTCTCTCTCATTTTAACAGCTTAATAACTGCTAAAAAAGACTTTTGTTTAACAGTTAGCATGTTATTCCAAAGACAAAAATTCATTGTGCTTCCTATGCATTTTTCATTTATCATATTATTGTGGATAATGAGATAGATACTATGAGCTGTGAAAAAATGCCATTTTTGCTCTTGGAAAGGTTGACAACACAACATCTCATAGACAAAACAGTCTGTGCCACTAACCACGAACGCCATATGTGACAGCAAAAAAGATCCGGTAGTTTTCTGTGCTGATTAATTCCTCAAATAGCACATTATTCTTCAGAGTGAATTCCAGCATGTTATGTACTTAGCTCACACTTGCTCGAGCATGAGCGCTTTTAATACATCAAAACCGTTGTGTGTCACAATTGCCATTTTGCTTTAATGTCAGCCAGCCTCGCTGTGAGCTGCGGCTTTAGTCATGTATAATTCATCCGCTGTGTGGAGTCTGTCAGGAGGGTGGCCCATCTCACTGCTGTAGTGGGACTTTTTACAACACACACCACCACTGACACACACTTATCATGCCATCATCTCTGAGGGTGTAGCACTGTGTCTCTCGTAGCGGAGGTTTGGATGATGAACGCACACGGCAACACACAAACAGATATAAACAGAAACACTCAAACTTGTTCACACTTCATAATTATGCTACTTGTGTCTCGGATAACACAGGGACAGCCTAAACTGGATGTGGGTATGCTGTGAAATCATAAACATATAATTATGGGGGGAACGAATAAAAAAAGAAATACTAAACAAGCACAGCTTTAAACGGCTAGTCATGACAAGGTTTCAAAACCCACTCCGTGGAATCTCATTGGACGTCATCAGAAAGTCTTTATAAAGTCAACACGACTTTAAAATGGACCCCCTTTTACTTTCTTAATGTGAACGATTCATTGGTGCATGTTATTCCAAAGAATTTTTTTTTTTCATAATCTTCAATCAAAATGTAATAACTTGCTATTCTTCTTCTGAATAAAGTTCAGCCAATAGCGAAATAGCTATTTAGGTATCATTATAGCAAACTTACTATACATTTGATCTGGCTCCATTTATTTATTTTTGTTCTTATTGAATAACCAGTTTTACTTGGCGAATACATTGCATTGCATTTCTGGAGAAAAATATGGTTTGAAATCTAATTAAAATCAGATTTTTGATCACGCCTCTTGGTCTGAGTGAATAAATCAGATTTAAACATGTTTTTCATTTCTTTTTTTCAGCATTTTGTTGAGTGTGTTCAGGTTTGGACACTGCCCTCATTCAAATATAAAAAAAAAAAAAAAAAATAAATAAAAAAAAAAAACAAAGAAAAATAAAAAAAAAAACATTTAAAAAAGAATGGCAAAACATCTACACAAACCTACATGTGTTATGTCATACAGTATATACAGAGCAAAGTATGTTCCTATAAGGAAACAGGATAGAAGCCTTTCGTTTGTGAGGACAATGTCTATATCTTTCTCACATCCCCCTTTAAGCTTAATTACCCTGAACTGCTTGTATAATTCCATCATGATTTCATTGTAAATATGCTGCTGATTTACTATGGCTATAAAATGGCGCTCTGGCCTCAAGGGCGAGCCAGAGCAAACACAAGACAAGCTTCAGGGTGTCATGACAAAGAGCAGCCTATCAAAGCTATTGATCACCTGTGTTTTAATAGAATAATACAGTATAATCAAGCTTCTGCACTCTTGACAATTCAGCTGAACCAGCAAACCTGTCTTTGCTGAGTCTTACTTAGTTTAAGTATGAGGATTTTCCATGTTTCTTTCCCCGAGGAGTCATCTCTGCAGCTCCTAACATGAAATAATTATAATGTAGTCAAATAATTGCCTCGCAGGCTCATGTGTTGACAGCAGAGGCAAGAAGCTGTAACAGGAAACATGGAAGTAATTTTTCTCCATTACCATGTTTGATCCACACTGAGCAAAGTGTGGAACAAGTACGACAGCAGTAGATAAGAATTTTTCATTTTAATTTTACTCTGAACACCCACATGGAATTTATAAAAAGGTCAGAACTGGTTAGTTAAAAAAAAAAAAAAAAAAAAAAAAAACTTTTTAGTGTCATCATAAAAATTAAGCTTCATAAAATAACACACATACATATATGCGTACATACATGCATACACATCATAAAGTCACACATGTTTTGAGAATAATCTCATAACAGGATGAGAATAAAAAAATATATAATTTTGAGATTGTTGATGTATTTTCAGAAAGCTGATATATTTCAAGAACAGTCAAAATTACAACATTTCAACATAGCATTATGGGACATAGCATTATGTATAGGTAATTATTTGTATATAGTAGGTTACTGTTTTACTTCATTGTTGTATGTCTGTATTTATTTAGCACTGTGGTCCTGTGAGGCACGACATTTCGTTCAACTTTATGTCTCCACATGTAGCGGAATGACTTGACTTGATTAAATTTGCAAGGAGACTAAAGGAGTTACGAGACTAAAAGTAACCTAAAAAGTTAAATACACAGAAGTAAAATAATAATAACAAACATAATATAATATACATAATACATTAAAGTAACCTAAATTAAATACATAAAAGTAAAAAATAAAAAAAAAAAATATACATAATACACAAAAGTAACCTAAAACAACTAGACATACATCTAAAATGTTTTTCGTGATAAGCGTTTTAGAAGAATGTCTTATTGGACATTACTTTCCCTACTACTTCATTCCTTTAATCTCATAATGCTATTTTTTTTTCTTAGAACTTTTGCTTCATTCTCAAAATATTACTATTTTATTTTTGCTATGACTTTATTTTTAAAACTATTATTTTTATTCATGTGTATAAAAATGTATATATTAAATATTTTTTTCTAACATGGAACTAATACGCTGTTGTAAACAAAAAAAGCTGATTTACAAGTAACCTTTCTCTTCCTCTACACAAAATTTGTGCAACAGAGCCCTAATAGAGGTGCTATGGTTGTAATTTTTGGTCTTTGTGAGAAGGTAACTCACAGGGGAAGTTTAGTTTAACATCTAAACATTGTCTCAACTCACCTCTATCAATGTCCTTGTCAGTATTGTGCTACTTCAAAGTTTTATGAGCCTGAATGTTGCTATGATGGATGTTTGTTCTCGACAGTTAAAAACCCTGCAATTTGTGAAAACGTTCAAAACCCCCATCCACTCTGGGTTCAGTTTGTCATTATGGGCTCAAAAGCAGTTAACTCAGTTATCCCACATCCCAAGATGCCAACATGTGTTCATCCCCATAAAATCATCAGATGTTGGTTCCGTTTCATTATTCCCTGTGCAACAACCAAGTATACTTGCACCACTCAAAAAACAGCACTTTGAATAATCAAGAGATTCCTTTATAAGTGCAATAGTTCAGTCCGGTTCCCGTGGGCTCACGCCAGAGCACTTGGTGCCAGTGTGTCGCCACTCTCCTCCTGACAAAACCAAATTAATCCAACATCTAACAATCTGCCACAAGAGGAAGGTCCCCAGATATCATCTAACACTCCAACAGGGTGCTGTTTGCACTTGGCCAATGGTGGCAGAAGCATAGTATGATGGGTGGTGACAATGCAATTGTGTCCTGATGTGTGACCCATGCATGGGTCTATGTGCAGTGGGTAATGGGACCACGAGCCGAAAGAGGATTATGGGAGTAATCCAGCCACTGTAAGTTTATCAGCACATACCATGTTTGTGTCACTATTAATCAAGTTCCTCTTTGGGAAGCTTGCAGCATTAATAGCAAAGAAATAAATGAAAATACATGGCATTGAAATAAGACTGTCCCGAGGCAACCGGCACAAAACTACAAGTAAATCTAATGCAAATTCCAAATGCGGCAGGAAGTTTTTCGGTTTGAAGGAGCATAAGCTTTCAGTCTGTGAATTGAAAAGTTGCTGATGGTGGTAATAATCATTAGAATTTCATTAATCCATAACATCCCTAGGAATCAATAACAATCAATGACATTCTGGATGCTGTTGCCCATGCAAAAATAAATATGTACGTAAATAAATGTAAATACATGTTTCGTCATTCTGTCGAAAAAAGGTCTGCGGCGGTTCCATCTACGTCAAGGGAAAATTTATGAATTTACAATGCACTTCTCCTCTCACCATTGCAGACATCTTAGTAGCAAGCTTCCCATTTAAGTAAAGTGCATGAATTAAGGAGAAATACTAGCGTGAGTAATTTCATTCTTCATCCTTCATTCCACTTTAATCGAAAAAGCCAGCACTAGCTGTGTTATCTATTTTCCAAAGGCTGCTTTATGGCAGCCTGTTTGCCCATTCAACAGGACTCCCAGGGTGATATATTGTTTCCACAGACCCATGTAAAAACGACTGAGCTCTTTGCGACTGAAATTAAGCACAATGTAGAGATAATTTGATTGAGATGAGAAAATGGCCAGTGTGGTGTAATTGGCCGTGTAATGTAAGGGAACGACTCGGAGGATGTGGCGAGCGGCGGTGGCACAAGAGTTGTAAATAATCCATCATGCAGGATGAAATGCTCACCAGCTGACAGCCGTGGCCATCCAGCCCGATAAAAAAGCTGACACGTCAATCAGTGCCTCCACCCCATCTCTAAGAATTATCTCTGCTCGTAACATCCTGATTGCTGTCTCCCTTTGACCACCCAACAACCAACCATCAGGCTCCCGATACACAAAAAAAAAACACAACCCATCACTCAACAACTTAATGATTTACCAACATTACATAAATATAAAAAGGAAGTCTTTTTTTTCTGCAACAACAACAAAATATTAAGTTAAATAAACCGGGACTATTAAAGACATCACATGATGATGATGATGATTATGATGATAATGATGATGATGAGGATGATGATGACGATTAAAATTTTAGCACACACTAGCACACAAAGTTCTCAATTATGTTTCAAATAAACTCAAGTGTGTCATTTTTTTCAGTGTTAATATTCTTTTTCCTCTCCAAGCTTAATAAGCAGTGTCTAATTTTTGTAGGCTGATTTCTCCATAATGTGTAAACATTATTCTATGAAACATTGCTCTTTCTGAGCATCCTGACAAAGCTGTGAAATCAACTTTGTCATAGACGTTTCTACTACAGTTACTATTAAAAATATTTGAATATACAGGTGACGGTCATATAATTAGAATATCATCAAAAAGTTGATTTATTTCACTAATTTCATTCAAAAGGTGAAACTTGTATATTATATTCATTCATTACACACAGACTGATATATTTCAAATGTTTATTTCTTTTAATTTTGATGATTATAACTGACAACTAAGGAAAATCCCAAATTCAGTATCTCAGAAAATTTGAATATAACTTAAGACCAATACAAAGAAAGGATTTTTAGAAATCTTGGCCAACTAAAAAGTATAAAAATGAAAAGTATGAGCATGTACAGCACTCAATACTTAGTTGGGGCTCCTTTTGCCTGAATTACTGCAGCAACGCGGCGTGGCATGGAGTCGATCAGTCAGTGGCACTGCTCAGGTGTTATGAGAGCCCAGGTTGCTCTGATAGTGGCCTTCAGCTCTTCTGCATTGTTGGGTCTGGCATATTGCATCTTCCTCTTCCCAATACCCCACAGATTTTCTATGGGGTTAAGGTCAGGCGAGTTTGCTGGCCAATTAAGAACAGGGATACCATGATCCTTAAACCAGGTACTGGAAGCTTTGGCACTGTGTACAGGTGCCAAGTCCTGTTGGAAAATGAAATCTGCATCTCCAAAAATTTGGTCAGCAGCAGGAAGCATGAAGTGCTCTAAAACTTCCTGGTATACGGCTGTGTTGACCTTGGACCTCAGAAAACACAGTGGACCAACACCAGCAGATGACATGGCACCGAAAACCATCACTGACTGTGGAAACTTTACACTGTACCTCAAGAAATGTGGTATTGTGTGCCTCTCCTCTCTTCCTCCAGACTCTGGGACCCTGATATCCAAAGGAAATGCACAATTTACTTTCATCAGAGCACATAACTTTGGACTACTCAGCAGCAGTCCAGTTCTTTTTGAAGCGAGACGCTTCTGATGCTGTCTGTTGTTCAAGAGTGGCTTGACACAAGGAATGCGGCAGCTGAAACCCATGTCTTGCATACGTCTTTGTGTAGTGGTTCTTGAAGCACTGACTCCAGCTGCAGTCCACTCTTTCTGAATCTCCCCCACATTTTGAATGGGTTTTTGTTTCACAATCCTCTCCAGGGTGCGGTTATCCCTATTGCTTGTACACTACACTTTTTTCTATCACATCTTTTCCTTCCCTTCGCCTCTCTATTAATGTGCTTGGACACAGAGCTCTGTGAACAGCCATTCTCTTTTGCAATGACCTGACTTTTGTGTCTTGCCCTCCTTGTGCAAAAGTGTCAATGGTCGTCTTTTGGACAACTGTCAATTCAGCAGTCTTCCCCATGATTGTGTAGCCTACAGAACTAGACTGACCATGGCTGCATCCAAAAACTTAGGCAGAGGACTTGCTGCCTCGCTGCCGTATCAGGCAATGACTTTGCAGGCAGTGTTTTTGCACGAAGGCATCTCACAAAACTGATTTTGGACAGGCTTCTGAGGCAGTGTAACAGTTAAATGATCTACAGCTAAATAAAGAAAGCTTTTGTGATAACTAAGTGGATATTTCATTACTGCAATATCAGTTCCTCGCTAGAAATTACATCAAAAGTGGAAAACTTTGATCAAAAACAAACATACATTTACACACAAACTGACCACCGACCGCAACTTTCAGACGGCCATCTTTATTTTTTGGCTTAACTGTCACGGAATGGAACGCACACGATTGTGGGATATCAAAGGCACCAAAGGATACAATCTATGCTGCCTTCAAAAAACCCGGCCGGATGAAGGCATCTCAGGAGACAGGAACTGAAGCTAACATTGAATTCGGACGTGCCTTGACGCCTTCCTACCTTGGAATGCGTCCTCTGAAGGCAGCATTTTTCAGTTTTCGGATGCAGCCCATTTAAAGGCTTTGCAGGTGTTTTGAGTTAATTAACTGATTAGAGTGTGGCACCAGGTGTCTTCAATACTGAACCTTTTCACAATATTCTAATTTTCTGAGATACTGAATTTGGTATTTTCCTTAGTTGTCAGTTATAAACATCAAAATTAAAAGAAATAAACATTTGAATAAATATAATATACAAGTTTCACTTTTTGAATGAAATTAGTGAAATAAATCAACTTTTTGATGATATTCTAATTATATGACCAGCACCTGTAAAGTCTGTAAGAGGACAAAATGCTCATACTAAAATTGACTGGAGATGTGGCATTTGAATTGAAAATGACAGGAATGTACTGAATTGCAAAATTGTTGTTTTTTTATAGGTTTTGGGTTAAATCCCTGAAATAATGTCTATAGATAACACAAGCTCAAAATGTTTTCATGTTTTATTCTACAACATAAAATCAGTTAAACCCCACTCTGGCTTCTAGAAAAGGTAGCTGCTAAAAAGTACCATCCCATACCAAAAAAAAAAAAAAAAAAAAAAACCTTCAATGTACTGTTTCCATAAAATATGTTTAACGGAAGGATTACAACCTGAATTATACTCACATTTTTTGTTCAAACAAACTACAAATCAGAGATGCAAAACTGGGGGCAATTTTTGAACAAGATATCTGTAAATAAAATCAGACCCAAATAAAAAAAATAAATTATAGGACAATACAAATTTGGTCAATTCTAATAACTATGCAGTACTAGCAAACTTATCAGAATGTTGCTCAACAAAAAAAATTCCATGGTTTCTAATCCACCCTGAAATGGAACATTCATATAAAGAGATTCAACATCCATTATCACGAATCAAAGAAATGAAACAACAAAAGCATAAATATTTTCAGTAAGTGATCCAATTTCCTCAACTATAGGCTTATAGGGAGGAGTATCTTTGTAAGCTTTATGAATTTTAGGAAGCATATACAAAACCGGTGTAATAGGATGTTCAACATGCATGATTATATACTATTGCTCTAGTCAGCAAACCCATCTGAAACAGGTGGTTTAATGTGTCATGTGTAAATGTTGAGGTAAAGTAAAATTGAGGTAAAGGATTGCTCTTCAACTTCTCATAGAACATTGTTTTGGAGAGTTGCCTCAAATTTTCGGACTCATAATCCTGTTGATCTAATATTAACAGTTTTTTTTTTAACATTACCAGAATTTAAATGTGAATTTAAATTCAAATTTAAATTGTAATTCTGCATGCTGCTTGCTATTCAAAGTCCAATAAAATTTCAGTTCAGGAATTGAATTTAAATTTAAGTCATTCTCGATTGACATGGCACACAATCCTAGACAGAGAGAGAGAGAGAGAGAGAGAGAGATTCAAGAAGCTTCTATTCTATTCTCCATTCAATCTCATTGCTGTCCAAGTAAAACAACCAAGATACTACAGAGATTTTCCTTTCCTATGGGGACACTCATAATTATATTGTCACATATGAATTTATGGATTTAGAAAACCATGCTGTCTCATGCATTCAATCTTTATTAATTTCTATGGCAAAAGGGCAGCGCTGCTCATTACAATTCATCACAAAGACTCTTTGTACCTGGTAAGACTCTCCTTGTCTGTCACCACGGCACAGGCACCAATGATGTCAGGCCAGCTATAAAGCATACAATGAATCTGAGCAGTCATCATCTCCTGTCCTTCATTTTAAATAATGTATTTGAAAAGGCCTCTCCATTTCCTGCTCCTGTGGAAAGGATTTGTCTGAGCAGCAGAAAAGTTTCTCATCCGTCAATCAGCATAAGAGCTCAGCGGAGTGTTCACCTCCAAACTGTCACCTCGAATGAACACCTCAAATATAAATTCTGATGTAAATGGGGAAAAAAAAACCTGGCAACTCTATCTAAAATAATTTTAATGACATAACCACCTTGCAAATTCCGTTTATCATAACTTCATCACAAGTGACTCTGTTGAAGAGGAAGCAATCATCGCCTCTTGTCTGTTTAACCTTCAATGCAGATATGAACATCACCCTTTTTGTCATGTGTTATCTTTTCACGCTTCTGTAATGTCTTTCTTTGTTCTTATTTATTGACATTTTATTTTCCAGTGTGGATCACACAGATGCTCCAATTTCTCTTTTGCAGTGTTTACCTTTTGTCCAATCAGAGCTCTTAAGGTCATAGCCAATGCTGATTGAGTTCACCCGCTATGTTTGTCTGCTTCTGTAAGCGTGACCTTGGGTGGTGGTTAGAGAGACTTGTCTAAACATATCTGCATGTGTGTTTTCGTGTGCCCATGCATGTTTGTGTGTGAGTGAGGACAGAGCCATCAGTCACCACAGTAACCTTGAGCCAGAGTCACCACAGACATTGACGAGTTAGTGAGGCCTGTGAATCACGCATAGTCCACGGGCTGATGGGAAACAGCAGTTGCCTTGTCCTGACAACTGAGAATGTAAATAAATTAATAAATATTTTGCTGTGGTAGCGAGATGAAGATTGTGGAACTAATGTGCTGATTTTTGTCAAAGCTACATGATATAACAGGACTTTAATATTCATTTCTAAGAGCAAACTGAAAATTATCTGACAAAGGCTGTCTATCTATCTGTCTGTCTATCTATAGTGTTTCCCATACACTGATTTATTTGTGGCGGCCCACCAAAATATCCACAAGCAGCGCATTCAGTTGCCCGTACCGCAGTCTACAAAATAGCATTTCCAAGCATCTACCGCTGTTTGGGCTTATAAATATGAACATAGTTAGTCTGTAAATATGCACATAGTTTGCGCAGTGCGCTGCATGAGACAAAAAAAGTAATATAGCCAAAACCACCACATACAGTTGCTCATTAGTGTAGAGTTATGTTGATTTCATCATTTACATTTACATTTATGCATTTAGCAGACTCTTTTATCCAAAGCGACTTACAGTGCATTCAGGCTATTCATTTCTTTTACCAGTATGTATTCATCAGATGATGCTGCACATTATAAATCAGGATTTAAGGAGTATAGTATGAGTGACTACTGGTTGTATTTAGTCACTTTTTATGCTTGTATGTATATCCATAACATAACACTGTATATATATATATATATATATATATATGTGTGTGTGTGTGTGTGTGTGTGTGTGTGGTATAAATATAAATATATATATATATATATATATATATATATATATATATATATATATATATATACACACTTTAAATATAATTAAAAATAAATTGTTATTAAATTTATTACAATTAACATACAATTTAAAAATATATACAAAAATATTACATGAAATAAATATTAAACAGGCCTTTTGAAACATTTCTTTGGTAACAAACTGAAATATGCTAAAAACGTTTAAATGTTGTACTAAAGTTACTAACTGAAAACTAAAAATAAAAAATAAAACTGAAATAAAAAAACAAATGGAAACTATTTAGAAATATTATAGAAATAATACATATAAAAAAGGATGTAAAATTAAAATAAAAAATATAAAATGAAAAATTTATATTTTATGTTTATTTTAATTTTACATCCTTTTTTTTCATTTCTACAATAAATAACAGTATACAAATAAATAGGTGATTCAAAACTCTCTCTCTATATAAATCTAGTTAAAGGGATAGTTCACCCAAAAATGAAAATTGGCCCATGATTTACTCACTTTCAAGGCATCCTAGATGTATATGACTTTCTTCTTTCAGACAGATCCAATCGGAGTTTTATTAAAAAAATTTTATAATGGTAGAGGGTGGGTGTTTCCATTCAACAGTTCAAAAGAAGTCCAATAAAGGGCATCCATCCATAATAAAAAAGTACTTCACACGGTGAGCCATTTTTTCTGTAGATTGTGCTAACAAGCTTCTGTAGCTTGTCATATGCAGAAGCCGTTCCGGGGCAGATGACGTAGGACGTATGCGTAGCGCATGCACCGGTGAGAATATGCTAGTCTCACGAAAACCAACGTTTGTTTACAGGAACAAAGGAAGCAAAGTTTCCTTACTTTAGCAAAGGAAAACCAGGTTCCTCTCGGCCAAAATCCTCCGTCATTTTTCTTTACAAATCCTCGTTTTGTAATTCTAATTCATGACCGGTGTTTTGTTTTGTTCTCTCTTCTCTGCTTCTGCGTTCGTCACTTCTCACTGGCGCATGCGCCACGCATATGTCCTATGTCTTCAGCCCGGAATTAATGTGTACACGACAGTTAGCAGAAGCTAGAGATTACGGTTTATAATGTTTTAAATATTGATATTTTTCTTACAAAAAAGCATCGATTCGCTACATGAGGCCTTTATTCACCCCTGGAGCCGTGTGAGATACTTTTTATCCATCTGAAAGAAGAAAGTCATATACATGTAGGATGGCTTGAGGGTGAGTAAATAATGGGCTAATTAACTACTTAACTACTAAAGTAATTGGTTGTCAACCATCGTGACCCAGACAAAGCTACACAAACCCATCATGTTTCCTCAACACACTGCACCTAAATTGTCTACTGGAGTGGATGGTTTCCCTCCATAGTCTGACAGCTTGTCAGCACAAGTGTGATGGACATGTTTCTCTGACTGTTCACCATACACACATCACACAGACAGATGGCTGGTGGAGGCATGTCCTCACCTCTCACCTAACTGACATGCTCCGTCATGTCTTCTGTCTGTCCATTGTGAGGCTGATCTCCTGTTAATTGCCTGGCCTGGGACCCTTCACCCAAGAAAGACCATTCATAATCTGACTTCATCACTTCAGTGCCAGACTTCCTCTGACAGGTAGCACATGAATGAATACATTTTAGCTTTCTCTTTCTCGATGCTGGACAGGATCCAGAAAGATTTGCTATGCTTGATAGCGGGTTAAGAGTAGCATTTCCCACTCGCTGAATAGATGCAACAAGGTTGAAGGTATAGGCAGAAACAAAACTAAATCAAATACATTATTGCTAGTACATTATTATCCAATGTCCAATAAACAATCAAATGTTTCCCAAATGCAAACAAAGCTCGTAATGCTTTCATAAAGTGTCCGAGCAGGACCCAGAATAATATGTTTAGAGCTGTCAGTGAACATTAATCTTGACACATGTCTCTCCTATTGACTGTTTAATGGGGCTCTATGGGTCATGCAGAGAATCTGGGGCACAGATTTACACACATTAATGTTTGTATGAGCTTGTAAAAGACTCTGTTAGACTTCAACAATAAGAATAGAAGAGCATCAATTATTTCAATAAATGTGACTCAACAAACTCCAGTATTGCACATTGGAGACTCACACAATAAAGGCAAAGCCTTTTCTGATTTTTTTTGAGAAACTTCTAAAGGTTGTTTCAAACGTGCCACATTTGTTGAAACGCAGTCCCGCGACTAATGTGATTCTTTATTTTGTCATTATTTAATACCAGCCCTAGTAAAATATGTTGACAATTGACCATTAAACACCTGAGAAGCAGCTGCATGCTGAAACATGACTTCTAATAGAAGCAATTTGTCTCTAACTATACACAGAATGTCTCCTGAACAATGAACTGGCCTTTAAATCAGCTTTATAGCGCAGACAAAAGGCTTAGATAAGCCAGATACACTGCTTTTATGTGACAGTTCCTGAACAAACCAGAACACTGCTGCTTTAGTTCCAAGACCTGGTAATGAACGCTCACAACAGATGTTTAATAGTCTTCCCTGCTGCGGTGCTGGAAAACCTAAACACACACACTGCATGCAATCAAAGCCCAAGAAGGAGGCTACAAATGTCTTCTTTTTTTTTTTTTATATAATTCATCATTAATAAATAATTCCTTTATTAAAATAATAATAAAAAAAAAAAAAAATTATACACACATACACACTATATACTGAATAGTTAACAGTTAATAGTAACATAATATTAATTACTAACCTAACATTTATTTATAAAACAGTAGCTGCTTGTCTTCTGTTTGTATTTTCACAGCAGAAATGAAAGGTTGTACAAATTTATGAATTAACCACTCGCTTTTACACTGTCCTGGTCTACTGACATTTGTTATGACATCCGTTTTGAACATTACAATGCACATGATAATGTTTGTTAATGCTACAATTAGTAAATCCACTTCACCAGATAATTACTCTTCAACAGTGATGCTACAGAGCTAAAGCAAAAATGGAAGTTCAAAGACAAAATGATGGCTTCTTGTTTGTTTCTCTGACACATAAGGTCTATATATAGAACCATTCAGGGTATGGGATTAGTGATTTTTTTATGAAATGAATACTGTTATTCAGTATTAAATAAAAGGTATCATGGTTTGCAAAAAAATATTAAGCAGCACAACCATGTTTAACACTGATAATAATAAATGTTTCTTGAGGATCAAATCAGCATATTCTGACGGATCATGTGACACTGAAGACAGTAATGGCTGCTAAAAATTCAGCTTTGCCATCACAGGAATAAATTACATTTTAAAACATTAAAATAATAATTAATTATTTAGGCCTAAGCAACACATGGTTTCCAATGTATTCTTGCAAAATAATTTGTCCCAAAAAGGTAGCCAAGCGCTCTGCGAGAATAACGTTTTCCCATTCAAATCCAATAACAAAAACAATAAGCTGCTATAAATGTTCTGCGATGATTTCCCGGCTGAAGTGCGTATCTTTAAGACTCTGAGCTCCCCCAGATCAACTTATTATCCCCAGACCCAAGACTCATTACAGCTGCCTGCAGTCTCAACCACTACTGATGGTTCCTGTCCTATTCCACGTTCAACCAAAATTGGATTTTGATTGCTTTTCACAGGATATTTTTAATTAAAGGCGAATGAGAATAGCATGTGAAATTAAGCAATACTTCATGGTTTAATTCCCAGAGAGAGTTATCAGAGAGAGAGAGAGAGCAAGGCCATTTAATGGCTTCCTTACAAATATTGCCAATTAAAACAAGGGATATTTTTCAATCAGAATGAATTACTATGACCCATAGGAAGAAAGGGACTTAGGCCAAAATGGAAAACGTTACAGCTTTGCATTATAGTAAAAAAAAGTGAATGTGTCAGAGTGAATGTATTGACGCATACTGTATGTAATCTGCCATAAAAGCTCTGAAATATTCAATTTACCATGACATCATATCCTGCCTTGAGCTGTGAGTCTCACAGATCAACATAATGTGAACTAGTTAAAAGCCACTTGGACTAACAGATTGAAGGCCTTGTGTTAAATGCCCGCTGGCTGGATTTGAAGGCCACTACTTGCATCTGTGCAGTGCAAAGAAATCTATTAGTGTAACAGCAGCCATATGCGATATGTATTCCTAGGTTCTCGTGTGTGTGAATGTACCTCAGTAATGAAGGCCTTTGCTGTGGCAGGGCTCATGAACAGCACAGCACGCCTCAGTGTGTCCCTGTAGCGATGCAGCTCTTCCACCCTCATGGTGCGGAACATTCCAGTGATCATCATGTTAATATTGGATTCCACCTTTTGGAGAGACACATCCATCCCCTGCTGAGACGTCTGGTCTAAGAAGTTCTCTATGCCCCGGATATCTGAACAACAACAGACAATATAAATCAAACTACATCCATTTTTTTACATCCATATCACATAAATATTCGCAAAACATTGTTTTTTTTGTGACTGTCTTGGATTAATACACACATCTACAGAATGTTTTTATTTACAGAGGCAGTTGTAAAAATTGAATAGTAAGATATTATTTAATCTGAAGGTTAATGAAATGAAAAAAAAAAAAAAAAAGTAGTGATCGGCAGGTCATGTGATCTCAACATGGCTGCCCCCATGAGGGTGTCTGCTCCATGTGAAATGAAACCACTTTTATTAGGCTGCTGATATTACTGAAGTCTTCATATCATGCGAGTATACATGATTTTAAACACACTAGTTCACAATTTTGGAATCAGTAAGATTTATAAATTTCTTCAGCAAGGACACATTAAATAAATCAACTGTTTTCAATAATATACAGTATAAGGTAAAATATTACTGTTTTTGCTGTATTTTTGATAAAATAAATGCAGCCTTTGTGGGCATAAGATACTTCTTTTAAAAACATTTTTTTTTTTTTTACACAAGGATGTGAATGTATTTTTGAAATAAAATAAAAATAAAAATACAAAAAATACTGAATGCACCTTTTAAATGCAAGAGCAATAAATGTGTCCCACACAGTACTTTATTAAAATGTTAAATAAAAAAGTACAAATCAATAAAAAGTGATTCATTATTTATTTAGCATAAAAAAAATAATGCATATAACACCCTTGGAGGCAAGCAAACTTGTTAGCAAATAGCAGAGATGGGCACTCGAGTTAGTGACTCAAGTCACACTTGAGCCGCATTTTTATAGACTTCAGATATGACTTAGACTCGACCTGAAATGACTCGAGATTTGACTGTACTCAAGGAATAGGACTTGTGAATATTTTAAAAGCAACTTCTATCCTTAAATACTTACATAACATGAAACTCATAAGTTACATGAAATTCATAAGGTGGACCGCATCCACACCCCGGCATCCATCCAGACCGTGAGGCATAAAAGAATCATGTATTATACAGTATATAAATTTTGTCTATAGCCTATAAAACAGTTCATAAATAGGAAGATTTCAATAAATGAGGATTCTGAATAAGATTTTTTTTTTTTTTAACAAGCCATTAAATGACTTGAGACTTGACTCAGACTCGTGACCAAAGACTCGAGACTTGACTCAGACTCCAGCGACAAAGACTTCAGACTTGACTCGGACTCCAGGTTAAAGACTTCAGACTTGATTCAGATTACAAGTTAGTCATGCAAAATAGGTACTCTTTCTCCTCCTGCTCAACTGAACCTGAGCAGAAATGCTGAAAGGTTGTGTATCACTTGTTATACATTGATTTAAATTAAAAGTTGTTTAAAGATGGATTTTGTTATGATAAACAGAAACAAAAGTGTGATGATTTAAAAGCCTATTAAATGTTCAAATATAATGTCAAAGGACTATAATTACCCATTTTATCTTCAAAAATTACAAAATCATTTTATTTATTAAGAAATATCAGAATTGACATTGATATCAGTGATAGTACTAGGTATCAGACTAAATATAAACTCCCTTATGCCTGGGAATATTAACCATTTTGTTTTCACCTTCAACATTAACGTGACAACCGTGTAGCACAGGAACGCATTAGCATGTGTGCTAACAGTACTCAGGAGTGGGCGGCAGCAAAAACCTGTGTAGAACATTTATCACTGCGGTGTGACGAGGCAGAAGTGCTGTCTCAGGGCTGCGCTAAATAAAAGATGTATTTCACAGAGGAAGAGTTGCTGCACACTCATCCCTCTGCGCAGGCGGCCTTTCCCTACATCAAACCGTTTCAACCGGAGCAGGGAGGCGTTGAGAATGCAGGATCAAAGCGTCCCTGAAAGATGGGACTGGGGCGACAGAACTAGGGGGAATTAAGGTGGGGGGTGTTGAAGGTGAGACTGACTGTGTGACAGAGATGTGAGCAAAAAAGAGACTTTCAGGAAAAGCATCACATTAAAATGTGTCTTTACTCTAGGTAACCCTTCAGTCATGAACCGCTAAAAGACTTAAAATCATGCTTACGTTTTAGATGCATAACTGAAACAGAAAAACAACATGAAACGACTGGAAAATCCATCTTAAGCTAATAGCATCAGCTAGTCCACCTTTAGCTAGTCATTAGCTACAGTAGATCATCTTGCATCTGCAAAAACAGATACCAGATGGTCAATAGGGTAGTTATTTGGAACATGGTCTAACATCAAAGATCAGCTTGGATCGGCTACCCCTCAAGAAAACATCTAAACACAACTACCATTTTAAACCAGATTTTCCAGCAGGGTATATACTCCCATTTTCCAAAATATGCTTACTAAAACATGACATATTTTCATATTTAATTGTCAGGCTACAGAACTTTGTATTTCCTGATTGCAATATAGATATTTATATATTTTATAAAATAGATTTTTAGATACTTAGATATCTATTTTGACTCCTATAGTAGGTGTTTTTCGTTTTCTTTTCTTTTTTTAACTTTCATAATAATTTGGGGAGGGGGTACAACAATACAATACTGCTTAGGGTGCCAATTTGGCCAGCAGCGGTCCTGGACCCCGTCCTGAGTTAGCTCAATCGGCCATGTTTACCTTCACGCTAGAGCATTTAAAAGCAGCATTCAAGTTCAAAATTGCATTCTTAAATCTATAGAATCTATTCGGTCAAGAGCAGGGAGTGATTTAATACACAGATCCCATATAAACATGCGATTTCATTTCCCAGCTGTTTACCTACGCAGACATAACCAACTGTTTTTGTAGTGTGTTTTTAACAACATTGTGTGTATTTGACAGTTTAAGTGCAATAAGACATGAAAGAGAACTTAGTTTAGTGCTCACATGCCATGTGACCGCCGCTTTCGGTGCGTGTGCTTCTGATGTGTCCACTCAGAAAACACTATATCAGAATTTCCAGCTGATATGGCTTTAAAATGCATGATTTCAACACGATATAAATGAAAATCAAAACCAAACAGATGTTTTTTGGCAGAGAATTTGAGGTATGAGCTGTAAAGGCAAAGAAAAGGGAGTGGGGAGCAGTAGCTCATTTGCATTTAAAGATACAGGCACGAAAACAGCGTGTTTCTGCTTCCACTCAAAATTATATCAATTATCTGTGGGGTATTTTGAGCTGAAGCTTCACAGACACATTATGGGGACATCTGAGACTTATATTATCTTGTAATAAGGGGCCTAATAGGTGCCCTTTAAAATAATGCGTTTATGTACTTTTTTATTTTAATTTAATTTTTATTAGATTTTCAAAAGACCACACACACACACACACACACACACATACACACACACACACACACACACACACACACACACACACACACAAAACAAACAAACAAACAAACGAGCAAAATAAAACAGAGATAAGAAACAAATTCTGTCAGCACTTGAATACTAACTTGACATAGTACTAACCTAGATATGAGTACTTTACAATTCTAAGGACATATATCTTACTACCCAATGGACAGGTCACAAATAGATTCTACAACTCTTTGCCAGGACTGTACTGTACTGTTCTTTTTTTTTTGTACAACTTTTCAAACTATACTGTACATGCATTTTATGTCAAACTTAAAATAATATTTATGCATTTTATATCATGCATAAATATTATTTATGCATTACTTATCTGAACTATCCCTTTAACCAAAAACATAATAAATAGTTTGGGAACCGTTATATTATTTCCTCAGTTCAGACATTAAAAACCGCAGTGCACAGTGCTACTGCGATAATCACTGTATTATGTATCTTGTTTCTGGAAAAGCTACACTATTAAGAAAATAACTGAATTGCTATCACACTGCTGAAAAATGTAGACAAGTTAGTGTCACTATTTAAAGTTAATTACCTCCCAACACTGCTGTAAAATTCTCTGTTGAAGTACCATTTAACTGAAATCCACTGTTTTTAACTTTAAGGACACAAGAAAGCTTGAATCAGAGTGGTTTAGCTCTTAGCTTAATTAGCAGGGTCATCACCGCCTCCACCTCTACTGAAACTCTGTCATTCGATGCAACTAAAAAGCGAAGACGAGGACAACATCCACAGCATGCTGGAGGAGGGTCAAAAGCACCGGTGCCTCCATCTGTGCACTGGATCCAATTTAAAGCAAATCTACGGCTGCGGTTCTGCTGGAAATCTCTTATTGGGTTCCCCTGCTAGTGTGGAGGGCAGGGCTCCAGCAGACAGCAGCTTGTGTTTATAGCGGAGGACACATAGGGGGACCTGATACGGTCCCTGTGCTAGAGTGGCATCTGGGTAGGAGCTGTTTATGGCAATGTTACACGGCTATGATACTGCAGGATGGGGTTGCGGAAGGCAATGGTGTGTTAATGCAAACTGCTTGTTATTTCTCAGTTACAAGTCTATGATTTCAGGGACATTACAGAGCTCCCGTTCAAAGATGAGGAGCCTGCTCGGCTTTATTACTTCTGTCTTTAAAGGAGAGGTTATAGCGTGGGAGATTAATACAAACAGACACATAGCACAGCGGTAAAACACCAATGAGGCCCTTTTCATCTGTCAAAAAATACACAGTAATTATAATCAGCATTAGCGTCTCCATTATTATAACAGACTCTGCCTTCACTTCCCCTGTCAGAGAATCTCAGTTTGAACTCTAAGCATTACCAGCATATGTTACTGTCCTCAAGTTTAAAAGAATAACCTTCACACAAAACACTCTGATTAGTAGCTCTGCATCATCTTGTGGAAAATTTTGATTAAACTAAACTTACATTTATTCATTTGGCAGACGTTTTTATTCAACTTACAATACATTATAATTGAAAAGTTGTTCTGTGCTTTGTTCTGTTTTCCAAAGAGTGGTTGAAAACTGTCTGAGAATAAGTAAGGAATAATTGACGACGGGCCATTGAATTATTCAAAAAATAATGCACACCCGAGGTGGTGATGCATTATTTTTCTAATAATTCAATGGCCCGGAGTGAATTATTCTGCTTATACTACGGTTACCACACCTCAAGACATAGATCATATGATATTTAAAGGGATTCGTCTGGTTTTTGTACTTAAATTGCTATTGTGAGTAGGATTATTTCATCCGCATCTCATCCAACGCCTCTTTCGCTGGTTCCAAAACGTCATTTTAAAGCTGGTAACGGAGGCTTGAGCCATTGATAGTATTCTACTGCAGTTATTAATGAAGTTATTAAAAACAGAGCGAGAAAGACAGAGACAGGCAGAGAAAGAGAAAGAAAGAGAGAGAGAGAGAGAGAGCTTGTGTGAATTATGCTAACTTTGTGCATCCCTCAACTGTGTTCTGCAGCACAGTCTCTAAACAGCGCTGTTATTATCTTGTTAGTGAGAAATGTTATGTGTATTTACTTTCGGGAAAATCATCTGTCTTGTTGTTGTTTTTGTTAGTCCTGTAATTTCTGTTATTACAGTTTTACTATACGAAGTGATATGGAACTGTAATGCGGTCAAGAGAGCTGCCTGGAACTACGTTTGCCGTGTGTTTCTCAGAAAATAATTGCACACCTCAGAGCATTCGTCAGCCAATCAGATGCAAGCATTCAACGGCCCCGTAGTATTATAATGATTATTCTATTGACAACCCTAATTTTTAACAGTAAAAATTAAAATGAATGTGTAAATCTGCATATACCCTACGGTTCTAAAGCCTGAGGTCTGAAAGATTTTTAACAAGTCACTTATTCTCACCAAGGCTGCATTTATTTGATCAAAAATACAGTAAAAACCATAAAATTATGAAATATTACAATTTTAAATCTGTGATTTCTATTTTAATTCAATTTTAAAATCTAATGTATTCCTGTGATGACAAATTGGAATTTTCAGCAGCTATTTCTGAAGTCACATGATCCTTTAGAAACCTTTCTAATATGAACAATAAGAACAAATATGCTTATGAAACATTTCTTTTATTATCAGTTTGAAAGTTGTACTGCTTCGTATTAACGTGGAAAACACAATAATTTTTTTTTGTCTTTTGTAACATTACAAAAGTATTTACTGTCCCTTTTGATCAATTTAATGCATCCTTGCTGAACAAAAGTATTAATTTCTTTCAATATCTTACAGTATCCAAACTTTTGAGTAGTAGTGTTTAAGTATTGTTTTTTAAGTGTATGTTACTTTAATATGTCACATTATCATGTTACAAATTGCAACAAAATGCTTTAAAAATGTGTTTTACCTTTCCTTTCTAGTTTATTTAACAGTACAGAAAATGTTTTTTTTTTTCTTTTATCTTTTGGCTTTGATTTGACAAACATAAATCATACAAAAGCCAGTGAATTAATTTTCTCACACGTTGTCTTTATAATATAACCCTTAGTATTTATCACATACAGTATAAATGTTTCTTAAAAAGATAAAAATACACAGCTGCTTTTACATTTTAGCAAATAGGGTCACAAGGAGATAAACATATTTGAAGGTCCTCTGCATCAAAAAGTTTGAAAGCCCCCCCAAATTGGGAACAGGGAAGAGGGGTAAGAAAAATCCCAAACTATTCCTCTAAAGTCTTCAGTTAACTTCTACCTCCGTTTATCTAACAGAGAAATCAATGCTGCTGGGCTTGATTAGCGTACGTCCAACCCTGCCTGAGACTTAAGTCACTCAAAAGCTTGACATGAGTCAATACATGCCAGTTTCCGGTTCAGTCTACTGATTACTGATTAGAGGGAACTGGCACTATTTTTGGCTGATGGAAGCTCTTTAAATCAGATTCCAGAGCTGTAGATAGATGAGTAACACAGTTATATGTGGCCTGGTAGAAACTGTGAGCAGAATCCAAAGGACCGGATCTGAGGCCCGCAGCTGAGCGCTGATTGACTGAGCTCTCACGCTGTGAATCTCCCACTAGCTGCATCCTCTCTACTGTGTTTAATGTTTCTGCTAGGCTTTACGACACTAGCGAGTGACAATGAGGGCTAAAAACAAATCTTCATGTCACAGTTCATCTTGCTGAGAGAGAAACAGGAGACAGAGACAGAGAGATAGAGGAATGTCCCAGATGAAAAGACCAGCTTAGACCAGCATAAATTCCTATGTTGCTCCAAGACGGTTGTATATATAATGACAGAAGTATTTTGAAAACTATATTACTGGAAAATGTGTCATCAATAAGGAAAAGAGGAAATGTACAATTCAATATATTCTTACTACAATACAGAGGGCCCATCCTACAATACAGAGGGTGACTGGTTATCACGAGAGAATAATAGGGTCATTGGCCTAGATCATTATTAATTATCTCCACAAAAGAGAGACTCAGTTTCCTTTATCTTTTTTCATCCACTTGTCTGTTAAACATGAAATTATCTCATTTGGACTTGCTGCACATTAAATTAAACTTATCCTGGTCTGGCAAAGTGCTGGACAGGTTATTCTAATATTATAAGTGCTACGCCACGGCTATTCAAACTGAATTTATGGAAGGTGGTAATCGTATTAGAGGTCATTGACTTCACCTTAAACAGTGAGACAACACAGTATGTTGAACACATGTCTCTATTAACTACCTGCATCATCTATTCAGAACAGGAATTCAAGTTAGAACTTGTCTTTTAGAAATTGTGCATGTCGAGAAACTGTACACATCATATTATATATAAAAAACAATTACATTTTCTCTGAATCACTACTTTTTATCTTAGCAATTAACAATGGGTTAGTACGGCAACTTATTCTACTAACCCTAACCTAACAGTCTACAAATGCTCTAATGAGAGTTAGTTGACATGTAGTTGCAAAGTTACTTACAGTTAGTAGAATGTCTAAAGTGGACTATTGAAATAAAGTATAACTTTTTTATTTTATATTCATTTTAATCTATGAAGATACATTAATATTATTAATAATAATATATTCACACTGCTGTTCATAAAAGCTTGGGGTTAGTATGATTTTATGTTACTGAAAGAAAATTCTTATGCTCACCAAGTTTGCATTTATGTAATCAAACACATAGTAAAATGGCAATATTGTGAAATATTATTAGAATTAAAAATAACTTTTTATTTATTTATTCCGGTGATGTCAAAACTGAATTGTCAGCAACAATTACTCCAGTCTTCAGTGTCAATATGCTCCTTCAGAATCAATTTAATATGCTAATTTGGTGGGTAAAAAAATACCTTTCTTATTGTTATTTCAAAATCATTTTAATTTATGAAGTTGCCTAGAACAACTTTAGTTATGGCAGAGGATATTTAATATAGAGAGGGAAACCTCAGACTGCAAAATTATTATTTTTCTTTTTGGGGGCTTCTGCCAGCACCACTAGTCCTGCTAAATAGGATATACCAAGGAGACACAATCAGTTTACCAATAAACTCTCTATTGTCCAAGCCATCTTAAAAAGCCAAAGCAATTTAGGAACACTTTGTTCTCTCTGAAAGATCTCTTGCTCAGAAGCCAGCTAATCAAATGTCTGAGGAGTCTATCTTCCGAGTCACTGGTCAAGCTCTCTACACACTTAAGGCAGGGAGGAGGGGAAAGGATCTCTAAGGCTTCATTACTAGATAGCAGCCCAGGGCACATGGTCCTCTAGACATGGCTGAAATCATATCCATTTGTCTTCGGGGACAGGTACTTATTCATCCGCACCTTAACCTGCTGCAGCGGAGCATGCCCTACAGAGGGACCATCAACCATAGAGTTCTTTTCACACACAGCTACACTCTATTAGTTTTTTTTTTTTTTGGATTCCGTAAAAAAGGATGGGATGTTTTACACCCTTGCCTAAAGAAAGGGGCGAGCAACTTTACATTATTTTTGTTTGCTTTTGTACAGCTATGGTTACAAACTTTTTTCACCTCCCTACACTTGTATTTTGAGTGTGATTCATTAAAAATAAAGCTACAGATGAATTTGTATGAAAGCATTTTTCTTTTCAAAATTTCTAAAGATAATCACAATAAAATCATCATGAAGTATTTGGTCACAATAATCGTTTAGTAAAAATCTAGCAACGTGCTAACATAAGTCTCAATTTGAATCAGCAAGTCAACCCCTAAAAAATCATCTTTTATATAGTACCCATTATGCTCTTTTCATTCAGTTAGGCTGATGATACATGGGTCAACTTTTTGAGCAATTTTTCCAGGCAACTTTTTTGAGCAATGTTGCTTGGGCATTTTCACATTGAGAATGGATAACAAATGTCTATCTGGATACTTTAGATCGGTCATGGGCCCTGTGTCTCATCTGGTTGCCCGTTGGCAACAAGATTGCTCGAAAATTTGCCCCGTATTAGTGTTTTATGACTAAACAATCCATGCTTTGTTTTACCCAGTAAAAAACTGATGTGGGTAATTAGCTTTATGATTGTGGAAAATATTGGCTCGATCAATGAGAATGGCTTTTATCTGGTAGCTGGATAACTGCCTAACTAACTGCACCTTCATGCAAATCCTCACCCTCATCTACTCTGAACCAGTCAAAACCAGCCATATCAAGAAACATATTTAACTTTACCCAGTTTGCTCAGTCAGTGAAATGTATTGCAAGGCCAAGAGAAATACCATGAAATGCAATGGATAAGGGAAGATGTTTACCAAATAAATAAATAAATAAATAAATAAATAAAAATAGATAAATAACAGCTTCAGGCCTCTTGGACTTAAAGGCCTGTGGGCAACAGCCCAGTCGGCTCTGTGGTTAATCTGTGAATGCCCAGATTCTTTTTTCCTCACTCACAGTCCATGCTCTTTTTTCTCAAACACATACAGAAAAATAGCCTTAAACACATAATGAGCAATGGAGGTAATAATGCTGAATAATTTCCTCTCTGTGGTGGTAATAAGGGGTTGTTAATGTGGTCACTGATTGGACACACTGTGAGAGAGCTCCTTACGGCCATTTACTATCAGTACATTGAAACTACTCACCATAGTCAGTGTCATAGAAGATAATGAACTTCTGCCAGGTATACTCCATCACCACTTGAAAGATGACATCATTTAGGTAGACGGGAGGCCGGACGAAGAGAGTGTAGTCGTCTGGTTGGGGGTGACTGGTGGATGGGCAGCTAGAGCGAGGAGTGCCCGCGGGCGCCCTCTGGATGAAGAGGTGCGGGATGTGCATTGCGTCAGCTAAAGACTGCAGAGACCCCGCAGACATACAGCCGATAGAGCTGACCAAGGCTAGGATACCTCTGTTCATCAACTCGCAGGCTGTGGGCGACACAGAGAGAGAGAGAGACGGGACAAGATTTATAATGACTTACTTTAATCTAACATTCATCTGATTTAGCTTTTCAGAACTTCACAAAATGATAAATAATAGGTGACACTCTAAGTAACAAAACCATGACTATATACATGTTTGTTTTAATAGTCTCTGACAATCTATATAAAATGGTAAAATAAGACTAGGGAACGTGAGAAACTTTACATTTATTTATTGATTTATATTGGTTTGCTGGTTTTGAGGCCCATTTACAACAAGAGCAACAACTCTAAAGATAACTATATTAATGTCCACACCAAGGGATAATAATGTTTTGTTAATTATAAGTACACGCTGCAGTTGTCATGTGGATTCTGATTGGCTCTTAGTGTTTTTATTGTTCATCGGCTGGACAAAAATGTTCTTAAAAAAAATTCCAACAAAAATGATTCCAACAATAATTTACTTTTTTTTATCAAATCACATATTTGGTCTAATCACATGTGATAAGAACAATTATTAAAACTTTATAGTTATCAATACAGTTATCATCCTTTGCATGAACGGCCCTTTGGCTGGTTTCTAAGCCTGGTCAGGCTGGTCTGTTGGTTAGTTATCAGTTGTTGGTTGGTTTGATGGAAGACCAGCTGCCCTCCTAGCTAGACTGGACAAACATAAACCAGACTAGCTTAAATGGACAGTTGACAGTCTAATGGTTAGAGAGTCTGACTTGTAACCCAAAGGTTGTG
Organism: Cyprinus carpio; assembly: GCF_018340385.1. NCBI lineage: Eukaryota > Metazoa > Chordata > Actinopteri > Cypriniformes > Cyprinidae > Cyprinus > Cyprinus carpio. The sequence continues at coordinate 14,348,293 of NC_056579.1, read as the reverse complement.
GGTTTGAGTCTGGGTACTGGCAGGGATTGTTGGTGTGGGGAGTGAATGATCAGTGCTCTCTTCCACCCTCAATACAATGGCTGCCCACTGTTCTGGGTGTGTGCACTTGGATGGGTTAAATGCAGAGCATGAATTCTGAGTATGGGACACGTCACTCACTTATTTCCCTTTTTTTCAGTCAAGTAACCATGTGGCTTGCCATCTTGGAGAAATATATATTTTATGGTTCAATCCCTCAGCATAATCACAGGCTGGCAGCCAAAGGTGGTGGTGATCAATATGTCTTTACCAATGGCTTTAATTAGAACTGTGCAAATATGATTATTTTCTCTCCATTTAGAGATTCATTAACAATTCAGCACTTTTAGAGACTCTCCCATCTGAATACCGCCAGACAAAAAAACATTTGGGAGTCTATCACACAGACTAGGGTGTTTATGGAAAAGCATACGAGGAAACCAGCGCTCTCCAGCATAAATACACAATTTTAACATTTTTATTTGATAAACATTCCATTCATAAGCACTTACTTATACATTGCATAAACAGATGCTCATCAGCACTGATGCAGCTTTAATAGTGCTGATTGGTTACTTTTTTTTGCTGCATAAATGCTTTAGTGCTTGACTATTCTGATTGAGATGCTGCAATGATTTATATAATTGCACTCCGCAACCTAATGCATAACTTCATTTTATAATGAAGCACAAGTCTATTTCCAAAGAAACGAAAGTCCCTCCCATGAATAACCTCACTCTTTTTGCCCTTGTTCAGTTTGTGGCTCCCGGATGTGCAGTAAAGCTGATGTCAGACATGAACATTCATCTCACTTGACTCATTTTATTTAAAGTAGCTGAAGTTGGGGAAGGTAAAATGCAGTATGTCAAAGTGGGCCATGGAGCAATGTAATTTTGCCAACTCTGGCAAAAAAAAAAAAAAAAAAAAATAAAGTGTCAACCAAGGGCAGAATGAAAGGAAGCAAGATGCAAACAATAGCGCTTAAAAAGCAAACTGCAAGATCGAGGCTCATTGGAAAAACATGCCTCTACCTACATTTTTTTTTTTTCAAAATTACAAAACTGTACTTGTGCATACAATTCAATACATTTTCAAGCTGAAATGAACACTAGTGGCAGTTAAGCACACCAACAACTTTAATTCCTTTTCACACAAATGCTTACAGGGGGAGATTAATGATTAATAAAGACTTACTTTTGCACAGTTCAGTGCACAATAATATGTTATGATCTCAAAACACTTTTACCATAGTGTGTGATTTGTAAATTAATACATTCTGATGCTTGACTCACATAACCAGCTCCGTACTGTATGTGTGGTTTTCTGGCATAGTTAACTTGCTTGGTAACTCACCTGGTACAGCACTATATTTGCAATGCAGAGGTCTTTCACAAATCCCGTCAAACACAAGTTATGACACTCGAAAGAGTTTAAAGACTTGTAAAAGTAAGCTGAAACTGAATGGTTTTTATCTCACGTTTGCTTTGGTTAAAAATGTTGGTTAGGTTTAGGGTATGCGGTGCATTATTTTCAAACACAAACCTTTTAGAGCAACTCACCGCAATTTGCATCACAACCAAAGTAATAACATTTTGCCAGATTCAAGTTAATCTGTTTCTAATAAAACTGAATTTATTTTAACCTTCACTCACTGGACATTTCACTTTGAAATTGTCATAGAACATATAAGAAACAAGATTAGTTTTGCAGAAATGTCGCTAGCACTAGCATGTCTTTCCAATGAGTCTGAGTTGGAAAAGGAGGCTTTGTGCAAAGTAGGCATTTTATGGCACCTCATATTGAAATCATTCTATGAATGAACTTTGTAAACTGATTCAGGGGATTTTGTTTTCTGATCAAAATCTGGGACTCGTTCAGCGTTGTTGAGTTGAAGAGGTTTTTGAAGCTTTGATTATGGGCATATTTGGTATCAAAGCAATCTTTGTATAAATGTTGAATATTTAAAATTATTTTCATATTTAAAAGCTTTTACTCTGAAAAAAGAACAGAAAAAGCTATTTAAAGGGATAGTCTACCCAAAAATGATTTTTTTTTTTTTTTTTGCATAAGATCATTTACTTACCCTCATATCGTTTCAAACCTGAATACATTTCTTTCTTCTGCTGAATGCTGATAACCAAAGTTTCATTTCCAACAGACTTCCACTGTAAGTTTTGTCCATACAACAGAAGTCACTGGGAACAGAAACTGTTTAATTACCAAAATTCCTCAAAGTATCTTCTCTTATTTTCCAAAGTAGAAAGAAATTCAGGTTTGGACTATACTTTAAAGGTCTCAACAAAAGCTGGCAACCCTTAAGAATGAAAGTGATCATCCAATTAAAAATAAAAGAAATAAAGAAAGAAAGGATCACTGGGTTTATCCTCCACACTTAAGTTTTAATTATGAGTTAAGAAAACATGATTCTTTTGAAACAAAAGGGACTACCAATAATTCTAAAAATACACCATAATGAAACCTTGACATTTGATCCCAAAAAAAGTGTGGAATTATAATGATTAACTTAACGCATGCAACTTAATTGATTGAATGCACAGGTTTTAAGCTGAATAAGCCAAGCTCCAGTTAATAAGATCTTGTTTAATGAAGTAGAGCTTTTTGCACTGCCCTCCGTTATGGATTGGACTGACTGAAAATGGAAAGACTGGCTAATCCTTACTTATTATAGCACTTCTGTGAATTAGTGCTATGATCTGTCAGTGATCCACATTCCTCTTAGGTCTTGCTAACTATGTTAGCGAAAAGCAGCGCTGATCAATCATTACAAATGGAGTCTTATAATTTAGCTATTTGTTTGATTACACATGATCCCATCAAGTCTTGACATGGTCCGTTAAGTCTTGAATATTAAACCTTCAACTGAAGTTAAAAACACAAGCATTCATATTTGCACTAATTAACACCAGGGATTGCATTATTTCCCAACACTTTAAAGACACTGTGCTATCATGTTGCATTAAAATTAAAATAATGACTTATTTTTCTTTGAAAGTAGATAATATTCCATATAAGGGCAATGACTTTATTTCCTCAGTCGTAGCATTAGGGAGCATGATTCATTTCAGAGAAAATTGCTTATCTACAGTATGTTGTATTAGTTAAAAAAGGGTAAAAACAATTTACTTAAAGACTGTTTTTTTTTTTATCTCTGTGTTTTTGAAGTTGACTCAATTAGGACATTTACTGTTAATTAGTGTAATTTTACATAAGTAATTCATGTTCAATATGTTTCTTCCCAACCTAATCGTGATTGTGCTTATTATAAATAAGTGACACACTTTTCAATTCCATTTCATTAAAAATACAAAACAGACAAATACTGTTTACGGCTCTGACATATCTCCCAAGTACCTGACGTACCCTTCACATACAACTGATGCACAAACATTACAGTTTCCCTGTAACCACAACACAAAATATTTAATCTTTGCATCTCTAATTAATCCATCTTCATTCAATCCACTTATAAATATCACAAAAAAAAAAAAAAAAAAAAAAAAAAATGATGAATACAATTTTACATTTTATTTTTGTTATTTCTAGTACAATTTTAAGTAAATGTTCTATTTCTATTATATTCTACTAATTTTATTAAGCAATGATTTGCTCAATATTTGATTCATTCATTTTTTTTTTCATTCAAATTTTGCCCAGTTGCTCAAAAGGGATAGTAAAAGACATTTATAATATTATAAATGATTTTTTTTTTAAATGTTGTTCTTTTGAACTTTATATCTATCAAATAATACAGAAAAGAAGGTTTCCACACTATTAAGCAGCACAACTGTTTTCAACATTGATAATTTAAGAAACATGATTTCTGATTGATCATGTGACACTGAAGACTGAAGTAAAGGTAGCCAAAAATTCAGCTGTGCCATTACAGGATTAAAAAAATAAATAATAATACAATTCTAAAATATATTAAAATAGAAAAACACTTTTTTAAATTGTAATAATATTTCACAATATTCCTGTTTTTATTGTACTTTTAATCAAATAAATGGAAACTTGGTGAGCCAAATATACATTTTTTTTCATAAAAAACTAAAAAACTATTTAACAGTGGTTAAACAGTCCAATAATTATCATTTTATTTATTATTTGCCCATATTCAGATTTTATAAGCAAGCAAATTAAAGTTTAAACTCAAAATGACCAAATCAATCAGACAAATTCATAAAAAGAAAAGAAAAAACATACAGTATGATTCATATGTGCATTAGACATCAATGCATCAAAATCTTTCTTTCTGGACCTCACATGTAGTTCTGTGTTCCCAATAACATAGGGATGTGCAAGTCTTAGCAAGTCCAGAGTGCAACACACAAATCCCATCTGAGAGACATCGCCGCAAGCACAGACTCCTGACAGATCAACATGAGCGAAACCTAATGTAAATCTCAGCTGCTGCTGTCACGTTTGCACTCCTTTTTTCTCCCAACATGCTCACCTCCTCCCTCTGCTCATACCTGTGGGTGTATTTGTTCACTTCTATTTTGAATAAATAGACCTTTTCAGATTTATAAATACATGCAAAAGCAGGAGAGATAAACCTGAAGACAGAAAAAAAAAGTCAACACAAATGTTTTGAGAGATCTGGTTTAGTGCTTAGCTTGTGGTCTCTCACATCTATCTATTTCAGGAGTCCTTATATTTCTCGTCACCACTTAGACACACACACACACACACAGAGAGAGAGAGAGAGAGAAACACAAACACAAACACAAACACACAGAGACCCTTCTCTCCCTTGAAAATCTAACACTGTTGAGCACTCCAGATAAATTTGTCCCAGGAGAGCACTGGCTTTTCTTTTTTATAGTGGAGGCTTTTGCTGCTGTCATTTTTATGAGGAAGATCTGCAACCCCCCACCCCCCCCCCCCCCACCCCCCAAGGTTAGCCTTACCACTGAAAGGTGTTTCATTCTTATCATTGGAAGGAATTGGGCACAGTACTAGCTTAGAGCAAACAGATATTAGATATCTTTAGATTTGTCTTCAGCTCATATTGTAATGTTTTCAATTGCTTCTTTGGGAATTAGATACTTATCAGTTGTTTAATTAGAGATAGATTGCTGGACATTGTTCTCTAATTACCCAGAGAGCGTGAATGAGCCATTCTGGAGAGGAATTAGCATTTGTTAGCATTATCTCCCACATGGTGAAATATTGTGTCGTTTACATTTTTGTTATTCAGCAAGTTACACACTTAAAGAGAACATGACATCAAAAAAAAATTCTGTGCCATTGTGAGCAACTAATTTGTGCATGCATTTTTTTTTTTTTTTTTTGAGGGGGTGGTATCCATTACTTCCTCTTTAAGCAGGAAGTTACTCTCAAACCAGGAAATACATATGCAAGACTTGCTCAGCTCATCTTAATACAACAATACAATTATGCTATTCAAAGTCATCCTGCTTTCTTTTCAAGTACAGGATTTTTTTTTTTTTTTTTTTTTTTTTAAATGTCATTCTGTAAACAACTTGTTCTACAGATCTGTGTACACGTGTAATGACACTGATTTTGATAATGTTGACAGATTGTTGATATTTCTTTGTCTTGCCCAGGCAAAAATTTCACTGGCCTTGAATGAATGAATAAATGAATAAGAATTATTATTTTCATTGTTGTCCGCAAACTTGTTTTGTTATAAATGGCAACAATTTAGCACAAATAGATAAAACAGTGCAAAGATAAAAATGAAATGGTTTAACTGTATTCCAGTTAAGGATGCACTGATCAGAATTTTTCATGACCGATTCCAGTTGCTGTTTTTTTTTTTTTTTTTTTACAATCAAATATATATTTATAAATGTATACATTGTTTATTTGCTCGGTTACTGGCCAAACTGGTCTTATAATCATTTTATAAAACTTTTTGTTTTTGTGAAAACCTGTATCTTGAACTGTAAATCATGCTTTTTACAGTCATTTTACAGTTGAATGTATTACTGTAGCCATTGCCCTTCTGCACTCATATGGTATTAATTTCAGTTGTGTAGGTCTTAAAAAGTCTTAAATTTTAGCTTAAAAATTCTGCAGATACCCTGTATTACAATTTTTATTTAATGCTTCATTATTGTTATTTTTAAGAGTAAGAACATTGAACATTACTCATAGATCGAATACAAAACTATACAGGTATTCAAGGGCAGGATTTAAGATGGTTTAGATCCTACCTGTCTGATCGCTACCACTTTGTTTATTTATGTGAAGAGTCATCTCATTTATCACCAGTAAAATATGGAGTGCCACAAGGATCTGTCCTAGGTCCTCTGCTATTTTCAATATACATGTTGCCCCTTGGTAATATTATTAGAAAATACAGGATTAGTTTCCACTGTTATGCTGATGATAGTCAACTATATACCCCAACGAGACCAGATGAAATTTCTAAATTATCTAAGCCAACAGAGTGTGTTAAAAATGTAAAAGTTTGGGTGATCAATCATTTTCTCCTATTAAATTCGGATGAGACAGAGATATTACTTATTGTACTAAAAAACAGTACTCAGAATCTCGTAGATTACAATTTGTAACTAGATGGATGTACTGTTACTTCCTCTACAGTCAAAAATCTGGGTGTTATATTAGACAGCAACTTGTCTTTTGAAAATCATATTTCCCATGTTACAAAAACAGCATTCTTCCATCTTAGACACATTGCCAAGCTATGAAACATGTTACCTGTTTCTGATGCAGAAAAGCTAGTTCATGCATTCATGACCTCTAGACAGGACTATTGTAATGCACTGCTAGGTGGTTGTCCTGCATCTTCAATAAACAAGCTACAGGTAGTCCAAAATGTAGTGGCTAGAGTCCTTACCAGGTCAAGAAAATATGATCATATTATTCCAATTCTACAGTCTCTGCACTGGCTACCTATTAAGTTCCATATCAGTTACAAAATATTATTACTTACTTATAAGGCCCTTAATGGTTAAGCTCCTGCATACCTAACTAGACTTCTACCACGCTGCAATCCATCACGCTCCCTAAGATAAAAAAAACACTGGACTTTTGGTAGTACCTAGGATAGCAAAGTCCACTAAAGGAGGTAGAGCTTTTTCACATTTGGCTACTAAACTCTGGAATAGCCTCCCTGATGATGTTTGGGTTTCAGACACACTTTCTCTGTTTTAAATCTAGATTAAAAACACATCTCAACATTCAAATAATGCATCTCAAAATTTTGGACTGCAGTTATATCTAATCAAATGCACATTATTATTCTTTAGCTTGGGTTAAACTACAGTAATTAATTATACTTGGTTGGAACAGCGGCTATGCTAATTATGTCTCTATTTGTTTCTCTGTTTTGCCACTAGGATTTACATCCCGTGGTAACTAGGATTTACACAAGCTCCAGTCTGGATCCAGAACACCTGAGAAGAGATGATGCCAACCCCTCAGAGGACCTCAGATGATGCTAACCCTGAAACAACATACAGAACTACCACATTTTGCTATAAGTTTGATTGCATCATATAATAATTGCTGTTCATAGTGTTCATCGTCTGTTTGATTAAGTCTTTAATTGATTTTTCCATAAAGTTCTGCCATATGCACATAAACTGACAGTCACCACTGATAAGCTACTACTAAATATTGTAGAAACTTAATTTTCTGTAAAGTTGCTTTGCAACTATTTGTATCGTAAAAAGCGAATTGAACATTTCTTTGGTAATTCTGAAACTTATAACTTTACATTATGCATCTGAGATCAATCTATTTTATGTCAGATATCAATAGATTTAGGAATTTCTTTTTTCTTTTTAACATGTTGTATCACATGTTTTCGACCATACTTCTTCACCCAAAGAAAACAGAACCGAATGCCAATAACCATCTCTGCTACAACCCAGCACGCTTCCTGCACGGCAGATGTTTGTCAGCGTGCTCTGCAGGAGCTGTTTAGAAATGTGCGATGCAGTAAGGGAAAACAAGTCAAACAGTCCCGGGTGGGAGAGTCTCCAAATGTCAGGATGTAAGTGCTTGATGAAGGGACGGTCTCGCGGCATTGACGGGATCTGTTTCTGTATGCCTGTTTGTGTAATGAAGACGCGTGCACAAGCGTGCCAGCTGGCTGCAACGAGAGGATCAAATCATTGCAGTGCTGCAGGCACACCTGGTGCTGCGCACTTAAAAGATAGGTATAGGAAGAGCAACCACAGCCAAAGAAAAAGTCAAGAAGGGATGGAGTGAAAAAAAAAGAGCTGAGGGAAAACTACTCTGAACTTCCAAATCCCTGCGGTTAAACCGAGTGGGTTCCTATTTTGAAAGAGTGTTCTTGTGTGTGCACCCTGCTGAAAATAACAGAAGGAGATGGGATAGGCTGGCCTAGTTGGTGTTCAGCTGGTTTACCAAACTGGTAAGTGGCAAAAACCAGCAAACCAGACCAGCAAATGAGATTTGGCTGGTTCTTGTGCATTTTTGTGAGCATGTACCCATGTGTTCTCCAATATCACTGACCAGATCTGCAAACTTTCCCCCGTAATTGAAGCACTGAAGGAGTCATTCATCACAAGTGATTCTCCACATGCTAACATGGATATAATCAACCTGTGACTCATTAGAAATCTCCTCGGCATCCATCCTCCCTCTCCTCCTCCTTTCATCTAACTCCATTCATCTTCTTTAGCTCTTGCTCTTTCTTTCCCTTGCAAGTCTCCATACTTACCTGCCTCCTCTTATCTCCTCTAAGGGCTGGTCTCTGAACAAAGCCCCTCTGCGGTGATTGAAGGAGAGATAAAAAACAAAGAAAGAGAAGAAATCTAAATTAAAGCATAGCACCAGATGCCACAGATCTGGTCCCTAACATCTTTATGCAAATCCCTCCTCCTTTGGGATTCATTTAATAGGCAGTTGACATGCTATTTTACTGTATATTTAAAGAAAAGGGCCATCATTTTCTGTCATCATTTCTTAAAAAAATTTACCCGGTTTTTATCATTAGTTTAGACAGCAGAGAATTCTGTCTATAAAAATGATATTTTCCAATTGCATGGGACTTAATTCCTAGATAGAGTTCTAAGGTCAGTGGATGTTCAGAACTTAGTCTAGGTTTTTTTTGTTTTTTTTTGGAAGTATTGGTACACAATACATTTTTCAATAAATACATGCTGTATTCCATCTAAAACTATATTAGAATACATTTTCTATTGTATCAAGCATTTCTTATAACCTCATATTAATTGAGGGCACTGCAGAGAAATTTAAATGGAATAGTAAAGGTAAATAGATCATTAAAACAGTAAAAAAAAAAAAAAAAAAAAAAAAAAATGCAACTTTCAGTATACAGAGTGTTGAGAGAGAATTTAGGGTAATAATACGTCCTCTTTTTCCCGGACATGTCATGGGTAAGATTTTTTAATTGCCTAAAATGTCCGGGTTTTGGCTTTGGTTTCCTATTGTTTTCATGCTTGCTCAAGGCTTGCTGACTTACCCTTTCTAAATGAGATAACACAAATCTCTAACTTATTTTGACTGAGGTCAGGCAATGTTTCATTATACTTTGCTTATACTGTAGGTATTCAATTCCATCAGCTTGTATGGAAGAATAAGTGTAGGAAGATAATTTATGGGGCCAAAAGACTTTGACTTAACCAGAATGAGGTTATGAGAAGTGCACCTTTGCTGAAGAAGAGAGAAAAGAGATGCTTTGAACAGATTTAGCTGAGGGCTAAATTCATACAAGAAAAAAGAAATCTCTCTTCGAACAGAGCAATGGTTCCAAGGGACATATTTGCTCACTGATTTTAAACATTGAAAGTGCAGAACATTGTGTGTGTGTGTGTGTGTGTGTGTGTGTGTGTGTGTGTGTGTGTGTGTGTGTGTGTAAGGACATATTTGTCATAAATATGGATGTGGAGTTGTGTCTTCTCTCTGGCAGCATGCCATCCTGCAGCTCAGTGCTGATTCGTCTGAAACCTCTACAGCATGTCCATCACCGACACAAAACAGGAGGTGACATCACCACTCTGTCCACCACAGCACTTATCAAAGCGCCATCTGATCTGAGTCTATTAGTCTATTACCCTCACACATGGGTCTCAAACCTGCAAGGTGAGAGCTACTCACTGCAAGCAGCTCTGAAGCTGTCTCTCTGCACTTTTTATCCCTTATAAAAGAGAGAATGTTATATATAGCATACTAATAGAACATTAATTGTGTAAAACAGATGCTATTTATATTGTAGAGTGACTATAAATACATATTTACATCTTGTCTTGCAATACATGCAACAATGAAATATTATCTAATATTATGACATACTGCTATAACATAATCAATAATATTATACTAACAAATAATTATATATATATATATATATATGTGTGTGTGTGTGTGTGTGTGTGTGTGTGTGTGTGTGTGTGTGTGTGTGTGTGTGTGTGACTCTTTGAGTCTTTATGAGTCACTGAATAATTTACTCAAACAAGCCATTCACTGATTTTTTAATAAACGAAAGGCCAATAATGTGTGTGGCTCGGATATGCGACAGAAAAATTAGATAAAGTAAGTGACACTATATTTTGTCTAAAATATAGTCTTATTTTACTATTACCTTCTTGTTTACTAAACTGCTATTGCATAAAAGCAATATCTTTATATTGTTGGTATGAATATCATTGATATAGGGAACAACAGCACTATTGTTTGTGTAATATTATATTGTGTGAAATTGTGTGCATATTATAGTAGGCTATATTAATATTTACTGTTATACTAGTATGATAGTAAAGAGTTTTTGTATTTTTCTATTTCACTTTTGAGCTATTTGCTTTGTTTGGACAAGGATACTGAGAGTGGAGACAAGAAATGATGGGGTGAAGAGTCTCTGTTTAGAAAATGTCACAAGCCGCATTCGAACCGCAGGTCATCTCCGTAAAAACACCAATACATGCTGCACCCACCAGGCCACTTCTCGGAAATCTAAATTGCATTTTTTATAGTTTTGTCTGGTTTCACCAGGATATTGGGGTGCAAATAGCCATGCTGTGTGGCTGGTGCTATTTACACCCAGTGCAAATAATCACTCCATATTTTCCCCGTTTCCTGGCCGAGAGCTTATTTGACATAACAAAGGTGCATGTGAGCTGAGAGTGCAGCTCTGCAGCCAGACTCAGCTGGAAAGATGTGAATGTGTGTGTGCAAAAAACAGAGTTTCTGTGTGTGTGCATGTGTGTGAAGGACAAAAACAGAAAGCAGAACGCTTGATGTGACAGAAAAAAAGGATTCAGACAAGAGAGGATGAGAAACATTGGAAAGAGCAGAAGGAAATGAGAAAGGTGAAGAAGGAATGCTGATAGGGAGTCGAAAAAGAGCGATTGCACCGTGGTGTGTCCGCGACAGATGGTCGGCCACTAAGGAATGAAAGAAAGGGAAGCGGTTGGGAATGATCTGTCCCTCTCATCGTTTCAAGCTGAAATCAACTATCAAAACTCTGTTTCATTTTCTGGAGAAAGCAACCGTTGTCCTGTTTACTCTCTTATAAACACAGCAGTGCTGTGATCATGCACTATCAAACCGTGTTTCCATTACCTTCACTGTAGACATTACTATGATCACTGGAACCGGGTAACTGTGAGGTCAGGTTGTTGTGAGGACAGCGGTGCTTCCATTTTCTACTTTGGCTCACTCGCTCTCTATTTTTCAGAATGCAATGTTCTCTGGAGGAGAATGAGCTGCAGCTTATTGTGCACCTCAGTGCTGCTGAGCATTCAGCCCACTCCTCCATCACATCGGAGTGTTTTTGAGATGCACATAGAGCATGTGTGCAGATGTGACTCTATTTGAGGGTTGAGTGTGTGTCGGACCAAAAGAAAGACAATCCTGAGTGTTTGCATCGAAGGAAAGAGAGACAGTCTGAGACATTGTCCAATATTTCGAAACAGGTCAGCTAGTTACATTGGGCTGAATGAAAACTTCCCACCAAATACGCAGAACCTTGACCTATCGGCTTTCTTCTGTCATCAGCTCTTCTCTACTGTTCCTGCAGCTGTCTGTTTTTTACCCTCATAACCTCATACCTCCACAATTTCCTCTTCTCTCACAAAAATTGGCTGTTTTTGTACACTGCTTTCTTTTGTTTAGGCTCTTCTAGCTTGAACCCCAGCCTACAGATCGCCCACAAATCAGTGGTTCCATTCTGATTGGCAGGTGCTTCCAGAAGTCTATAACCTCTAATGTAATTTTGATAGAGTTTTCGATTGCACCTTTTTATGTACAAGCCATTAAAAATGCCTTTTTAAAGTGACAGTAAGTGTAAGTGGCATTTAACATTTCTATTTAAAATAAATGCTGTTCTTTTGAACCTTCATCGCAGAATCATGCAAAAAATTAATAAAAAATAAACAAACAAACAAATACATACATACCTACAAACATACATAATGTACTTTATAATAAAAGTTTCCAAAAAAAAAAAAAAAAAATTCTTGTCAGTCTCACAATCATCTTCTGTCTTGACTAGAATGAGTTGCAGCATGTACTAGTCTTATTGCAATGTTGTTAGAAAGTTTGGTTATGCAAGACTAAGGCTCTCCTGACACCAGTAATCATACACAGACATTCAGTGGGAACAATGGCTTAGAAAAAGTTATTTGGAGAGAATGATATGATCGTATGATGACTCTACCCTACTGAATGCTATTGGGAATCAACCTGCGAAGCGCTCCATCTTTTTTTTTTTTTTTTTTTTTTTTTTTGGCCAGAGGTGAACTGGCCCCCCGACTGAGCCTGGTTTCTCCCAAGGTTTTTTTTCTCCATTCTGTCACTGATGGAGTTTTGGTTCCTTGCCGCTGTCGCCTCTGGCTTGCTTAGTTGAGGACACTTAATATCCAGCGATATTACTTAATAATATAAACACTTAATATCGTCGACTTGATTGCAAAGATACTATTTAAACTGAACTGAGCTTGATGATGACATCACTGAATTCAGTGATGAACTGCGTGTTGAGTGTTTACTATTTTCATTTGTAAAGTAATTTGTCATATTGTGTCATTGACACAATCTGTATTGTTAAAAGTGCTATATAAATAAAGGTGATATGACTTGATGTGTACACTCACAAACACACACGCTTCAACACATGCTCATGCATGCACGGAAAAATGGCCCTTTGGGAAGGCAATTGCATCACTAGCCCCTGAGGTTAGTAAACGCAAGCAAAATGTGAAAAATTAGGATTTGAAAAGTAAGGACAATGGCACAAGGACAACAAAATTATCAGCCATTGTTCATCATGCTTATTCATCGTAATAGGCTTTGATACTCAAATGAGTTTCAAGCAACATGGGTAGATAATGACAGAGAAAAAAGCAAATATATAAAGTCAATCATAAGATATAGAGTCATAACTCTGTGATAGAAAGTGTTAGTGAAATATATAAATTTTACACAAAATACATAATTTTGAAATATAAAGTGAAATTGACCTACTTGTATTAAGATTAAGATTTTTAATGATCCAGCTACAACTAGTCAGTCGAGACACACCATTTCCACCTGGTATAAGATAATATTAATATTAATGTGTGTAAGTAAAGTACATAGCTAAGATTTAAAGAGATCTACAGAAACAACTTTAATTGTGAGTTATAAAGTCATGTTAAAGATACAATTTGGAAAAACAAAAAGTTGAAATTAAATTAAAAAATAATATATATAAGTATTTCTTTAAATAAAGTAAATTCAGAGCTATAAAGTTGCATTGTGTGATATTGTACTACAAGATATAAAGTCACATTTAAGCATGCATACATTTAATATATATATATATATATATATATATATATATATATATATATAATATTATTTTTTTTTTTTAATCTGAGGCTAAAACAAGCTTCCTTTATGCAACTTTATGTATTTGAAGTTGCATTTAATATCTACTATAGCACAAAAATCTGAACATGTGCCTCTTATAACATTCTGTATGACTTTCTGAATAACTGCACCTGTACCTGCATTGATTCGCACTACAGTTCATGCTAGAGATCTTTTACCCTCATTCCACCACAAAATGTCAAAGATGCATCAATAGTTCAGCTTTAATGTGTCAATTTGACGTTTTATTCCAAGAAACACCTGTGTGTGAAAAACACTGTCTACACTGAAACTGTATTTTTCCTTCCATTCCACCACTTTAAAGTTGTTAAAGGTAGGTTTGGCACATCTACTGTATTCGGATCGATGCGTTAGATTGCTTTGTCTTCTTTTTAACAAACCGCAAAGCGTTCAGGGCACTGATTCAAGTACAGTGAACAGAGACTGCTTCCTGTTGCCATTGATTGCTGCTCATTAATTGTCTAAGCCATAGGTAATTAACTACAGAAAACACCACTGCATCCCAGACAATTCCTTTTGTTATGAAGGAGAACCCAGAATCTCTGTTGCTTAATGGTCTTTTCTCACTCTTCTTTTACAGATTTCTCTTACAGTCCTAGTTTTAATGATATTTTCTGTCTCTCCCGTGAGCTATTCGATCGCAGCTTGTGATCACAAAGTGACTAAGGATGGCGCAGACAGGGCTAACTCCCAGTGGAGGATGGGAAGGGTTATCCAGCTCCAGGCCGACAACTAGTCTGAGCCTCAGAAAAGGACTCTGAAACCTCTAGTGACACCATACACTGTAATCATAACACACACACACACACATATCCAGCACTGTCTCAAACAACTAAATCCATGTGAAGAGTGAACAAGAGATGCAATGTGTGAGTGATGCTGTCAGAATAAAAAAACAGGCATCTATTTGGATACTTGGATTCCAACAACTTAGTAAGTTTTACCAAAATACACAAACAGAAAATTTACTTGTGCACAGATAGTAGCTCTATGAACAGCTAAATATTTGCACAAGCCACCTTCACGTACAATACTGTTCAAACACTCAATATCAGATGAACAGCAAAAATACTAACAAGGCAGTGTGAAGTCTCTCTTAACAAAAAATTGGCCTCTCTAAAGAGGGACAAAATGGTCCCTTAACCATACTTTGAGTTAACATGACATCAAAATTGGCCGTATTAGAAGTACCTAGTCAGGTATAAATGGCCATCAATGGAGAAAAATGCTCCAGCAGCCAAACCAGAGGTTCTTTCTTCTGCAGGACAAAAAAGTATATATTTTTTTTAAAACATCTTCCTTTGTGTTCCACAGAAAAAAAAGAAAGTCCTACAGTTTTGGAACTACACGAGGATGAGTAAATGATGACTATTTTCATTTGAGGGTGAATTATCCCTTTAATTTAATTTCAGACTTCTATATTTTACATTTTAAACCTTCTTTAAAGGACATGACTGGATGATATTTGTTAAGACTGGACATTAAAAGCTTAATGCTTCTATTACCTTTAGAAAAGGCCATGGGTGTCCTTCTAGGCACTATAAAAGTACTACAGTACATGGTATAATAGAAGATAAAGGTCCACATTGTTTAATCTCTATTTCATATTACCCCTCACAACCACCATATCATCCCCCTAAAACTCCTCTAATCTAGCACCGGGGCTGATCAGGGACAAGTCTTTACCCCACAAAATATCTTAACCTATCAAGTGCACATGAAAGATGTTCTTAATGATTATGTAAGACAGAAATAATCAGTTTTTGTGAGTGCGGGATGTATCTGGCTGGTTTTATACTCTGTGAGTCATACTGATGGATTCAAGCGGATTCCTGCATTGCTGTTATGTGCTGTTGATTGCATTATTATCTAAGGCTATTTTTATCATTTTATTTGGAGGTAGAAAAGAAAGAATAATGAAAAACCGCCATGATGCAATAAGACAATGTATCTGGCGTAGGTTGTAATATGGCAAATTTTGTATAACATGCAATTATATTGTATAATACATATATAACCTATTTTTTATTTTAAATAATACATTTTTCTCCAGATAATATTCTCTATCTGCCTAATCCCATGACAATATAAAAGCCAATGATTTAGTTTAGGCAAAATATGCTTTCTTTATAATATGAAAATACACTGCCTTTTTATTTCAGGATATCATTTTTCTGAAACTTTAAAAGCCTCTGATCCAGGTCATAATGATAGTAATTGTGACCAGCTGTTACATAATATAAGGAATTAAAGTCTTGACTTGGGCCTCATTCATAAAAACAAGAACAAATTAGTATGTAAATCATCTGTGAAAGCATTTTTTTTTTTTTTTTTTAATTGGCACATTGAATTGAATAAGACAATTTATGTAAGAATGTTTTTTAGATTTGCACACAAATTCCATTCAGCTCATGTAGCATGATTGAAGTGAACTGGTCTCTTAATTCTTCAAACCTGCAGATATGTTTAGTATTGTTCTGGTGGTCTGAGCCAGTCACCCAAAACATGCAGAGACCTTGGTGAGAAGGATATGCATGAACACAACAAGAGAGTTCGGACTCTGCTGAAATATGCCACTTAACATTTTCTCACCCTTCCTACTTCGGGGACACTCCTGTCAGTGTCCACCGTGCCCTGATTTGAACCTAGACGGATGCTACGTTTAATGCCTTAATTCTGCTTGCTGTCAGCAATCCAATCTCTCTGATACTTCAACACCGATTCCAATTTAAAAAGAGCCTGTGATCCAATTTGGCGACTGGCAGCTTCCCAGTGCCCATGCTTGGAGAGCCGTTCGTACAAGCTAGGCTTCCGCTAAGGGCTCCCGGGCACATGAGTGCTAGTATTTAATTAAGTAGCAATTATGATGAAAAAGAGACTACAGTGCTCCAATTGACGTTCATAGCAGAACAGTACGACTCAAGAACATATACACATAAATCTATATATAATATAAAATAATAAATTCACAAGTCTCTGGACTTTCTGATGTTTTCTCTTCATTATCCAGCCCTGGTTGCCTTCCTCCCCCGAGCTTCCTAAAGATGTCCATGTCAGCCAAGCCAGCGTGTAGCCAATCGAGAATAGAAAGAAAAACTCTTAAGGCAAAAATTACACATCTGTGTTAAATGCAAGATGAAGCAGAGGGTATTTCTTGGAAGGCGAAGCAAGAATCATTATCGTAGTATAATTTAAGCATTTAGAAACATAAAGCGCATGTTTTCGCCCAACCTAAACCGGCTTTCTAGTATCAAACTACATCAGTTTCCCTGAGAAAAACAAGAGACAACGTGATTTTAATGGAAAAGCCTGAATTATTGATGAGAAAATGGGTGTCCCACTGTTACCAAAATGGAATCTCTACCATGACAAACAGCAGAACAACAACACAATCAGAGCATGCAGCAAAACAAAGCTCAGATACATTTATGTGGATTTATGTGCACAGCCTCGTGCATTATGTTAAACTGACACAGAATGAGATTAGAGTAGCTTTGGTGATGGGTTGTAATCAAGAAGGGAAAAACCGTCATGCGTTGCTCATTCTGACGCGGTCAGGCAGAATTTCAGCCAGTATTATCATTCGTATCTGTTCCAGCTTCTCTTGTCAACTGGAGCTCTGAGAGGCGCTTACATTATTGCTAAAATGAAGAGCAGATTGTTCCCTCACGATATTCTGATGCAACTCACAGCTAGAGCCGATTTACATACTTGTCTGAAGGAGCGAGATGGAAGGGAGAGAGTGAGACCTTTTTTCTTTTAGAAATAATTTAACTCAACAGCAACACTAAAAGGATCCTAGCCAAGAAAATAGACATCAGAGCAGTTTGCCTCATACATTTGGCTATTGTGCAGCAGCTACGGCTTATACTTGGCCGACAGCATGCAGATTTATGACAAAACATGGTATAATGAATAATTTTGCAGTATAAGGAAGCAGATGTTGTTTTTGCCTTTTGCTTTTATCAATGAAACGTCAAGGACTATATGACAGGACCTAAGGGCAGCACTGGAGACATTGTGGTCACAGGGAATGTGTCTTTTTCCATATCATAAAGAATGTCACCCTCTGCTCTCAGCATTGACAAATGGCATTCTGATTCTGTGCTGGCAATTGCCGTTCACCCTCATTCCCTTTCACAGATGTCCACTACTCATCCTGTTAGGATGCTAAAGCATCAGACCCGGCATTGTAGAACAAAAAGAGCATCTAAACAAAAAGGTTGTAAAAGAAAAGGGGAAAAATTCAAGGAATTTACACTGGAGAGAGAAAGGATGAGGGCATGAGGGAATGAGAGAAGGAGGGGGAGAGAGAGACTGCTGTGGTTGCCATGGAAATGCTAATTCAATTCCAAGGCTAGAGGTTGGGAAAAAAAGACAACTCCTTATCACTTTGACTTCTCTGTTTCTCACAGGCACGAAAAACAAACGGCTTGCTTGCTTGATGCTGTTGTGCTGATGGCACTCATGTTGAAACGTTCCTGACTCTGACAGTCCCTCCTTTTACTTGTGCTCATTAATTTAAACATCTGTCGTGATATTTGCTCATGGAAGAACATGTATGAAAATGTAGTCCTCACTGCGCATGAATAATTTTGAGGTGCCCTCAATGGTTCATTAAATAGGCTGATAAAAAGTTTTAAGAGAAGAAAATACATACAGTACTCAAATTGCAAAAATATTCTTAACATTATTGTTTTAGAGCATGCAGGTTACAAATTATTAAATGACCTTTGGGAGGTCATTTTCACTATTTGTTATTAATTTAAAAAGAAATGCTTTAATAAACAGTAAATTTCAGCAAACAGCTTGGATTTTTTTTATTTATTTATTTTTTTGGTTCAGCAGCACTCAGTTCAAGTGGGTAAACTTTATAATTCAATTATGCAACACATGTATTCTTTGGAGTGCTTATGACTTCCTTTAAATTATGAGAAATGTGAAATAAAATATCACATGTCCATGTTTCTTTACTCTATTTGTGACAAAAAGCTAAATAAGTATTTAAAATAAATAAATAAATAAAATCAAGTATATAATAAATGTGTTCACTTCTTACTTATTTTATATATATTTTTATATAATATTAAATAATATATATATATATATATATATAATCGAATGGCTGAATGCTTAATTTTATGCATCTGTTAGTAATAATGCAGCTGAAAAAGCCAAACCCATTAATTAAAAAGTGCCCGCATACTTTTGGCCAAGAAGTGTATATTTCAGGCCCTAATATGATGGCCAAGACCTTAGGCATAACCATGACAACTTCAGAAAAGGTAAAACTCAAATCCCTTACTCTAATTCTCCTATTCACTCTCCTTTTCTTCACTGTTATTCATTCCCTACATTTCCCCTGACGGATCTTCAAATCAACCCAGTAGAAAAACGAGGAATGAGTCTCTCCTGTCTTTTCGTCTGGAACAAAAAACCATCTGTTCTCAGTGGAGGCAAATATTAAGACAAGGAAAATGAGAAATAATAGACATCAGAGGCAGAGAGAAGAGAAAGACAGGAGTAAATGGGCTGCAATGAGTGAAGCAGAAAGAGAGTTGCTGAGAGACCTGTGGAGAAAAAGAGGCAGATAAAGAGAGAGTTTCATGGTGACACTGCTTTCTATTTTTCTGTTCTCTTGCTTAGAATGCGAAGGTTTTTTGTTGTCTTTGAAGTGACTACACTGTTGATTGGACCCGTGTTACTAAGGCAGGGGCTTGGCCATATAACTTAATGTAGCACAGCATTGGTGAGGTTTTATCTAATGTCACATACAGTACATGAATAATGATTCCTGTGATTCATCCATAGATGCCTGTGATAGTGCTATTATATGAAAAAGTATATTCAACAAACAAGTTAACATTGAGTTATCAGTTACAGTGTGTATTGTTGCTCCTGCAACAAAAAATAATTCCAAATGAATCTATATAGTGAATGATTCAAAGACTCATAAAGACATTTGTTCCGTTCATGAATGAACTAGTATTTTTTTTAAACAGTTGGCTGAATGAATGATTCAATCACTCACTCATAAGGACAATTAATAGATTGGTTTTTGAATGAATCAATGTATGAACTGCATCAGTGTTCTGAACAAACCAGTTAAAAGAATGACTCATAAAAAGAGTAATTTGTTTTCTTCATAAATGAATCAGTGCTTTTACCATCAGTTTGAATTAATCATTCAATAACAAGTGCTGAATTCAGAACCACATACAAACATAATGCTCTTTCTATTTATTCCATATTAAAATACGGTAAAAATAGTAAGAGTAGTATGCTAATATTCCATTCCAAATTCACTTATTTAATTCATTAATTAAATCAGTGTTTTGAATGAATCATTTAATAAATTAATCATAAAGACAACTGCTGATATCGGAATCATTTGCTAGCTTACTACTCTTTATATTTCTGCCATATAAAGATACATAAATAAATAAATAAATAAATAAATGTAAAAATAAAAGTAGCAGGCTAGTATGCAAATTCAGCAAATTACTTGTTGAATCCAAGAATTAAATCATTGTTTTGAATGAACAGGTTGAAACTGCAGAAAGAATCACTGAAAAATCCAAAATAGAATGTAATATTATAAATCCCCAGTACACAAGCAAGTGAAATGAAACAAACAGTGAAATGTCCCAGTGATGTTGGATTGTATATCAGTGTTCTTGGAACTGTGCTCGACCAATAAGATTAGATGAGAACATGATCAACTGATGAATGAGCAGGAAGGACCATTTCCCCGTGTTATCATTTATCTCAAGATCAGACTGGTCCCACCTTCACTGGTCATTTCTAACAGCAAAGCAGAACATAAATTGGCCTTGCAAAATTACTTCTCCCAGCCAAACACGTGCTGCCATCAACCGTTGCCCTCCAGGCTGTTTAGCGAGTTGTGCTGAAATTTGCTATTACAATGAAACATTGACCTTGATCTTTTTATTCAACTGGATGAAAACCAAAGTCCTCTCTCAACGGTTGAAGAACAGAAGAGAGGCAGGCTGGTGTGGGCGAATGTATCAGATTAGATGGGAGCTTCAGAAAGTGTGCTAGCTTTCTATTAGCCTTTAATGTGTATGTGTATTTGTTTTATTTTAAGCCTGTACTCACATTCTAAAATACTAATGAAAGCAAATGAGTAATGATGACTGTAAATATCTAGGGAAAGTCGTATGATGTGTTACAGGCAGGCCGCTACCACATGCCAAGTGGCACTGGGGTGGGTTTTAATCCAGGGCTAATTACAGTCCTAAAAGGTTTCAGATCGATAGTGGGTGCATGAGGGAAGCAAAGGCTTCGGAATGTTTCTTGTTGTGGGAAAGAGCTAATTTGTCAAATGAAATCACACAGCTTTCTCAACCTGCTAAACCTACTCTACTGCCAAAATCCTCCTCTGCTGGTTTAACAGCTCTCTTTTCCATATCATGTCCAATTTGTGTGATCCATGTTAATTCCACGCTAAATACATTTGACACTTGTGATTAAAGCCAGAGGTCGGAGAAAAAGGGCAAAGGAAAGCATTATGTAAGCAGGTTTTTATATACATACAGTATACTGTATGCTGATTATGCACATGCAAGCATCGATATCTTGCTCCACAGCTGTGCATCGTCATCTGGGCTAACCTGTGGCAGAGCGATTTACAAATGACGCTTTCTCCTCCCGCTGGAGGGAAATATTTATTTTTTCTCACTTCTATCTGCAAGATGATCGATCAAAGCTGCTTGTTTGAAGATAAGGCTAGTGATGGCAAATCCGCTTGAGTAATTGTGCAGTTAAAGATTGCCACAGCGCAGCCTCTCCATCACTCTCCACAATCAAGCTGATAAATCCCCCCCCCAATCCGCCGGCATCTGACTGTGCACCTATCCTTCATTTCGACTGAGGGGATGTTGTATGGAAAACTCCAGAATCAAATGCTGACTGCACAGGGAGGGAGAGGACTCCTACTGCACAATTTCATATGCTTCTGCTCTGTGTTTATCAAAGGACATCATGACTTTGCCACACTTTCTAACAATGAAAATGTCATGCAGTGTGAATAAAACCAGAGAAAGAAAAGAACCATGCAAGGGTACCCCCCCATTCACAAGTGACCCTGTCTTGGCCCTGCCATTTTTCGTCAGTTTCATATGATGTGAGATTCTTTTTCTTCTTACTTTTCTCTCAGTTATTTTTTCCCTGTCAGGTAATTGCAGTGCTGCAGTGTTAAAGCAGCACAACACAGTGAGACTCTCTCAGTAATGGCCTTCAACAGGTCTCTCTGAATACAAAAGCAAAAATTGTAATTACAGCACAAACAGCAACTGGGCATAATGAGAGTCTAATTTTGCATCCTGAGTAAATGTGAAAAACACTAACCATACATAAAATCCAGCACTAGTCCAGTCTGTTTCATATTATGGGTCTCTCTCATCAAATGCAGCACATTTTACAGCATTAGAGCTACACAAATACTGTGTGTGTGTGTGTGTGTGTTGGTGTTATGCTAGACTACTTATTTATCTATTTTTTTGAAAACAATTAACTTGAAAATTATGCTTGTGCAAGCAGTTCCTGCTACAAATGGGATTCAAATCAACAGCTGAGCAAAATGAGAGATGGGCATGCTAATAAAAATGATAATATATATTCATAAAGTCAAAATTACATAAACATAATGCTGAGATAGCCTACAGGTTTTCAAAAATGAGTTATTTTTATTTTCACAATCTCCATTAAAAAAAAAAAAAAAAAACCTTCAAAATGATGGATTATTAAAAAAAAGAAAGAAAAATTACTGAGCTACACCTGTTTGAAGTCAATAGAGTCAGCAAAGTCAATTTTGAGAAAAATGGAGTTCAAGTTTTCTGAAGGTTCCAAAGTAAAATCATCTATAACCATTGCATCTTTACCTCTACTTCTTTTCTTAATAATAATTGCTATATTAATAATGACATTATAGGATTTTTTTTTATTTCATCTTTGTTATTAAAAATTAAAACAAAGATGCAAATAAACAGTAGAACAAACATAAAATAAGAAACCAACTAAATAGTGCATTTTTTCTTCTTACATCTAAATAGAAGCATTCAAGTAATAAAAACAAATATTGTTTATTCTATATGTGTAAATATTGTAATATTGTAATTCTATGTGTATATCGGAATCGCAAGCTGTCTGAGAGATGCATCAGATGCGTCCGTAATCACAATCATTTTGTTTACGTTAGCATGGGTTTGAACATCACATTTCACTGGTTCAGACTCATGCAATCAAGAATTCACTATGAATATTCCCAAAAATGGAATGCTGTGCTTTACAACAAAAGCAAACTTGTGCTGAAGGGAAGCATCAGTCATCAAAAAGTGAGCAAACTTTTTCACCTTTTTTTGCCTGTAGTTTGATCCTGTACTTAAGTTCATTCTTGACAATCAAACAACATGGAGGCATGGCTTGTGGTAATTTTTTACACTGATACACACACACAAAAAAAGATAAATGCTTAGGGTGACACTGCAAGCATACGTACAGTATTTTTACTTCTTGACCTTAAAAAATAATGTGCTGTACAGCAATGACAGCAAAAGATGAAATAGAATCTGCCCAACAACTCTCAGATTCTGTGCATTCTGTGTATCAAAGAGATGTTTTATAGGTTTAGAGCAAACACAAAGCATAAATCAAGTTATAATTACACAGCCAAGTTTGCTAATGTGACTCTTTACACCTATAATTAGGTTTGTCCTTGAGTCTTGACAAAACTTAAATCAGCATTCAAAGCATAAAATAGGAGATTTAGATGGCATATGTACAGGAATTTGCTTTATTCTCAGAGGAATGATAGACAGAGTGTGTCAAAGGCTAATGAGATCTGATGTACACTCTTTCTAAGTTTATATATATATATATATAATATATATATATATATATATATATATATATATATATATATATATA
This sequence comes from Cyprinus carpio, assembly GCF_018340385.1. Classification (NCBI taxonomy): domain Eukaryota; kingdom Metazoa; phylum Chordata; class Actinopteri; order Cypriniformes; family Cyprinidae; genus Cyprinus; species Cyprinus carpio. The sequence goes on along the minus strand of NC_056579.1, from coordinate 14,324,452 downwards.
TATATATATATATATTTACACGGCATCTAGCAGTTTAGAAAATGCTTTAATTTCAGAACATTTCACACAGAAATAATAATTCATCAATAAATCTGCAGAAACTGTATAAATGGTATAAAATATATAGCTTTCTTTATATTTTAAGAATGGTTTGAGGAAACACCATATTTGTGGGTCCTTGACATCAAAATATTTAAAAACCCATGGTCTAGGTCTGCGTATGTTGATCTAGTGTTAGCTGGTTTTGCGAATGGCATACTTGACTTGGCTTTTCTCAGATATCTCAGTCGAGAGCGTGGGGACACGTCTGTACAGAGTGACGAATGGCTGTACAGGAGCAGTTGAGTGGAAAGTCCTTGCATGCATATGGTTTGGGCGTGTATTTTCATCCTAATTACATTAGGCATGTGCACCCTAGTTTAGAATAATATGGATTTATAATAATTAAATGAGGGTGGAAACTGTGTGTGAGAACCTTTGTGCACATAAATACACAACTTGAACACAATTATTAATGAATAAGACAAAATTCATGGCTCTTTTAGTATCTGAGGAATATGCGAGTCCTCTCAAGTGGTTTGTGCAGGGTTTGGGAATAGAATTATCCACTCATCTGTCATCCTGCTTTGTTGCAGGGAGGTGAATTAGACTTGAAAAACCCATCTTGGAGAGCCTTTCCAGAGCCTGACACATTCATGTCCCCCCTCTCAAAATACCTTTGTTTGACTTTAATGTCACACTCAGATCAGATCTGCAGACCTTGACTTTAGCTTCTCTCCTCTTCTTTATATAGAGAGATTTTCCAGCCAGAGCAAACTTTGCCTTTCTCCTGTCAGACAAAGACATGGTGCAATACTTCACTACTGTTTTTTTTCACCAGGGTCTTCATCACTGCCTTGTTGTATACAGACTACAGGTTTTTGTCCTTTTTCTGTGAAGAGGACACATGACGAGGCTTTTGTAATACCACCTTTCACATTTTCTACCTTTCTGAGATGTTCTCTTTGCTTAACAGTAAGCTGGGCAGGCCTTTTAAAAGGGCAACTAAGAGTTTTTCAACATATAAATAGACCAAATAGGCATGATTCACTGCATAAAACTAGTCATCACAAAAATGAGGACCTTCATATTGCTTGACAGACAACTAGATTATCCAACTTTTTTATGGTAATTTTATTCTACTTTTTAAAACAATATTTTGAATTTTTTTTGTATTTTAAAAGTTTTGCTACTGTAATGAACAAATTTCTTTGTGGAAATTAATAATATATATATATATATATATATATATATATATATATATATATATATATATATATATATATATATATATATATATATATATATATTATATTTTTTTTTTTTTTAAAAAGAAACTAATACTTTTATTCAGCAAAGGAACAATAAATTGATAAAAAAGTGACAGTGTAACAACAACGACAAAAAAAAAAAAAAAAAAAAAAAAATTTAAAATAAATGCTATTCCATTGAACTTTCTATTCATCAAATAATCCTAAAAAATAATGCTTCCAGCAAAAATATGAGACAACACAAATGTTTTCAACATTGATAATAATCGGGGGGGAAAAAAATCTTTCTGAAGGATCATGTGACAATGAAGACTGGAGTAATAACTGCTGAAAATATAGCTTTGACATCAGATGAATAAATTACATTTTTACATATATTCAAATAGAAAAGAGTTATTTTTATTGAAATATTATTGTTCAATATCTCTTTTTTTACTGTATTTTTATTTATTTATTTTTTATCAAAGAAATGTGGCCTTGGTGAGCATGAGGCTTTTCAAAAAACTTTTATTGAAATATTTTTTTTTTCAATATCTCTGTTTTTACTGTATTTTTTATCAAAGAAATGTGGCCTTTGGTGAGCATGAGGCTTTTTAATTTTTATTTAAAAAAATCTTACTGACCCCAAACAGTAGTGTATAATGGTAACATTACTAAATTCAACCCTTTATATTAATACATGCCATAATGTGTCTATTATTGTGATGTAATCTATCTCAGACCACATTACATGCCATTCAGACAGCTCTTCCTGGGCGATTCCTAACTATCTGCAGCATGGACCAGTCAAAGGTCCAGCTACTTCGATGCTCCACAGGGACCGTTTTCTAGTAGCTTGTAGCTTGAGCTTCGATTCTCGATCAATTAAAGCACAGCTGCACATGGTAATGCCTGGCTGGCCTTCAATAACTGCAAACTAGATGTACACAAAAAGTCAAGTAATGGGTCCTCCCATGCTGGGCCTATTCACTTTAAATGTATTTAACAGTTCCAACAAGACAGGAGTAGATTCTCTACTCAATATAATCTCCATCCATACCCATTTGAACTGAATTTGAAGCTGTTTTAAGGCAGTTCTTCAGTAGCACACAGAAATGTCCTCCATGGCTAAAAATGGCTGGTGGGGGGTGGTACACAGATGGGTCTAATGCCATTAGAAAGATGTTGAAAGTTGGCAGAAATGGATATGGAATGAGATACGGCAAATGGACGGTGGAATGAATCCACTAAACTCTTTATCTCCGTCCCTCTCCGTTCCTCAGTGATTTATATGCATCCTTCAGATCATCTGCAACCACTACCACACTCAACGTGCCCACAGAAGGAATAATGTGATATTTTTAATGGACTTCCAAGATGAATGCGAGACTGATGGTACGGATACAACAGAAACGTTGCTGTTTTTTTCTGCTTGAATGTTTTATGGTTATTTAAACAAGTCAATTTCATGCAAATGTGACCACTGCTTGCCATGGCAGAAATTACAAACAGCAGGTGGAGGAAGGGCCAGACAGTGGAGCGCTTTAGTGCTGCTTGATTATTACAGTTGCAAATGCCACTGCGGGATGAGCTGCACTGCACTTGCATGCGACATGCTAACCTGCAATCTGGCTGCACTACAGAGTGGTTCTTTTTCAAGAGCAACATTGTACACTTCTCAATCAAATTCTGTTTTCGTTTTCAAAAATGATCCTCTCTTAACAAAGCCGTCCTCAAAGCAATCTGGAGTATGCTTTGTCCCTGCCTGCACACAGAAACACAATTTTTCTTTCTCATTTTCTTTCTTGCTATCTTTTTCTTTTGTGTGTATTGAAATGTTGTGGTGCGAAGGTGGTCAGAGCAGAAGCCAGAGACAGAGTCATTAAATGATTATTTTTTTCACATAAACAAGATTAATGGCTTAATTAACACTTAAATGGGCCTCTCGACCATTTAGAACACATTTTGTGTCGTGATATCTTGTTGAGTGTTTTTTTTTTTTTTTGCTCTCATTGCAACCTCATTGAAGTATCTCCCCCACTTGGGTGCTGCACATTAACAGACAAACAAATAAATACTAATCACTGAATTTATATAGTTGTGTATATAGTTATATAAAATATACACTACCTAAGTTTGTGTATTTTTTCTTTTTTGTTCTTTTGCGCCAAAGCAGCATATTAGAATGATTTCTGAAGGATCATGTAACACTGAAGATTGGAGTAATGGCTGCTGAAAAATCTAATCTAATACTTCATCTTTCATTTCGAATTCTTACATCTAATCTATAAATTCAATTATAATAATGGGATTATTGTTATCTCTACGTTATCAAATTAAATCATTTACACTGAAAAAATACAGTTGCACTGAATGACGGTATGAGATTGTTTTAAATATTTTTTGGAATATACAAACAAGAAATGATGGTGGAAATTATACTTTTAAACTAAATTAAAACGCCAGTAGGTGCCAGTAGATGTTTATGCATGGGCTATTGAAACTTTGAATGAACCAATTCGTTCAGAACACGGAATCATTCAGCAATGAATCGGCTGGTTGCTGTGAGATGTGTTGTGGTTCCGTTTAAAATGTAAGTGACCTAATATTATTGTACTTGCTTATTGAACTGTTTATTGAACTATTAAACATGGTGAAAACTTTGTGTGATGTTGCCTTACTAACTGTATTTTAAATATAAAAACTTCATTTAGATTTTTTACCTCAGCATGCTCACTTGTTTGATGTTAATGAAGAGATAATGTCGACCCCCGGAGTCAGTGTGCCGGGGCTTAAACCCTGGACAGCCCCGGCCCAATTTAAACCCTGTATACACTATACCAGTCAAAAGTTTTTAAACAGTAAGATTTTGAATGTTTTAATGTTTCAAACCAATGGGCCACTGGCTGCCCGCTGTCCCTGCACGATGGTCCTCGACAAAAAAAAAAAAAAACCTCTTTCGGCCCCTAAGGTGCGTCGGCCCACAGGGAAAATGCCCGGTATGCCCGATTACCAATCCAGCCCTGCCATCACCCATGTCCATTGCTGTCTCTAGCCTACTCAGTGAAGCCTTTAAACCCCAACTACATTTAATTTGCCCTTATCATTGTTTTTATTATTCTACAAAATCAAAAGGGAGGATTTCAGCGTGTCATAATCAACCAAGCACATTCTATGGGCTATTTTATGGGCTGATGAGTAGAGAGACGGCACAGCAGAAAAATGCTGAGATGAGTGGCATTTTTATGGGGCCAGAGGTGAAAGATTACAGGTCTAACGCCTCTGCAATCTGATTTCCTGAACCATTAAATAGCGGTGTACCAGACAGGACCCCAATACAGAAGAACAGGAAGATGAGAATAGGGAGATATATAAAGAAATTGAAGGATGAAATTAAAAAAAAAAGAAAAAAGGATGGAGGTGCTGGTGAAATGAGTTCCGGTCTCCGCTGACAACAGCATGACAATGTAAATTTGCATGAACAATGGGAAAACTATTGCCCATTTGATCCCTCTGGCTCGGGTCATTTGTTCATGTCAGTTTTTCATGACAGATTTTTAACATCTTTCGGACATGTGGTTGAATATTATCATACATGATCGAGTAAAACAAAGAAACAAACAACTATTCATAGATATCTCCACTGGCAAGAAAATAATGATAATTTTTACAAGTCAACAGTACTTCACTAAGTGGAATTCCCACCCTACAATTAGTTTCTCCTTCTAGCAATTTCTAATGATTCAGTTCAGAGCAAAGACATTACCTCCATCATTTATCTTGATTGGATCTACAGTGCCTGTACAATGCAGGAACAGAGAGAAAACTTGTTATATCAAAGTTAAAGGGAAATTGTTCTATAAAATATCACTCAGAAAACCTCCCTGACATATTTCACGGATATAGGCTGTGTAAACAGCAAAAAAAAAAAAAAAAAATTCTGTGTCTAAATCTGGCAGAAGTTAGCACAATACTGCTTACAGCACATTTAATATCCCTAATATTACAGCACACTTGTTTAGATGTCAAGGAAATGAAAAATTGTCATATTACTTGATAAGTTTTTTCAATCCCTCGAGGGAACCCATGTTATATCACTGGTGCTGATCATACATTAGTTTAGCTGATACTTAAAATAAAAACATCACAATCTCAATCTTAAAGGAACAGCTCATCCCAAAATGAAAATTTGGTCATCGTTTACTTTCAGTCTTAACAGTGACTGCGAACTATTGACTGCTATTGTATTATATATATATATATATATATATATATATATATATATATATATATATATATATAAAATTAATTCTGTTATCCGCAGACTAAAGTCATACAGGTTTGGAATGACATGAAGGTAAGTATTAAAGGTGAAGGAGGAAGTGAACTTTTCCTTTAACTAGTAGACTGTCACTTAATTTCTTTATTGGCTAGTACAACATTTTGATTGAGAAAGGATAGCAATCGTATTCCTGAATTGGATATTTATAGTATATGCTTTCTTGCCTTGTGTGCCTCGGTTCTACAAGCCAGAAATAAAATGCTCCTTAATTGCATCAAACACTTTAATACAACATCAGTGACAGAGAGAAAGTGAGTTTATAAACGCTTGATAGACTGTAATGAACTACAGCGTGTGAATGCAAATGTTCTTTGTTCACATTTTACGTCTTGAGTTTATGCTTAAAAGAAGACAAAAGTATGAAAAACTGGAAAAGAAAAATAAACAATTCAAAGGAAAAACATTTGCTTCTTGTTTTAAGCAAAATCTCATTTAATTTTGATCAGTTTTTCAGAAATAATACTTATTTAATAATATCTTACGTTATTTAGTTTCTTACGTGAATGCATATTGATTAAAGAATGTTTAAATATTTTTAATGGAAAACACCAAAATATGGAGTAAAATTATTATTATTATTATTATTATTATTATTATTATTATTATTATCTATTTATTTAATTAAATTTTTTACATGTGTGTAATTTCTGAGTGGCACCGAATTGATCTGCAAAAATATTGACTGTTTTCAAAAGAGGTTTCCAATTGCTTTTGTTAAAATATGACAGATTATGAATTTTGGGTAAACTCTTTTAGCTGTTCTTAAAAATAAAAATAAAAATAAAAAATACACACGTCACCTTCAAGGATCTAAGCACAAAGGTTGCATCTTCAAATCTTAGTATGCTCTTACCATTGTGGCCTCCAGTAAAGCACTTTATTCCAGGTTGCTCAAGGGCAATTATCCTTTTAGAAAAATCTACCTTAAAATGCTCCAGCTCCAAGATAAACAACAAACCCCTTAGATGCTTGTGAAAACATCCAGTTCAGCCTAAGTGGACTTCTCTGAAGACAACATGTGTACATTTTAAATGGCTCTCTCCGGAATATCAAGACGCATTCTCATGTGAAATTTCTAGGGATGTAATTGATAATTCATCTGTTGAATGCCGACTAGCGTCACTGTAAAGTGTTTGCAGGGCTCTTGAAACATTCTTAATGGGATCCAGCCATATAAAGCTCTCAGTTTCAGGCCGCATCACTCAGAGACACTGACAGCACAACTCTCACAGGCCTCCCACAGTGAGGTTTGAGACATTGTCTCTGAGATTTATTCCTATATTGCGCTCGATCAGTCAAGCCCAATCAAGTAAGTTCTATTTGTACTCAGGCACGTCAGAGCCGCTCATTGTGCTTTATGGAAATTGCTGGCACTAAAGTGCAGTGCCGATTATTACCTAAAACAATAAGTTTTATGGCTGGTTTGGGAGCTGGCAAGACACATTCCCATTTTTCCTGCCTCCTACACACTGTCAATAGAGAAAGAAAAGACTGTTTAATTCGTAAACAAAGACTCTCATTCAGGGACTTGCACCTTTAGCGACCATTGTACTGTATGTGAACAGTTTTTTAGTTTTGTATGTGAACAGATTTCTTCTTTATTGGATCATCTGTTGGCAAATACTGATCACCTGCCTCTGGGTAATTACATGGTACCACTCTCATTTGTCTGTGAACAGTAATTTCCATAAATTAATCCCGTGACTTTTTTTATTTGATTACATATTCTGTCTCTGTGCCTGGCAGTCCATGAATTTGGAAGTCTAATTAAAATGTTTTAGCATTAATATATTCACATATCATTCCACAATTTAAAAGTTTACACCTGGTATTGCCATCAGTCTTAGGTGAGCAGAGCATGTTGTCAGCACTAAACCCACATGTAAATAGTCATGAACATGAAACCATGTGACCACTTACCGCCCACTCACCTGTCAAATCAACTAGCATTTAAAACAATAGTTTTAAATTTTCCAGCAATGAGTGACTAAAATCAATATATACTGTATGCACACACAGAGCAGGGTAGTAACTGATTACATGTAATCTGGATAACGTAATCAGATTCCAAAAATTAAGTACTTGTAATTAGATTAAATGACATTTTAAAATACTTGTAATCAGACTACAGTTACTTTTTTTTAACGGATTATATGATTACATATTATTCACACAATAGCAATAAATTATACATAATTAATTGATTCTCTTATATACATTCAGAGGGTCTGTCAGTTTTGCGGACATTCACACAGAGATCAGTCACTAGCCAGGTGGCCACATACCATTTGACCACTGGATTTACATATTACACATTAATTATAGGTTATTTAATCATTTATTCCTATGTCTTTGGAAGGCTTTCGTCTTTCAAACACATTAAAATGCACAAATTCATGCTATTTCTTATTTACATGCAGGGATTCCCAAACTTTTTTGTCATCTGTACCTTTTTCATCTAATATATTTACTTGAAGTACCCCTGAAGTAAAATAAATATTTAAAAATTAAATCAAATTTGCATGCTCAGAATTCTCTGACGTTGGTTGATAATCACATGACATGCAGGTAAACAAATAAAATATTTCATTTTGTTATTTTAAAATGATTTATTTATTTTTAATTTTTTAATGATTTAACAAATTATTAGCTTTTCATTAAACTCAGTTCCTTTACGAACCTTAGTTTGGGAAACCTTGAAGTAATGTTATTTAATATTTAATGCACCTCATGTTGTAAATTACAATGAATGGAATATATTTTCTTACTCTTTGTATTTTTACATCAATATGGTACAATATTATCCTATTTAAATCAATGTGATGAACAAGTTAGGTCAAAAGTAATCTAAAAGTAATCTAATTATATTACCTAAAATGTGTAATGTAATGGATTACATTACTAACTACAATTTTAGTCACACATATACACACACTCACAAATTACACAAAATTTCAGTACAGTGGTAAGATTCTTATATTTTTTTGTGCCACCTAAGAGGAATTGTGAAGTGCTGGTAATAAAATTCAACAGTACTTGCAACTCCACAAATGGCACTAAATTAATGAAAAATAGCCAATGGTCACCTGGGTATATAGAGTATCATTAAACTTAAGAAAGAGTGCCAAAGCACTGAGGCATTTTTTTTTTTTTTTTTTTTTTACTTTTAAAATTTAGCACAGCCACAGGAAAATCAGTTGAAAACAAGTTTTTGCATGGTTTACATGCACACATAAAGGAAAATTAAATGAAAATTAATAATAGTGATACAAATAATGATAAATAATAGTAATAAGAATAATAACATTTAATTTTATATTACATAATTATAAATACACATTTATATATACATGTATGACATTTTAAAGTTGTATTATTCTTATTCTTATCTCTTTTTTACTTTCACTTTCACTTTAAATATATAAAACACAAATTGTTCAAAAGTTTGGGGTCAGTATGATTTTTTGTAATTTCTGTTTTGAGTACTCTTCCTTAAAACTCTCTCTCTCTCTCTCTCTCTCTCTCTCTCTCTCTCTATATATATATATATATATATATATATTCATTTATTTATTTAAAAGGGAGTAGGGTGAACTATTCCTTTAACAAAAAGATCTTGACTACGCAATATTGTTTTTCTGCACTGTGGTCTTCAATCTTTGGCAAGTTGCAGCTTTCAAAGCAAGAGAGGCATGAAAAGGAGTGGAGGGTGAAAGCTTCATTTAAGGACCTGGTCACAGGGCCCCGTTATTGTCCCTCCTGAGAGAAACAGGGAGCAAAGGAGCAGAAAAACGATGGCTAAAAGACATCCATGTTTGACTGATTCCAGCTTGCTTGTTCCCCTCATGCCAGGGGGTCGCTGCTTCATCAGTGCTGTAGTTATCAGGGTTTGCGAGATTAAAAAAAGCGCATCGATAAGATCTTCTCCCGGTCGAATGAATGGCGGCGGCATGAACGCTGAGTCTGGAGATTACCAGAATGTCCCTGTCGAGAACGCAAACCTACAGCCCCGACAGATCCTCCCGCCTGGGAGAGTCATTATATAAAACCTCAATATAGTCACCATAAAAAACATGCTCAGACTTAAGAGGTACTGTAAAGGCAACAGTATCTCAGCGTGGGGGAATATCCCTTGGAGGGCATCCAGAGACACTGCATCAGAGAGATAAAGCAGACGCAAGTCTGCTGTGGATGATACGGTAATGAACACAGCCTTGTTTAAGGAATAGCTTGAAATTGAGGTGAGCTTTCAGACAACTTGACAGCAAAATGCATGTTGTTAATTGTGGATTTCGAGCAGCCTGAATCCAGTTCCTCAGAGGGTTTCCGTGTCGAATGAAAGCCAAGTACTGAACTGACGTGCTGTTGCACAAACATCAGAATTTTTGTCTGCCAAGGCAAGTGAACTGAGAAAATTTGTATTAATTATTATTAAAATTAAAAAAGTTCAAAAATATTTCAGTATTATATTGCTAAAATTTTAATAAATACATAGAAGGTATTTTTTTGTCCCTATGACAATGGAATTATTTTGTTCTTCATAGTGTCCCTTGAAATTAATTACCTTCCCTCTGTAAAACTCTTTCAGTCAAAAAAATGCGAAATTAATTTGTTCCTTGTATTTTCATTTTGGTGGCTTAATGCAAGCAATATTCTATCTTTATTATTGCTCTAATTTGATTCATGCTGCAGTTCTTAATCATTTTTCTGTCCCCTGGCAGTGTTTTATTTACTTGCCAAAGCCCATTTTTACTTGTATTTAACAAATGTTCCTCTCTCTCTCTCTCTCTCTCTCTCTCTCTCTCTCTCTCTCTCTCTCTCTCTCTCTCTCTCATCCTCATCTAACTATCCCTATATCCATATCCATCTATCTGTGCATCCATCCATATATCTATCCATCTATGCATCTATGTATCTATTGATCTCTGCATCTATCCATCTCTGCATCTATCCATCTATATTCATCTATCCATTCATCTATCCATCAGTATGTCTATATGTCCCTCTGTCTGTCTACATTCACCCATCCATCCATCCACCTAAGCTGATGCATAATGAATTCGGGTCTATATATAGGTCATCTGCGACAAGACAAATTAAAACAATTGGGTAAGGTAAAGAACTCTGTTCATTTAATATTTAATGAGTCACATAATCACAATGAGGAATCATCAAAGTTTGCTCAAACCAAATTCTGTACCCAGGCCAATTAGAGCATATGCTACAGCCTGCCAGATAAGTTCCTTGCTTAAAGTCACAAGAATTGCATTTGCATGTGCTGAAGGCAATCAATACGCCGGGTCAGAATAATGTGAATACAGGGCTAATGTAAAGCAAGCCCACACATGCTCCAGACGAGGCATGACCCTAATGGGTTTCATCTCCACACTGCTCGTTGTAATCACTTAAACAAACAACATCTGTAATTACTGTCTGATCTTATTTGAACATGAGCCAAATTACTCTTCAATTACAAATTCAATGAGCTCTTCGTGTCATTTGGGAGCAGTACCTTAGTTTGTAGGCCTAATCCCCCAGAGCTGGCATGATCGGGGGAAAGCAGATTTGTAAAAGTTTAAACAAATGTCAAGTTAGATATTCATCAAGAGAAGAGGACTGAAAGGTACTGCTAATATTAAAGCGAGAATAAACCATCAGCTCGATTCCTGAAATGAGTAAGGAAATAAACAGCCATCGATCATAACATTTGCTTCATTTCGAACCCTGCCAATAGGTGCCCCAGAGGGGGAACTCTTTCCTTATTATGAAGATGTGTCAGACCAAGTCGTCCAACAGGACTCTGTTATATCAGGTGATGTGACAGACAGAAACATACCATCTTAACCCGTATGTAGAGCTGTAAACAGAACACGTCCCTCACTAAACTCAAGGGCTTTTCATTGTTAAGAACAACAATTCTAATGCAGCACTGCTGATTGTATTGTTGACACAATCTTCGGGGTAATTTGATAAAGAAAACAAAAACAACAATACCATAAAAAGAATATAAATATCAACAGTAGACATGAAGCAGAAGTGCCTTGTCATAAAAAGGATCAATTATTGGATATTTTAAGAGACTTATTGATCAAGACACAAAGTCATGAAGGTCCTCGCTATGATATAATTTCCTGTTTTATGTTTTTCTTATCCTGCTTGACATTACTTTGATTTTGCAGACAATATTTTCAAATATTAAAAAATGCACTGAAGCAGCTTTGTTAAACCTTTGTTAAACCAAAAAAAAAGTGAAAAAAAAAGGCACATTAGAAAGGACAGTAACCATTTATCCATTTAGTTCAATTAGACACATTCAGCATGCTCCAATGAAAAATAGTTGGATAATATCCAAAACACAGTTTTAGCACAGATTAATCATGTAAAACCAACTCTCCAAACACGCAATGTAAAGATTAGAGAGTTTTCACGGATTAAATAGCGTAAAACAAACTGAAAACAGATGGTGAAGGCGGGAAGTTCAGCAGGGTGCTCCGCATTACAGTGTGGAAAATCCTGTTGTTTGGAATCACGTTCTTACATTTACAAACATTTTAACAGACGCCGACTGAGAATGAGCATGATCAGCTGCAAGGTATCCAAGCACAATGATAAACTCCACTGCCAGTTCACATTCACAAAGCAAAGCTTGCTGGAATAACACATATAGTCATGTCGTGGCAGGAAAATGGAGGATTTTTTCAGCAGTTGGCAATATTGGCGGACCAGGTGTTTTAAGCTAGTTCAAATTTGCTCAGACATACTTCCATGGCCAAGAGGCTTGCTATCTGCAGGTGACTAATTAAATACATAGCCAACAGTGTAGACGAGGCCAGCACATTAGAAGGTATCTCAGAAATTGGAGGTGGGATGCCAACGATCAGACAAAAACAAAAAATAGTCTTTGGTTCTAAAAACCATCTAACACATGCTATAGAAATCTAGAGAAGAATATAAAGCCACATGGTTCTCCTTTGTTTTTCTCAACTGCAGGGATTTAAATACCTCTACAGTTTATGGGAGAATTACTGCACCCCAGAGTCAGTGTTATTGATTAACCATTATCTTTATATTTACAGCAGTCTGATCCATATTAGATTGTCAAGATTACCTTCTAATTGGGTTTCATTTATTTTGACCTTTGCTGAACGATAATTAAGTGGCTAAACATATCCATTACTGTAATGTGCATGGGATATTAATGATTTGTTATGAGATCATATCAATGGTGGGTTGATAGTCTGTTTAAGGGTCATTTATTTTGGTAAAATCAATCTGTAAACAGGAAATTAACTAACAATTCCATATTTAATTATTTGTAATTAATATAAAGTACACATTAATCCCTCTTCTTTCATAAAAAGAATGAATTACCTTTGAAAAATATGGATATTTGCTACATGCACTGTATAATATGATCCACCGCCTTTTAGGAAGGATCAAATGGTCCTGATTAGATTATTCACCAGAAAAAGGAGGGAAATGATCTGTGAGGGTATTTTTGCATGTAACAATAAGTTATAATTATCTTCATCAGTATAATTACCCTATGCTTTCACGATGCTGGTGGCCTGCTCTACCCCAGCATTACAGCTACTCTTCCTCAGCAGGGCAGAAAATAGCCATGTGGGCAGAAGTATTGTTCAAAGACAACAAAGGATGTGTACAGAGAAGGACTATTCTTTCCTTTGTGTGAACACAGCACCGGCTGAGGACGGTGGTACCTTGTGGATTGTTGGACAAAAGCAAATGACGCGTCGACAAGTGACTTTCATGGGTTTTCCGTCAATAGCTAGGATTTAGATTCAGCAGAGGTGCAGGAGGTAAAGTGCGGGAAAAACACTACAGTGAATATTGTGTTGTACTGACACGTAAATGGATAACAGCAATGGGCAGACAGTAACAGTAGCACTTCACTACTTCTACTCGGAAAGAAAACACAAATCACAATGGCCACACGATCATCTTTAGCATTCAACTCCTCCTTTGGCATGCTAAAATAATATTTTGTCTGTTTTATCTGTTGACAATGAACTACAGCGTATAACAGTACTACGTAATATTAATAAAGTAACATTGTTAGATTTAATGTCATGTGATGTCAGTGTAAGACTCTCTCTCTCTCTTTCTCTCTCTCTCTCTCTCTCTCTCTATGTAAAGAATCTACTAAAATATAATGAAAATGATTATGTTGCTTGCTTTTGCCAGATGAATATTTATGTTACGCTACACAGGCATTAAATTCCATTCCATTACTTGGAAACAATTTTCACTCAGAAATTGCTAGTAAATTAAATAAATAATAATGAAGTAATAATACTGAAATACTATTTAAACATACTGTAATAATCTTTATTTACAACTTATAAAACTTGTAATTTATTATAGTGAGCTTAAACTTTGCCCGTTGATGTTCGGTAGAGAATTCATCCTTAGAGAGCTGATACAAGCTGCCTTTTCATAAGCAATGCATATTCAAAAGAGTTAACTCTAAAAGGGTGTGTCCTACATGCAGAAATAGGAGCTTTTTACAGTAAAATTAGTAAAATGCCTCAGCAACTGTTGTAACTATAAAATCTGACATTATGGGCTTTTCAAATGGTCCATAGAACACTGAGACATTCTCCTAGGTACTTGTTTCATAAAATAAAGATTTGGCATTGCGATAATAACTTACTTATGACAAGTTCAGTTTAATATTCAAATTTTTATAAATGTTTATTTGAAGAAGAACCAGGCCCTGACTGCTCACAAGCAATGAATTTCAATATGTGTGCGTGTGTGTATATGAAACATGCAGGCACTTTTTCTCTTTCCTCCTGTGCTCTAGGATTCATAAATCAGTGCAGTGACGTGAAACTGCACTTTTATTTTTCTTCTTATGGCTGTCATCATTACCATTGTAAGCTAAGGCACACTGCTCCCACTCCTACATCGTTTATCACCCGTCTGCTTTTCTCTCTATTGCTTTTTGTCTCTTTATCTCCTCTTCTGTCTCCTTTTCCTGCACAGGAAGTTATGTCATACTAAAAATGTGCCCATGAAAAGCCTTAACTGTTTTAGACACATTAAATGCATATTTAAAGGAATAGCTCAACTAAAGATAAAAAAAAAAAAACTCTGTCATCATTTATTCACCCCCATGTTGTTTCAAACTTGTATGAGTTTCTTTCTGTAAGATTGAGGAGAAATTATGAAGACTGTCCCTGTCCTTCTTTTCCATGCAATTACAGTATAGTGGAGGACTGAATCTTTCAAGCTTCAAAAATATCATGGTCATTATGGCTTGTGTGCTGTAATACAATATAATATATAAAAGTCTTCTAAAGCCATTCAGTATTTTTATGCAAGAAAAAGATTTCTCATCAGCACAAAGTAGTGATGCATCATTAATAAAGGAATCGTTCTGATTTTGGATCTGTTTAGTAGATTGGTTGATTCACTTCACAGATTCAGCATTCAAATCCCAGATTCGGAAATGAATCAGACTAACTCAAAGTTGAGTTTAACTCACTGACTCGATTCAGTCATGAAGATTTGGAAGATGAGCCATATTTTATTTTATTTTATTTTATAAGCTTAAAAGCTTCATTCCCCATTCAATGCATTTCTATAAATAATACTTCTAAAGAGAGAAAGTCATACAGGATTGAAATGACATGAAGGACGGTAAATAATGACAGAATATATTTTTTTCTGGTTGAACTCTCCCTTAAACCACCCACTTCATATTTTCCTCTGTGAAATGTTCACTTTAAAAGAACACTTTATGAAGTAACAGCAATTAAAGTCTATAAAGCCATATATTTCAGTGCCATGAAAACATCTGCATCCATTTAAACTGGGGCAGATCAGAAAATAATAGTCTTTAATAGTAGAACACAGTCAACAGAGTGTTGATGGTACACTCAAAGAGTTCCTCCTCTTACTCATAATTACTCAACTAATAGCAGCCCAGAATTTTACAGCATCTTTGATGCTTTCGTGAGGCCTTTCATCCTCAGGAGATGCTGGGTTGAGGAAGTCCTGTTGTAGGTATGACTCATTCCAGCTCCAAAGCAATAGCTCCTTTTATCTGCCAGATCTGACTACTGGTTTTGCAGCGTCGTCTATGCCAGGCTCAAGACTTGGAATAACACAAAAATCATCCCTCTGAGAATTCCCCAGCTAACACACCACCTCACTTGTTAATTACTTAATTAAACTAATGAGTTGGCGAGAAGCGCAAGAGCTTCAAAACAGAGTGTCTCCCTACTATTTCTAATCTCTACGGACCGCTGCGATCATTGGAACCACACAAAGAACGGAACTCATCAGAAAGATGCCTCGTGCGCTGAACATTCCTGCATGTGTCAAAACAAAAAGAGAGGTGAGAAATAATTTGTGCTGAAAATTGTTGAATTTATTTATTATTAGAGCTTTTGTGAGGCAGGCATTTCGCTTTGGGTTCAGTTTATTGTGACTAATCCCTATTTGTGCTCTTTCTGGAAAAGGATCTAAGCTTTACTCCGACATCATAGGGAATTCATGTTCAACGACAACCGCCTTCTGATGTCAACGTCTACATATTTATGGAAATATGCCATGGAAGATGGATTCAGATGAATTTGCATGCTGTCTCATGAAGGAAAACTAGATAACTACATCTAGTGGACTTTGTACTTTGTCAATCCATATATAAACATAATATACAGTAATTAGTCTGTAAATAACATAGGCAATTTCAAGCGACTCTGCTGAGCGGTCTTTGATGTCTACCTAAAGCCACAACAGCACAGAATACTATAGTCAAAATATTATACAGAGGATTAAGTACAAGGTAGCATTTTGAGACTACAAAGAAAACACTATTATTTGTCAAACAGCGGGTGTACACAAATACTGTACACCAGGGCAGAATAATGCTTTAGAAAGCTAAGTGCTATCAGATGGAGACTGTGGTTTCTCTTGCTATGGCCACAAGTATTTTTATTTATTTTAAAAGAACAGTGAAGAAAAAAAAAATGAAAAAATCGTCAGCATGAACTTACCTTCAGGTCATTCCAAACCTCTAGGACTTTTTTGAGTGAAACACAAAATTAAATGTTCAATACAATGTGTGAGCTGCTCTCTTCCATACATTCATTCAAGTCTTTTCTGCTCACCAACACTGCATGTATTTGATCAAAAATACAGTAAAATAATATTGTGAAAATGTTTTTAAAATAAAATATTTAAAAATAGCTGTTTTCTATTTTAATATATTTTAAAATCTCATTTATTCCTGTGATTTCAGAGCCATTACTCTAGTCTTCAGTGTCACATGATACTTCAGAAATCATTCTAATATGCTGATTTGATGTTCAAGAAATATCTCTTATTATTATAAGTGTTGAAAACAGATGTACTGCTTAATATTTTGGTGAAACTGTGATACATTTTTTTTCCAGGATTCTTTGAATAGAAAATAAAAAATAAAAATCTTGTAAGACAGAAATCTTGTGTAACATTATAAAAAAATCTTTACTGACACCAAACCTTTGAAGGGTATTATATATTGAAATTTAGCCTTTTTCTCCATACTTTTCTTTTTCTCTTTGTTCTGCTTTTTTGTTCTGAAATATATTTTTAAGTTAGGAATTTCATTGTAGTTTCTGCCATTTATACGGTGTAAATTTGATGCACTAAAGTCAGTCTAGAGCGGGTGCTAGGGATTTAAATTTGGAATCTATTAGCAAACATTTGACCGTGACATGAATGAGAGGGAAGCGATTCTGCAGCAAAAGTTCTAAAATGGAGCTCCATTCCACAGGAGAGCTGTTTTCTTGGCAAATGTGCCCCTACACCGCCTTTAAACCGACGAACTACAGCAGCACTGTCATGACAATCAGTCCGTGTCTTATTTTCTGTCTGCTGTCTGTGAACCCACAATCAACTTTCACATGTGATCATTGCATCTGTCTGCCGTAACTGTGAATCAATGTAAATTACATTTACTCTGTGTCTCTGTGTACACACACAGCGAATTCTATGCACGCTCAGAAAAAAATAAAAATAAAAAAAGTTACATAGACTGTCACTGGGGCAGTACCTTTGCAAAAGGTACATCTTTATATCATATTTACCCCTAAATTGTGCATATTGGTAACTTAAAAGTACATATTGGTCTCTAAAATGTACATATTAGTATCTTTTGAAAGGATCCTAACCTAGTGACAGATTTTGTAAGTTTTTTTTTTTTTTTTCTGGGAGTGTGCAGTGTAAATTGTAGACTGTACTATCTGAAAAGTGCAGCATAGACCTCAGTAAGGATAGCACCACATTTAATTTTTGACAGGAATGAACAGAGAAGTACAGTGTGTTGTACTGTTGTATAACAACAGACTGTTCATCTGACGAAATGCCTTTCTTAAAAAAAAAAAAAAAAAAAAAAAAAAAAAACTGTTAAATTCTATATGGCGTCTAACCTGATTTAGGTTTATGTAAGAGCAGCTCAGACATTCTGCCAAACATCTACTTTTGTATTCCACAGAAGAAAGTAAGTTTTACGGGTTTGATGATAAAATGATTACAGAATAATATATATATATATATATATTTTTTGTGGATACTGTGCCTTTAAGATGTTTTGTCTATACTTTCGTTTTTGATTAGTTTGTCTGATGCCATCATCGTAGAATGTAAATCATATCTAACAGAAGGCACACAAGCACAATAAAGCTACATCTCACTCTCCCCCCAGTCTCCACCCTCTGGGCTAGCAGTCCATGTCATTAATAATGGGAATGATTATACATCTCCCGAAGGGTCTTAGCCCACACGCATGCATCTGCAGACGCGCAGACTCCCCCTGTGGGCTCTTTAACGAGCACCTCACTCTCTGCCTCATCACACCTCCATTAGTCGGCCCCTGGCCACAACACATGCAAAGCAGGATTTTAAAAAAATAATAAAAGAAAGGAAAGAAAATGAACATTTCGGAGTTCCGAAAAAAATGAACCTTCACATTTTCTCACTATTTATAAGTGTTACATTCTAAATTACCAGAGGTGCTGGTGATCAAACAAGCAAACAAACTAACAAATACATTTACTTCAAAGAGTGTATAAGTGACAGTCGGTTCAGAACCTTCAGCCTGTAAGTCTAATCTAGATCACAAATAAGTCTTACATTGTGACATGCTGTTAATGAGATGAGGTCACAGCATCTGGCTCAGTTTGCAGCTATTCAACGACCAAGCAATTATTTTCAGCATGTCTATGTATATAATGCTTATTTCTATCTGGAGACCTTTGTGAACTAAGTGTATGTCATTGATAATAGAATGATTATAAAAACTCCCGAAGGGTGTTAGCCCACACGTGTGCATTATCTGCAGATGCGCAACTCCCCATGTAAGGGCCTCGTTAACGAGGCACCTCACTCTCTGCATCATCAACACCACCATTAGTCGGCCCCTGGCCACAACACATGCAAAGCAGGATTTTAAAAAAATAATAAAAGAAAGGAAAGAAAATGAACATTTCGGAGTTCCGAAACAAAATGAACCTTCACATTTTCTCACTATTTATAAGTGTTACATTCTAAATTACCAGAGGTGCTGGTGATCAAACAAGCAAACAAACTAACAAATACATTTACTTCAAAGAGTTGATAAGTGACAGTCGGTTCAGAACCTTCAGCCTGTAAGTCTAATCTAGATCACAAAATAAGTCTTACATTGTGACATGCTGTTAATGAGATGAGGTCACAGTAAATAACTGGCTCATTTTGCAAGCTATTCAACTACCAAAGCAATTATTTCAGCCGGCAGTATTTTCTAATTAATCTTATTTCCATCTGGAAAGGAGGAATGAATATATTTTTAATTGAATTTTAAGCATGACCCTCAATCTTTCAACTATTGTACTGTTAACGAAATATTATATATATATGATAAGATAGATAGATAGATAGATAGATAGATAGATAGATATATAGATAGATAGATAGATAGATAGATAGATAGATAGATAGATAGATAGATAGATAGATGATAGATGGATGGTTGGGCAGACGGATGGGCGGATGGATGGATCGATGGATGGATACAATATACGCACAGTTAGGTTCGGTCACATTAGTGAAATTTTGCAAAAGTGTCAAGTCAAGTAATATTAATGTATATATCAGTTACAGATACAATACAGACACAAAACTTACAGAGTGTGGTTCTAGCAGCTAGGAGGCTGCTCAGGTAGCAGCGGCAGTAGAATTTGTCCGGTTAATAGGTGTTCTACCACTGAAATAATTTTAGAGACATTATTTTGAGGACGAAAAACTACATACTGTAGTGTTGCTTTAATGTTGTGAGATTCATCCATTTAAAAATAATAACAATTTCAGCTGTAGAGAAGCTTTACAGAAGACAATAGTGTCATTATACAGCTCAATTCAATTCAATGTTGATTCAGTTCATTTCAGTGGTAGTGTCAAGTTCATCAATTATGAAAAGACTTCAAAAGCAGCTCTACAGAAGACAATAGTGTCAATACCTAGTTTAATTCAAGTCAAGTTTTGTGTCAGTGGAGTCAAATTAACAATATTTTCTGAATATTATTTTCAATTGTGTAGTGATGTATAAAGCACAGCTCACAAAGAAATCACTTTCAAACAAAGCAGATTTCTATTAAAGGGGACATCGGATGCAAAATTCACTTTTACGTGGTGTTTGCATATAAATGTGTCTTAGCAGTGTGTGGACAATCTATTCACTCCTTTTTTTAATCCCCAAAAGACCTAAACAGTCTCAATTATTAAGCTGTTTTGATTTTCTGAGCAGTATGACCTGCCCACAAACACTGATGGTCCTGTATTAGCATATTTCCACCCTCAGCCACCTGTACGCTGTCCGACATTTTCTTTGTGCTCAAGCAGCTGTAGCGACATGTCTCGTAAGCAATGCAGGTGTGTTGTAGTTGGATGTAAAAGTGAATATAAGGCTGGTTTCACACAGCGCAGTTGCCGAAACCATTCCTTCAGCGCTGCTCACATTAATGCTCAGGCACTACTGCTCCCAGTGTGAATGCACTAATTTGCAGAGCAATGGTAAATATCATCTTAAGGTACCATGTCAAGCCAAAAGAGCAAGTTAAATTGAGATAGTTTAATAGATGTATGAAAACTGTCAATCTATCAGGGATGCAAAAATGGTGTGTGCAACATGTGCGTGAAACAGCAACTCGAAGGAGGATTTTGTTACACACCCCCCCAAAATTGGGTTGTTGTGCCTCTGTGACTTATTGATAAGAATGCAGGTGGAACTTAGTTTCCCTGCTGTTCTGAGTTGGATGCGACAATAAGTTCAGGATGAAAAAAGGTCTATTAAAATAAACATTTTTAATAAAAAAAAAATATTAAATGTTTTATTAAATTTATTAACTAAACATTTCCATGATAATAACAATAATATGTATTCTTTTACATTGGGACTATAAAAATAGTAATAGGAAATGGTATTTCCAAAACAAAACAAAATTGCTTATGGTTTTAAAAGTCATAACTTCATGACCCACAGCAGAATCAGTAAAATAGCTTCGACACACACCACAAATAGAAACAGAAAGGAAACAGCCAGATACCAAACAGAACCGGAGCAGAGGAGGAACAGAACTCAGCGGTGTTTTACATTTCATCTCACTTTTCCCCCTCCATCATGACCCGGGGCATTGTTGAAAATCTCACTTATAAACGCCGCAGGCTTTTACACTCCTGCACCCGGAGCCACCGGAGGGATTCAGGGAAGGGGGCGGCTGGCAAATATGACTATAATACAAAGGGAGACCCACTAATGCATCAAATAAATAACATGAAAAATGAAATATGATAAAAGCCACAGTCAGACGAGCAGTGCAGCAGTAGTCTCTCAGTGCCTGCTGCATATTTATTCTGTCCTCATCTTGAGCACACATACAGCGCCCAAGGACTAAAGAGATGTTGCATTTGGATGAACGTTCATCGTCTAACACTCACTTTCTGTCTCTGCAGACAGCAATGAGGGTGTGGTTTTTCAAGAGGAAATTGAAAAAGGTGGTGGTGGTGGGGGGGGGGGGTCTATTTCTTCCTTTCTTCAGCACCATGACTACTACCCATGATGGATTACCCTTAGCTACTTTCCATTGGCTCTGGTACGGAAGCTTATGTACTTTAGCACAGTACATTTTAAATCAACCTAATTACTGTGTACAATATGGAGATTCTATTACACTTTCAACCATTAAATCATATTTCAAAAAACATAAAACAGTTGGTTGGGTGAGATCTGGAGTCGCCATTTAATACACCTGAAAATAACCGTGTGCCTTTGCCTCAGGCAATAAACCCTTGTGCAAAACCCCCTGGGGTTGCTTCATTGCTTATATATAGACTTGTACCACACGGGGCTGTATCTCAACCTGCATCTATTTGTACTCTGTGGACAGAGGTAGCAAATGCCTAAAATAGCCAAACTACACATGCTGGCCATAATAGATCACGTTCCAGGCTTTAAATCACATAGCTTGCCTTGAAATTCCTTTCAGAATATTTTTAGTGCTACAGTATAATAGTGCATACGTGCTTGAAGATGTTTGCCAGTTTAACTCTGGTGACCACCATCTGTCACAATCTGAACTCAACTACTGCATCAGACAAGCTATATCCACTCATGTTTGCCTAACCACAAGTGCTTCCAGCTGGTTTCATCTCATTATGAGCATCTCCCGGGAAGACGAGGTCCTATATATGGGGGAAGTCGTGGCCTAATGGTTAGAGAGTCAGACTCATAATCCAAAGGTTGCATTTTGACAGTTTATACTTGCCCTTATGTCAATTAAAAAATATATATATTCTGCTATTTTCTTCACTTAACAGAAAAGCAAATATTTGAAAAATCATTACACAGCTCTCACAGACAGTTTATAGTGAATAGGGAACAAAAACAAACAAAAACATAAAAATACCATAGCCACAGTTCATAGTATTATTTTTTTTTGTCAGGCTCCTCCAAATATGATTATGCCCTGTGTGGGACCCTCTTATACAATGTAAGCTAAATATTAAATGTGTTGTTTTCAGAATTAAATAATTCACTGTTATACTGACAGTGCACTAAAACCAGAGCAAATGAATATAATATTATGCAGAAAATAATTATAACTCATTTACTCATTTGTGGGGCAGTCATGGCCTAATGGTTAGAGAGTTGGACTTGTAACCTGAAGGTTGCGGGTTCGAGTCTCAGGTCCAGCAGGAATTGTCGGTGGCAGGAATGAATAACGGCTTCCACCCTTAATATCACAACTGAGGTGAGACCCTTCAGCAAGGCACCGCACCGAATGTTCACGGTGTGTGTCCACTACTCTGTGTGTGCACTTGGATGGGTTAAATGCAGAGCACAAATTCCAAGTACAGGTCACCATACCTGGGCACACATCACTAGAAATGCTTTTACAAATATATCAGCGGTGTGCGGAAATGAGGAGGTGCAGTCTTTAAAAAAATAAATAAAATAATTATATATATCTATATATTATATATAATAATAAATATATATATATATATATATATATATATTTTTTTTCAAGTGACTCAAGTGCAAATTCATGTCCCAGTCACATTTTCTTGGTTAAATAAACATTACTTACACTATCAAAAAAAAATTCTATTTTATATTTTTACATTAACAACAATGTAATCAATATTCTATTTATTATTAAAGTCATGTTTTAATCTCATCACGTTAGTTTTTAAGCATTTTACATTTATTAAAATAATAACTCACAGCAGTATAATTTAAACAATATATTTTATTTGTGAACTTATGTTCAGCTAATCTTTTTTATAGTTTACTTTTAACTATTTTTGAATTTTTCAGATAATCAGTCATCAAATTTCACCAAGCTGATTGCTCACTAAAAAACTGCCACAGATCATGTTTTCATGACATTTTAAAGGGATACTCCACCCCAAAATGAAAATTTAGTCATTAACCACTTATCCCCATGTTGTTCAAAACCCATAAAAGCTTCGTTTGTCTTTGGAACACAATTTAAGATATTTTGGATGAAAACCGGGAAGCCTGTGACTGTCCCATAGACTGCCAAGTAAATAACAGTGTCAAGGTCCACAAGGATGTGTTCTTTTCTTTCAAATCAAAGTGAAATACACGTAGAAATAGTGCATCCTTGTGGCACTGATGATACAGAAGAGCATACGCAGCATACGGTGATTTGGAGAGACACAGAGGAGACCGTTGACAATGGAATTGTTGAATAAAGTCGTTATTTTTGTTTTCTTCGCTTACAAAAAGTGTTCCCGTCACTTCATATAACACAGATTGCACGTCTGATGGCAGATGGCATATTCTGACGACGACTTTCATACATTTTATGGACCTTGACACTGTTATTTATTTGGCAGTCCATGGGACAGTCTCAAGCCTCCCAGTTTTCATCCAAAATATCTTAAATTGTTTTCCGAAGATGAATGGAGCTTCTACGGGTTTGGAACGACATGGGGGTAAGTGATTAATGACAAAATTTTCTTTTCGGGGTGGAGTATCCCTTTAAGTCTTATTTTGATGTAACAAAGTGGTTATATCTGTGTGTGAGTTGCTTACTTACTTTTTTTAATTAGTCTTCCCAGTAATGATATTATCGTTCATCAATAATAATTAACCAACAACGAACAACCACCAACAAAAGAAGATTTCAACAACACCCACCAAAAAAAAGGCTCAAATCATACTATGTCTCTGTCACCTTTAAAAAGTCAAACTTCGTAAAATCTACTCAGGGGAGGCAAGCCTCTGCTGTAACTTTACCTGCAGGTGTCGCTGTTGAACAGTGTTACTTTAGAAAAATGAGTGATTTATATACCCTTCTTAATGTTATACTTTGTAATATGGGCATTGTTTTATTTTTATTCTACAATTTTTTTTCTCATCCAATATTTTAAGGAGACACTGTATCCCTTGCCTCCTCGGAGGAAACGACCCTGATATATATCTATATAGTTTATTATGATGTTTATTAAACGGGGTTAAGATTTTATTACCTATTATAAAAACTAGGGCTGTCAACATAATTAAATATTTGTGATTAATCTCATGATTCTTGATCAGTCTTCTGACCAGTAAAAAAAAACAAAAAAAAAAACAAAAAAAAAAAAACACTAATATCAAAAGCAATAAACGTGTTAAAAGGGATTGTGTTAAACAAACATAGTATTTTAAATTCACAAGTTAACTTTGAATGCACTACAAACACACACACACACACACACACAAAACACACACAAGGAGTCCCAAATACCCACTGTGCTTAAAAACCACAGGACTGATGAGCTATATCTGAAGTTTTCGGAAGCCTTATGATAACTTTGTCTGAAAATTTTTGGAAAATCACAAATGACATGTTGTGTTCAGTTATAACACATGAAAGAAGTACAAATGCAATTTTGCAATCAGTGGTGTCAGTGGAGTTTTTAAATCAGACATGAGCTTCAGCAATAAAAAAAAAAAAAAAAAAGATCCATAAACATCTTATATTTCATTCGGTGTCTCACTCATATAGCTTCAGGAGACTTCAAATACAGTGCTTGAGTTGTACTGGACTACTTTTAAGGTGATTTTATGCACTTCTTGAAGTTTAACAAGCCTTTTATCACTATGAACAGTTTCTACAGAAAAAAAAAAAAAACGTATACAAGTTTAGAATGACATGAGAGTGTAAATACATTTCATTTTCGAGTGAATTATCGCTTTAAAATTCATACTTCAGATAAATGACAGCAAGCATCACATCAAAAGCCATGAAACAACAACTGTGAAGGTGCAAGATGGGTAGAAGGCAAAAAAGTCTCTCCATGAGAAGGTCTTCCCATTAAACTCCCAAAAAACAATGCACAGATGTACACTGACAGAGCTTGCCATTCCTATATCAGTCACTGTCAAACCACAGACCACTGAGACCACACAATATGGACTGACAATTACCCTAAGGAGACTAGTGTGCGTGTTCCTGCATGGTTACCCACGAGCACACTGGGAGATGCCAGCTTGAGTGTTCAGTATGCATATGATGTGTGTGATGCCAGTAGAGGACTGTATGTCCCCTGTTACAGTCTAGACTTTCCAACTTACTTTGAATACTTCTTCTCCAATGGGGAAAAACCCCACGGGTCACGACTCTACTTCTCAAGACCCTTCACTCTGCTGTATGTGCATGCAAAGAGAATGAAAATTGCAATCTGTGACCTGTCTTGAAATACAGAGCGAATGCTATGATGTCAAGTGTGTGTAAAGTGAATTCATGGATCTGTGTGTGTGTGTTGGTGGGAAGAAAATGACTCCCGTATGTTGTAGGTGCAGATGTGAGTGCTTTATCTTCTGTTCAATACATGTAATTTGCAGTTGTAGAGCTGTGTGGGTCCTTGTGGATGAAGATGAGCAATATGTGCAAATGTTGGTCTGACGGCGATACAACAGCGTAAGTATGCATGTACTGTATGTGCTCATGAGAGGCTGAATAGACCTTCCAACCAGCTCCTCTCCTCTGAGTTTTCAGCTCCTCTATTATCAAATGCAGAAGAAAATTGTCTTATTAATCATTTCATGGTCAATTAATTATTTATGTAAGCTCTTTTAAAAGCTGAAGGAACTGCAGAAACGGCTGTTGGTATTGATCAGAGTAAAAGTGCAGTGGGGAGTACATCAAAAAAAGTGAAAATGAAAAAAACGATTGTCGATGCCAATATCTGTGTCCTTCAGGAATCAAGCGCTTACTAAAACTGAGGCAGACTGTTCCCTATGCACTCTTTCACACACGTTTCAAACTCATATTTGGAAACAATGGACCTTGAACGGTCCATGAATGAAAATCATTTCAAAGCCTCATGAATGCAAATGAATATGAATATTGGTAACTTGTTTAAGCATACATTCATTTTCTATTCATCTAGGCCAGTGTTTCCCAACCTTTTTTGTCCTACATACCCTCACAACCCTTTCAATAAGAC
Source organism: Cyprinus carpio (assembly GCF_018340385.1). Taxonomy (NCBI): domain Eukaryota; kingdom Metazoa; phylum Chordata; class Actinopteri; order Cypriniformes; family Cyprinidae; genus Cyprinus; species Cyprinus carpio. The sequence continues at coordinate 14,297,809 of NC_056579.1, read as the reverse complement.
TGAAGTACCCATTCATCAGCACCAAGCCAAAATATTGTGTTTTATTCATATTGTTCTATGAGTTTGAATTCTGTCTGAATACTCTCTCTATGAACAAAATATTTTTTAATTAAATAAAAAAAGCTTTTTAATTTTTTAATAAATAATCATAAAAAAAAAATGCTTTTTAATTAATTATAATAACAATTATAATACAAAACAAAAAATTAATACAAATAAAAAAAACAAAAAAATATAAATAAAAAAAATATTACTATAAATATAAATATATTCAAAACATAAAACAATTACAATACAAAACAACAAACAAATATAGAATGGGAAAAAGGTTATGTCTAGTTTTCACATACATCTAACAATTTCTAGGGTTTTTACAAAGAATAAAAGGGAAAACTCCAGTATATATGCCTTGTTGATAGAGGTATATATAAGCTGATATACTATATAGGTATGCAGCAAAGCATTTGTGAAGCCACAACACGCACAACCTTGATATGGGCTATATACCACTCATACTATATATATATCATACATAATATAGACCTTCAAAATTTTACAAAATGTTAAAATGCTGTGGTGGTTTTAATGGTGTGGGGGATGTTTTTCTTGGCAATACTGAAAAAAGCTTTCCACAAAAAAAAAAAAAAAAAAACCATTTCAGTTTTCAGCATTGATAATATAAAGAAATACTTCTTTCTGAATGATTTCTGAAGGATCATGTGACACTGGAGACTGGAGAAATGGATGCTGAAAATTCAGTTTTGCATTACAGGAATAACAAGAAAACAGGTATATTACATTGTAATAATATTTTACAATATTACAGTTTTTACTGTATTTTTGATCAAACTAATGCAACCTTGGTGAGCATAAGAGAGTTTCAAAGACATTTCTTACTGATTTGGTATTATGGTATTGTAAAAACATTTTTTTTTCCCTTTCTTGGAAAAAAGGTAATGCAATTTATTCTAACTAGTAATTTAAAATGTACATTAAGCAGTCTAACTCCTGGAACCTACATATGAGCCTAGACGGGAAGTGCTAATCTAAACTGTGAACTCAGCAATCGAAAAGCCTTGCAATGTCATAGCGACAACAGACGGCTTTACAAGCACAGACACAATTGTGTGTTGAGAACAGAGTGATGGAGTGCCATGTTTTCACTGTGGGACTTTTCATCTTTTTTGCTCAACTCACACTCCTTTCGACAACACGGTCCAAACAGGAGGTGTCTTAATGTGCTCTCGCCCTATGCTCTCTCTTCCCACCTCCCGCTTCATCTCGACTTCCTGCCTGTTGTCAATGGTGATTTATCAAGCAAGTGGAGGGCTATTATGGGCTGGCCCCCATGGGCCCCTCCTCACTGCTAAATGGCAGACTCCAGCCCTCCGCCCACATTGATTGGACCTGACAGACGCTGAGGGCTCTTTGCCAGCCACTGCCCCTCCAAGTCCCTGGGCCGGTGTGTGGCATTGTCTGTCATTTTCTCTAGTCCTCGTTCCCAGCCTATTGCCAGGGGCATGAGTAAACTCTGCCAACATCAGGGTTTGAGACCACTGGCTATTTTAGACATCAGAAGTGTATCATCTTCAGTTCAACTGAAAGATTTTCATTTGTTTGTTCAAGCTTCCTAACCAGTTTGATATGACAACACTGATGTTGTGAGTTTAGGGCAGGGCTACATTTTGGAGTTGTAAAGAAAGTGCTGTATTTTCATTTGATTACATTTTAAAAGATTGATTTAATTGTTAATGTTTTAAGAATTCATTTCTACAGATTTCTACAGTTACTAAAGACAAATTTGTATTAATCGTAAAACAAACTAGAAAATAAATAAATAATAGAATTGGGGGGGGGGGGTAAATGGAATAAAAAAAAAAACATTTCTTAGGGTGCTATTGTTGTCAAAATTTTAAGTTGTGTGAATTAAATTGATTAGACATGCTTTTTGGTTCTTCAAATTTTATCAAAGCATTACAATGAAATCCAGAATTCAGGAAAAAATAAAAATAAAACAGATTTCAAAAGGCTTTATTCAGTCTAATGGCCAGGGTCTAGTCATGCTTCTAACTTTCACCTGTTGAAACTGAAGCTTTGAATGTAATGCTTGTCATCACTGTACAAGGGCATGACTAATACAATTTAAACTCTGCTCTATTCTAAGTAACGTAACAAGGAACTGCTGTATCCAGGTCAGGTTTCTGTACAATGAGATAAGAAATATTCAGGAAGGCACCAGATCAGAATCGTTTGACCTTGACATCAGACCGGCCTTAATATTCATGCAGAATACCAAAAGTTTAATGGAAAATTCATCATGAATCAATGGCCTCTAAGATCTGGCACAAAATTTTTGCACTGATTTTAAGGAAAGTCTATGTAATAAATTTGAATATAGAAAACGTTTTACTGTAGCTGCAAGTGATATTAAATTAGCTTTACTGACAATTTTAAATATCATAAAATGCTTATATTTATATGGACATTTTAAACAAATATTAAAATATTATATATCATATATTAATATATTATTTATAAATAGACTGAATGAGGGACATGGAAAATCTGGGGAAATCAGCTAAATATTCTGGGCAGGTCGAATAAGTACAGGTTATAGTGCAAAATATCTGTCCTCTCCACTTCTTGCATCACTGCTGCTTGAAGGGCAAATACAATTGATCTGCTCATCTTGTCAAACCTCAGGAAGTGGAGTCCTCTCTATTTATGTCAACAGACATAAGAGATCTGAATTTGAATGTGCACATCAAACATGCCCAGGAAAGCTGTTTTCCCCTCTTTTCAGCTTCACTCACACAAAATCAGTTAGTAGACAGATAAGTCTTTAACCCTTCTAGAGCCAAGGATGACTCTTCTATCCAAAAAGGGCCACCATGTCTATTTATGTAGAGCATGTATGTCTAGTGACACTACACGCTAAAGACTAGAAGTGGAAATCACAAGATACCCACAATACGATATGATATGATACGATACAATATATGATATGATACACGGCTCATAATACCGATAATATCATGATATAGCAATTCTGCAATAATCAATATATTAGACAATCCTATAATGATACATCATGATAACTATGAAAACAAAATGCCTGTGTAATAGTTAAGTGGACGTTCTTTCTCTTCATTCAAGTCAAATGTGCTGAAAATTTACGTCAAAATTACGTCATTATTTACTCACTCGCAAGTTGTTTTAAACCTGAATGAGTTTCTGTCTTGTGTTGAACATACAAATTACTTTGAAGAATGTGGGTAACCAAACAGTTGTTGGTCCCCAGTGAATATATTTATGTATATTTATATTTTGCATTCAGCACAAGAAAAAAAAATTAATACAAGTTTGGGACAACATGAGAGAGTGATTAGATAATGACAGAATTTAATTTTAAGGTGAACTAACCCTTTAAAGGTGCTGCATTTAAGATTTTGACTCTACTAAAGCATAAAAATAACATAATATGTTTGCAGATATTTAAGAAACATGCAAAGTTAACATACTTGTTTATCTGAAAAACAATGCTACAGTCAGTTATTCTCCTTTGAAAATGTGCGTTTCGGGGGCGGAATGTCAATCTTTGTTTTGGTTTGTGAAACCCGCCTACTGCCAGTTTACCCAATTGTATTTTGGCACCCCGGGTTGCCAGTTGGCGGAAAACACAGCGTAATTCATTTAATTAATCGTCAAGTGTGCTCGTTGCTGTTTGTGTTGTCAATCTGGCAACCTGTGTGTGCGTCAAGTCTTTGAATTTGGACTGCAATACCTAGTTCAGTTAAAAGAATGAAAAGATTTAGATTAATGAAAAACGTTCATAATTATTTGTTCTATTGTGTTTGTAATTTGCTTCTTTTTCTTATTTTTACTAACAAAAAGATATAGATCAAGATATATATCATTATCATGAAATAAAATTTCTCATACCATGAAAAAAGATTTTGGTCATATTGTTAGCAATCACATAATTTACTACACGGTTCAAGCTGTTTGGCTTATGCTAATTCTACAGTCAATGAGCTTGCTTACTCAACATTTCAATAGTTTGGTTCAGTGCTTGCTGTAAACTGGTCCTGCATTGTGAGTTCATCCTCCACCTCCCTTAGCTCCACCTGTCTAGATCTTCTATGGGATTTACAGCAGCATATCATGCTCACAGCAGTGTCTGTGTCTCAGTTGGCAGTAGCTTGTCCATACTTTCTCTGCAGCAGTAGCAGTGTGTGCAACAATGTCATATCCATTAACATTAAAACTATTCAAAGAGTTGTCTAGTCTATGAAATAAAAGCCCAAAAAGACTAAAATCATTATAAAAACCAGTCAGAAATAAATAAATAATTATAGAGAATAACTTTTTTTTTTTTTTTTTTTTTTTGGAATAATGTGCCCTGCTGAATCGTGCATAATAAGACCAGGACTGCACATTAAGAAAGTAAATAGGGTCAATTATGACTTTACATTGACTAAATTAGAGCTCTATATAACTAATATAACAGGCCAGCCAACCTCCCTCTCACTGCCTTTTCTTCTTATTTCAAAGCTGGTTCACATGACTGGCACTGTTTGGCGTGCCACAGGGCACCCATCTCTGGTCTGTCTTTAAAATGATCGCATTAGCCAGTTCACCACGCAATTTTCAGCCATGTGCCTCAGTGATACAGGACACAAAAAGCTCTGCTCATGTTCTCGTTCCAGACATTTCATGTTTGCTCTGCTGCCTTTCATCTCTTTCACATGTAGAACTACTTTCCACCAAGTCTTAGGCCGGTCTAGGGGCATCTGCCTGGGAAGTGCCAGACGGGGATGAGCTTAAACCACAGGAGGCTGAGCCAGGCTAAATGTGGTGTGGCAGAGAGCCCTCTCCTCAGCTTAGATAGCCTGCTCCATTAAAAACACATGAGAGAACTGTAAAAGCCCCTTGTGCTCACTGGGTCTCATTTATCAGTCTAACATAGAAATTAGTGTAGATCCAAGTGCACAAATTAACTTACAACAGGGTTCATGTGTGATTCAATAAATATTCATATGCATCCATAAAAACAATTGTCATTTGAATATCACGCCCCTAAAAACACCCCGGTTTAGAAGCCTTGCCTCTAGAGTTTACGACAATTAGGCTATAGGGGCACTCATTATAATCAGCATGCAGATATCAAGCTAAACTGAAATGGCACTGGTCTCACAAGCCTCTCTCATTCGACAAGAATACAAATGTTTCCATTTTTGCCATGTAACATCATCCTTCACATGTGCAAAAATGTGTTTGTTTGGGCGCTGTACACTGATTTTACAGCGGACCTTTTAATTTGAGCAGTGTAGCTTTTATGTTTGGTAGACTGCATTTTAGTTTGATGATGAACGCTAGAACTGATGTGTGTGTGTGCGAGGCGCTTGAGTGATCAGTTGGATTAAATAAAATAAAGATATAAAGAAAACAAATAAAATGCTTTAAAATTATCACAAAAACAAGCACTTACTTGTCCCACAGTTTTTTTTTGTTGTTTTTTTTTTGTGGTTAATCTTTTAATGATTTAATAGAAATAGTTTTGCGTAGGAACGACTGTACTCCCATTTTGTGTCATACAGTACATTTGTTTCATAAATGAGGCTCACTGTCTCTTGCCACGGACAGCAGAAATCTCTCAGATGTGTGTTGCCAGGAAACCGCATCTTATAGACTGCATGGCACACAGCTGGGGAATGGGCACACGTAGCTGAAACACATCTGGATCCACCTGACAGGCAGCAGCAGAACTGGGGACAGCTAGTCTGCACCCACTGGGAGGTAGTGTGTTGTGTTGTTTTTGCACACATGCATGGGTGAGGCAACAACACGGGTACACTACCAATGAAGTGAAAATAAAGAAAAAAATACATTTTGTCATTATTTACTCTCCCTTGTGTTACTGGAGTTGTGCTCCAACCTATTAGTTTATTCAAAAATACATAAAAATTAAATGTAAATATATAATTACTTGAATATAACCTCTTATATCACAATTATTTTTTCAATTCGTGAATGTATTTATTTTTATATGTAATGATTTTAATGGTGTGTTTATTGATTAATAATGAACATTATTTTTTGAATATTTTTTTTAATAATGTTATAATGATGAATAAAATTAAAGATGAAAATGATGAAGATGTGTACACCTATTCAAGTTGTAAAGAAAAGATACTGTATGACTTATGTGGCTACACCACATAAATCACTAAATCTTCAAACTATATTGCAAGTCCACTGAGTTATTTACAGATTCATATAATTTTTTACTGAGCTGAGTTTTATTTTTTTACTGAACTCTCAAAACTGAGTTATTTACAGATTCATATAATTTTTTATGGACAATGATTATGGTGTTTTTTTATGGTGTCTTTCACTATAAACTATATATATATAAATATATATATATATATATATATATATATATATATATATATATATATATATATATATATATATATATATATATATATATAGTCCCCTGGTGCATAGATTTCAGAGAAAGTTATAGAACTTTATGTTGTTGTTGTTTTTTGGGCTATAAGATTTTGAGTTATAAAATAGAACACTTTTGAAACAGTAGATGTAACTGTATGTCTTCGACTCAAAATAAAGGAATTCTTCACTTCCTATAGCAACAGGTTACTCTAGTTCACAGTCTCTCCTGAGAGCATGTACAGTTTAAAAATACCTTGATTGACAGCTATCAAGGGATCAAGAGATGAATCCCAGTGCCATCACCATACACTATAGATATGTAGCTTTTAGCAGTTCTAAATGAGAAGGACTTCACGTTGGTCACATGTCCCATGTGGTCCTGATACTAGAGAATAAAACAAATTAACAAGCTGAAATCCCATTTCGTGCGGGAAATGAAAAGATCTGCAGCCTATATTCTCTGAAGTGAACTGCGTATACTTGAATGTCTCACTCTCTCACTATCTGCCTTTCAAAGTATGTCCTTGGCAGTGAGCTCTGTTAGTGTGGTGGGATTTTAACTTGAGACTTTGGTCTTTATTAGCAACATCCTTCTTGGCTCTCAAAACTTCATAAGCATTTATGACAGAGGAGTCTGGGGGACAAAAAGGTTTGTTAAGGGAAACAAATGGCAATGTGTATTTAAAGTGTGCATTGTTCATTCAGGCAGCAGCCCAAGGACGCACTATGCTAGCCATCCTTCAGAATTCAGCAATGGTTTTAGGGGTGCAACAGGGACAAGCTGCTAAACAATTAGCATTGTTGCTGTAAGCAAGAGCTGGAGCCATGTGGCAAACACCAGTTAGTGATTATGCAGATCACACACTAAAAAAACAACAACAACAACACAGTATTGTTTGTGACTTAAACTGTGTTAGGCTACTCATACAAGGACACCGGAATGAAAGAATAGAGATGTTTTTGTCTATGACAATAAACAGCTTTAAGTATCAAGGATTGTATGTCCAGGTTTAATATCATGACTAGGTCCACATGGAGCGTGTAAAAGGAAAGCTCTGCAGATTCCCTCAGAATTGAAATATTCTGAAGGTTCAATACCACAAAATCAAATGCAAAAATAGCTTACCGGGACCTGATTATGAATAACAATAACTTATGCTTAAAAGAGATTCAAGCACATAACAAAGGTAATAAAACTAAAATAAAAACTTAAATACTGAAAAATAAAACTTAACACTGGACCAACCCAACATATTAATGTGGCTATAGAAACCACATTGAACAGTCCTTACGCCAGTGAAGATGAGGTGTTCTTACACGTGCATAAAGAGTCTCAACTACAAGGGTGTGAGTGATAAGACCAGCACTGATTTGATATAAAGCTGGAAAAGTTGTCAAGTCTTACTCTAAACCCTCTGCTGATGAGTCTCACTATTTCTCACCTGGCTGACGTCTCACTCACACCCCATCCTGTACCTATCCATCTGTTTTAATTCATGATTACATCCCTGCATTCCACCAGACCCGGCAGGAGTTTTTCACTTCTACTCACATTTAGTTCAAGCAATAATATGTAGCAACAGCAAGTTAACCTTGTGAGTATTTTTAAAGGGCTGCTCCTGCAGTGCCAATTGTCAAAATAACAGTAGCCCATAAAGTTCCCCAGCGATTTCATTGACATAAATGAAATGTGCAAATCTCATAACCGCTGTACATTTCAGCAAGCTGACGAGGCGAGTTTGGGTGTCCAAAATAAATCAGCAGTCTGGAGCTCACCAGAACACACTTCATTTTTGTCCTCCAGCATAGAAAAGAAACTGTTTAAACATCATTCAGCATGACGTTTTCTATGAAACGTACCTACTGTAATTTCATCTGAACTAGGTGTGGGATGATCAGCAAATAAGTAAATTGTTCTCTTACCTGTTTTCAGATGTTGACGGCGCAGAAACAGCAACCCGAGAAAGCAAGAGACAAAGAAACAGAAAAGGCAACTGTAAGAATATAAACTTCAAAAAAATCCACAATAAACCATCAGAAATTAGTAAACGAGTCATTCGGCAAAATGGGTGTCATGTCTTCCTCAAGTAAATCTGTGGTTATTTTAGCAAATATGCACATTTTGATTTAAAAAAAAAAAAAAAAAAGCTGGAAATTTGTCTTCATTCTGTCTGTATTTTAAAATTTTAATCGTCATATCTCACCATAAAACTTTGAAGCTCTGATTTGGGTGCTCTGTTACTACTCTGTAACAGTAATGTACATTGACTTAAATTAATTCATTTAGCTTGATGTGAAATGCATTTAATTAAGACTTAAAAAAATACTTGACAGATGGAATATTTAAAATAAAAAAGCACTTTAAAAATCCCATTATCACCCATTTTACAGAAAGAGTTGCTTACTCTATGCACACACACTGCTCATTTGTAAAGTATAGAGACAGACTATTCAGACCTCTTTTGGATGAAGATTTCCTGGTTATTTAGAAGTATTCTCAGATGATAAAAAATCTCCAGTACAAAGCAGTTTGTTTTTCTATTAACCAATAAAATTATGGCAAATTAAACTTGATGACAGCACACTTGGGTGCAGTCTGAATGGGTCAGTTGATAGTAGCCGTTTTTAGTTTTAAAAGTCCTCATCTTTGAAGCTAACACTTTGTAGAGGAACATCGCTTAGAACTGTTGAGAATGAGATAATGGCTTATTTAACTGGAAAATGCAACTTCAAACAACAGCACAATTACAGCACATGTTCTTGAAAGTCCTTGAGTAAAAAGGTGTGTTTTCTTAAAAGACGGTGTACATTGATTGACTAATTTAAAGGGAGGTGTGTCGTTGCAGGTGTTTCGAAATGCCAGACCAACCAAAAGCATTGCGGTCTTTAAACAAATTTAATTATAGCTTAAACCAGGTGTTCTTAGCTGGTCTCCCAGTCTACCAAGCTGGGCTGTGTTTCCCAAAAGTTTCATAAGCCTAAGAAGTTCGTAAAAATGATCTTACAACTGATCTTAATATTACAGTCTGTTTCCCAAAAGCATTGTAACTATGCTGAGTATGCTCTTCTGTATCATCCACGCCACAAGTATGTGCTGTTTTCTTTCAAATCAAAGCTAAATACACGTAGAAACAGCACATCCTTGTGGCACGGATGATACAGAAGAGCATACGGCGATATGGAGAGACACAGAGGAGACTGTTGACTAAGGAATTGTTGAATAAAGTTATTATTTTTGTTTTCTTCTCATACAAAAAGTGTTCCCGTTGCTTCATATAACCCAGATTGCATGTCTGATGGCGGATGGAGTATTCTGACGATGACTTTCAAACATTTTATGGAGCTTTACGCTGTTATTTACTTGGCAGTCTATGGGACAGTCACAGGCCTCCCGGTTTTCATCTAAAATATCTTAAATTGTGTTCCGAAGACGAACGGAGCTTTTACGGGTTTGGAACGACATGGGGGGTAAGTGCTTAATGACTAAATTTTCATTGTGGGGTGGAGGATCCCTTTAAGTAGCACTTGAAAGTCATTGTTGATCTACGAATGCTCTGGAGTAATCGTAAAGCCCTAAGTGCATCGTAAGAATACAGATTTATGTGGTCATCTGCAGGACAATCAGCAGATTACACCTTTAAATTTATTTAACTTTAACTTTAGTTGTAAATTTTATTGTACAACTTTATTGTAAATTTAACTTTATTGTACACTTTATTGCTCGTTATATAAATGAAATAATTTCAAAGTGCAGAAAAATAGAAATATACATCTAAATTAAATGACTGAACAAAAAAAAATTAATAAAAGAAGTACTGTAGGAAATATGCTTAAAAGTTTGGGGAAAAAATTGTCAATGACTTGCTGACGTGCACGAACGTCTGATGTCTCTCTCTCTCTCTCTCTCTCTCTCTCTCTCTCTCTCTCTCTCTCTCTCTCTCTCTCTCTCTCTCTCTCTCTCTATATATATATATAAAGTATATCATATATTATTATGTAACGTATAATATTATACACCATAATATAATATAATATAATATAATATAATATAATATAATATAATATAATATAATATAATATAATATAATATAATATAATAATTGTTATTATATCCGAGTTGTCTGGAACACAGAATTAGGTTAACATTTCAATAAACGAGCGTATACTACTATTACGAGCCATTCTATTAGGTGACATTTCAGCACTTGACAAACGTGCTACATGAGATTGCGTTAAGTGCATTTTTGGGAAACACATGTGAAACAATAATGAAAGATTGTAAAATCACTTGTAGAAAACGCTCTTAAGCTCTAAGATCAATCGTTATCGAGAAACGCAGCTCTGGCTTTACCTGGTCAATCTGCAGCCCAAAACCTCTGTAAAACCATCAAACCAGATCTGTTTGGACCAGCTAAACTCTTTAGGATGGTTTCAGGTGTTTTTAAGTAGGGGATTCATATTCTATGATTTTTTTTAAAGGCAGACTGCTTACATTGCAGTACCAGTTGGGCACCTTATTTGTGCATGATGCACTCCAGAATTCACCTATTATTAAAATACTGTTTTGAGGAAAATGCCACAGTCTGGTGATTTTCCCATTTGGAGGAGCGAATAAAACCTAGATTATTTCCATAATTTGCAATATCCAAAGGAATGCTGCATGAAATTAATTTCTGTGCAGATTTCTTCAACAGCAGAGGAAAGAGACAACATATAAACTTTAGTTCTCTTTGATATACAGGAAAGCCGCTTCATTTAATCTAGATAAAAAGATGAACCTTGGAATTTTTATGGTAAGTCCTAAAGTCATGAGGGTTAGTGCTGTACCATATTCTATAAAATTCAAAACTGCACCAAGGCTGTGTTAATAAAATACTTTAAGGATCTTCTATAAAAAAAATGTTTGCTCTAATAGGGGGTACTCAGGCATTTTGTACCTTACATGTGCAGTGACAATAAAGTTGAATCTAATCTAATTTCTGTTGTTTGGATGAAAAAAAAAAATGAAAAAAAATTCTAATCTCATATTTGCTGTAGTGCTGCTGCATGGCCGATTTTCATGGAAGGATACGTATGTTACTTTAATTGACATTTATTCAATTATGTTGGGCAACTAAAGGCTGAATCCCTTTCAAATAAGTAAAACATGTTAACTAATCTGTGTGCGTGCTCAGATTATGAATGCCTCGAAAGAGATTTGAGCCTTCAACCTTAGAAAGCCATTCTAATTGTCTTTCTCTCCTGTAAAACGTGCACTGGTCTCAAAGAAACAAGCAAATGCGATCTTAATCATCTTTTCTAGTGCATCAATGCCAATATCGTACTGTTACAGCAACACCCTCTGAAGCATGTTGTCTATAAGCAGAGCTTTTAAAAACTGTCAGAAGAATCATATCTTTGTCAAACCACATTGGACAACACTGTCTCTCACCTCTATTAAAGTAAGATGGTCAAATCAACCAGCTATCTCTGAGTGTGAGATAAGACTTGAGGAATCAATATCCTTAAGGGTAATTACAGTGACCCCAGATCTTACTGTTAAATGACAGACGCGATGAAACGTTCAGCACAAAATTCAGTGACAGAGAGAAAGAGAGAGAGAGAGAGAGAGAGAGAGAAAGAAAGAAAGAAAGAAAGAAAGAAAGAAAGAAAGAAAGAAAAAGAAAGACATGCTCATAAATATTAATAATTTGTGTGCGTGATGCCCTGTTGCTAAAATACAACACATCATGTTATTAATATATATCAAGCCAGTTGTATATTTGCTAAGATTTTTTTTACATTCCTTTTTAATATTATTTTATACATTAATGGCTCATTAAAATTCAGCTTTGTCATCACTGGAATAAATTACATTTTTAAAATATATTAAAACAGAAAACAGTTATTTTAAATTGTAATAATATTTGCATGCCAATGACATTGTATTTTTTAATAATAAATAAATAAAATAATAAATGATAAATTCTAGTAAAAGCAAAAGAAATTGCATTTATTTGTAGACTTTTTGAATATACGTGTATGGAAACACAAACTTAATGCTCATCTCTGGACTGACTGTACGCTCTGGGATTTTAATACCTGTACGTCTATGGATAAATTCTTAGGAACTGCTATTTTATAGGGCAAAAAGGTACTTTTTCCTGTTTGAAAAAATATCAGAAGCTAAAATGCTAGCAAATTATAGTCTACTGAATATCTAACATAACTCAACATCAGCCAAATAAGCTTGGGAGAGCAGGCTACAACTTTGATAATCACAGATCCCCCAGCACCAGCACCCCAACTCATGCACATAAAGGGACTGTGAGAAACAGAATGAGAAAAGCAATTAAAGAAAGGAAGGAAAAAGAACAAAAGTTATAGACGTTTAAGTCAAATCAAATAGTACTTCAGAACCAATTTTTCTATCTTGCAAACAAATAAAGATTGTAATATAGATGGAGGAAACTGTCAACAGTCTTCAACTTGTGTGGCTGTAATGTAAGACATGAATAATACGATCTAGTGTGATAAACAGCAGGCCTTCAGTCAGACACTGACATGTTGTTTCACATTCACTCAGCAGAAGGCAATCATTGTGAAGTTAATACATTTGAATGACAGTGATTAATACAGCTAAGGTGTTAGCTTAGCGTGTGCCACTCAAATAATAAAAAGAGGCTGCATTGTAATCAATCTCCAGACTGTCACTCAGATAATAGGGAATGGCTTCCAGCCAAACGCCAGTGAAACTGAGGTACATGTGTTTTTGTTCTTGGCAAAGCAAAACATTTAAATGACATGGTAAATGTTGCCTGTAACCATGATAAAAACACAACTGAAGAATAACCCACAGTAGAGGTTATCAAAAACAAGTGCTGGGTTGAATTAATGAAACACGATGAAAGCTAAAATTGACCTAAAAATAATTTATGTAATGTTTAAAAGAAAAAGGAAAAAACATAAATAAAAAAGGAAGAGAGGTTGCCTCTTTGTTACCAGTTTAGAGAAGATTTAAGTTTTTTTTTTTTTTTTTTTTTTTGTGAAATGTTACATTTTAATGTCTACATAGCTCCTAGTAGACAGACTGGTGTTATTATTTATTATTTATTTCTTTGTTCATTTTCAAGTAATTATTTGGTCTAAACCACCATGCAATTATTTATGAACACACTCAAAAAAATATATTGTTAAAAGCAATCAGAGCTTCTTTCCTCTTGCTTAATCAGACTTACAGGTGAAACGTGTACTGATTATGATAAAATACTTTCTCCTTTCAATGTTTAACACCATCAAAACATTGCTCTGTATGTTTTACCACCCAAATCACCCCAACACAACAACACTGTCTTAACCAGTACTGTGAGCTTGGTGGGGGACTATCAGACCGAAGTAAGACATGGGGAGTGTTCTGGAAACCTGTCTGAAAAAAGTCATTATTTTTGCATTATTTTGTCAAAAAAAAAAGAAAAAAAAACAGCAAATGACACATTTCAGTTTTGATATTAAAGGTAGGGTAGGCGATTTTGGAGCTAGTTTTGAAAGCAAGATCCCACCCTCCCTGGAAATCACTCTGCAAAATCACGCCTACTCCAAAACACATGAACGGGCACAGGCAGACCAGTATGGAGACAGATTAGTCTCAAATATAATTCACGCAAAAAACACGATTCACACATGCGTAAACAATTTCACATGTATGAAACCTAATTCACGTACACACAAAAAAAAATTCACGTGCGTGAAAAAAAATATATATTCACAAAAAGCAAATTCACATGCGCAAAATAAAATTATATATTCATAAAATACATTTCACAAATGCAAAACACAATTCGTAGATATACAACTGTGCACAAAAACCTTTGAATGTTTAAAATGTACGAGTGTCTGAATGTACAAACCGTCATTTACTACGAATCCACTCGGATTTGTGTGTGTGTGTTTTTGAGACTTTCCTGGCAGAGCTCTCTTCCCACGTGGGTCTGTCGTACTCTTTAGCCAATCAGATGCGAGCTTACCATTCAACCAATCATATCATAAGCCACCGAGAGTGCATTCAGAAGCTTGCAGGCAATCGGGGAGACGTCAAGAGAGAAGCCCATAGAAGCCCTGGCGTTACATTTTAAAATACTATACAAAATAATTAATCAGAATACTTACTCCTGCTCACTCACGCCAAAGAACTCCCCGCTGAAGCTCGCCGTCTCTGCAAGATTAACGATGGCAGTTTGCACGCACAGCTACTAGAAGATTTACATCTGTCAGGCAGGTTGCTGACGTCATCAAGCTTAGTTTGAGTCTGCGCGTCAGAAACGGAACGCTAAAAATGGGCTTCACTTGTCTCAATTGAGTTCCAATTGGGTCGCTGTGTCCATTTCTTTTACTTTCTATGGGATTACTGATGTAAAGGCTTAATTTCCGTTCTAATTAATCCATATTGCGCAAAAGGTGTGCAGAATCGTGCTCCTTGAATGCACTCTCAGTGGCTTATGATATGATTGGTTGAATGGTAAGCTCGCATCTGATTGGCTAAAGAGTACGACAGACCCACGTGGGAAGAGAGCTCTGCCAGGAAAGTCTCAAAAACACACACACACAAATCCGAGTGGATTCTTAGTAAATGACGAGTTGTATATTCAGACACTCGTACATTTTTAAACATTCAAAGAATTTTTTGTGCACAGTTGTATATCTACGAATTGTGTTTTGCATTTGCGAAATGTATTTTATGAATATATAATTTTATTTTGCGCATATGAATTGCTTTTTGTGAATATATTTTTTTTTTCACGCACGTGAATTTTTTTTGTGTGTACGTGAATTAGGTTTCATGCATGTGAAATTGTCTACGCATGTGTGAATCGTGTTTTTTGCATGAATTATATTTGAGACTAATCTGTCTCCATAGACCAGAGGCTAATCGGAGACATGGAGAGAGACGGCGTTGGTGGATGACTGAATGCAACGCTGTCAGATTACCTCATGTTTCATTCACCAGTGAGAAAACATTAACATAATATTACAATAATAACGTCTTCCATTCTCACTCGGCCTGCAATAGTGTAATGGAATGTGCTGATGATGTATCATGTCAGCGTGAACAGGGTGCACAGAGGTATGCAAATACATACGTTGACAGTCAGGTAGGACAGCCTATCATAATATTGGACCAAATAATATGATTGGTCGAACCTTTTATGGTCCTATGCCTTTCACAAATGATATAAATACATTTAGACCATACACTTAACTCACTGATTGCTATCGGGATGTAAAGAGACATTAGATTAGATTAGATTAGATTCAACTTTATTGTCATTATGCAGAGTACAAGTACAGAGCTAATGAAATGCAGTTAGCATCTAACCAGAAGTGCAAGAATATAGTGTTTTATATACATAAAAAAGTGCAAAAATAAGTGAAGCAATGATTTACAGAATGTACAGTGGGGTTGCTATATACAGTATTGAGCAGAGTATATACAGAATATAAATAGGAATGCAGTGTAGGATTGTATGTACATTATGAACAGAGCAATGTAGGATTATATATACACATTATGAACATCAGCAAACGTGAGAACAGCGGTAATAAATACAGTTGGATGAGTGTGCAAAAGCATTGTTAAAATGAATTCTATGCAAAAACAGTAGTGCAATTATATTTTTATAGAATAGTTTACTGTGCTTTGTACAGTAACAACTAGTTTACAGTGCGATAACTAGAACAGTGTGCAGTATGTGCAAAATATGAGTAGTGCAAATACATGTATGTAAAGTACTTTGACCAGTGCAGTAATAAAGTACTGTAGGTGCCGGTTAGATTGGTGGTGTGGCGTTCAGAAGGGTCACGGCCTCAGGGAAGAAGCTCTTCCTGAGCCTGCCAGTCCGAGAGCGTAGGCTCCTGTAACGTCTGCCGGATGGAAGGAGAGTGAAAAGTCCACGGTTAGGGTGAGAGGCATCCTTGATGATGTTTCTTGCCCTGCCCAGACAGCGCTTGTGATAGATGTTCTCAGTGGAAGTTAACTGGGTGCCGGTGATCCGTTGAGCAGTTTTCACCACTCGCTGGAGTGCTTTGCGGTCAGATGCGGAGCAATTGCTGTACCACACTGAGATGCAGTTTGTGAGTATGCTCTCAATGGTACAGCGGTAGAATTCCACAAGGATCCTGGGATTCAGGTGAACTTTCTCAAGGCTCTGTAAGAAGTAAAGGCGCTGCTGTGCCTTTTTGACCAGGGTGGAGGTGTTATGGGACCAGGTGAGGTCATCAGAGATGTGGATGCCAAGGAACTTGAAACGCGACACACGCTCCACTACAGCTCCGTTGATGTAGATGGGTGTGTGTGCATGACTCCTAGTCCGCCTGAAGTCCACAATGATCTCCTTTGTCTTCTGGGTGTTTAATTCCAGATTGTTGGTGGCACACCACACAGCTAGGTGCTGCACCTCATCCCTGTAGGCTGACTCATCGTCGTCCTTCATCAGACCTACCACCGTGGTGTCCTCTGCAGATTTGATTATGGTGTTGGAGCCATAAACAGGAACGCAGTCATGGGTGAATAGGGAGTACAGGAGAGGGCTCAGTACGCAGCCCTGTGGCACACCGGTGTTCAGTGTGATGATTGAGGAGGAGAGGTTATCTAATTTAACAGACTGAGGTCTGTTAGTCAAAAAGTCAAGAATCCAGTTGCAGATGGATGTGCTGATTCCAAGCTGGCTGAGCTTGGAGATCAGCTTGGGAGGGATTACAGTATTAAATGCAGAACTGAAATCAATGAACAGCATTCTCACATGTGTGTTATTGACTGTCCAGGTGGGTGAGGGCAGAGTGAAGTGCCGTTGAGATGGCGTCCTCTGTTGATCTATTGCAGCGATAGGCAAATTGAAATGGGTCTAGTGTAACAGGGAGACAGGATTTTAAGTGGGATGCAATCAGCCTTTCAAAGCACTTGGCAATGATGGGGGTGAGTGCAACGGGACGGAAGTCGTTAGGGACCGAGTCAGTGGAGTGTTTCGGTACTGGTACGATGGTGGAGGTTTTTGAAGATAGTGGGGACAGTTGTTTGGGCCAGGGACAGATTGAAAATGTCCGTGAAGACCTCAGCCAGCTGCTCCGCACAGGCTTTAAGCACACGACCAGGTATTCCGTCAGGGCCAGCTGCCTTCCGTGCATTCACCTTACGCAGAGTGGAATTAAACAGCTGAGGTGGAGAGTGTGAGGGGCAGTTCACTGGATTGATGCTCAGCTTTGAGTGAGATCTCCTTATTATTTTTATCAAAACGAGCATAAAAGTGATTGAGCTCGTCAGGGAGGGAGGCAGAGCTGGAGGGGGGCACAGTGTTAGGTGGTTTGTAATCTGTGATAGATTGTATGCCTTGCCACATACACCGGGGGTCTGAAGAATTGAAGTGTTCTTCAATCCTCTGTTTATGTGTGAGTTTGGCCTGGCAGATACCCTTCCTCAGGTTGGCTCTGGCTGAGCTGTAAGCCTCCCGGTCTCCAGACCTGAAGGCTGCATCTCTTGTTTTGAGCAGGAGGCGAACCTCTCTGTTCATCCAGGGCTTCTGATTGGGGAAAATTTGTATTTTTTTGTGTGTGGTCACTCTGCCTGTCTGTTGATGTGCTCCAAGACAGAGTTGGTGTAAATGTCAATGTTAATCTGAGAGTCTGTGGTGGCCTGGGCAGCAAACTCACTCCAGTCTGTGTGCTGGAATTGATGTTGAAGAGTGGAGTCAGCACCTTCCAGCCAGATTTTAACAGTTCTTATTGTAGGTTTCACACATTTGATGACTGGGGTATACTTCGTCCTTCATCAGACCTACCACCGTGGTGTCCTCTGCAGATTTGATTATGGTGTTGGAGCCATAAACAGGAACGCAGTCATGGGTGAATAGGGAGTACAGGAGAGGGCTCAGTACGCAGCCCTGTGGCACACCGGTGTTCAGGGTGATGATGGAGGAGGAGAGGTTATCTAATTTAACAGACTGAGGTCTGTTAGTCAAAAAGTCAAGAATCCAGTTGCAGATGGATGTACTGATTCCAAGCTGGCTGAGCTTGGAGATCAGCTTAGGAGGGATTACATTATTAAATGCAGAACTGAAATCAAGGAACAGCATTCTCACATGTGTGTTTTGACTGTCCAGGTGGGTGAGGGCAGAGTGAAGTGCCGTTGAGATGGCGTCCTCTGTTGATCTATTGCAGTGATAGGCAAATTGAAATGGGTCTAGTGTAGCAGGGAGACAGAATTTTAAGTGGGATGCAATCAGCCTTTCAAAGCACTTGGCAATGATGGGGGTGAGTGCAACGGGACGGAAGTCGTTAGGGACCGAGTCAGTGGAGTGTTTCGGTACTGGTACGATGGTGGAGGTTTTGAAGATAGTGGGGGACAGTTGTTTGGGCCAGGGACAGATTGAAAAATGTCCGTGAAGACCTCAGCCAGCTGCTCCGCACAGGCTTTAAGCACACGACCAGGTATTCCGTCAGGGCCAGCTGCCTTCCGTGCATTCACCTTACGCAGAGTGGATTAAACAGCTGAGGTGGAGAGTGTGAGGGGCAGTTCACTGGATTGATGCTCAGCTTTGAGTGAGATCTCCTTATTATTTTTATCAAAACGAGCATAAAAGTGATTGAGCTCGTTAGGGAGGGAGGCAGAGCTGGAGGGGGGGCACAGTGTTAGGTGGTTTGTAATCTGTGATAGATTGTATGCCTTGCCACATACGCCGGGGGTCTGAAGAATTGAAGTGTTCTTCAATCCTCTGTTTATGTGTGAGTTTGGCCTGCCAGATACCCTTCCTCAGGTTGGCTCTGGCTGAGCTGTAAGCCTCCCGGTCTCCAGACGCTGAAGGCTGCATCTCTTGTTTTGAGCAGGAGGCGAACCTCTCTGTTCATCCAGGGCTTCTGATTGGGGAAAATTTGTATTTTTTTGTGTGTGGTCACTCTGCCTGTCTGTTGATGTGCTCCAAGACAGAGTTGGTGTAAATGTCAGTGTTAATCTGAGAGTCTGTGGTGGCCTGGGCAGCAAACTCACTCCAGTCTGTGTGCTGGAATTGATGTTGAAGAGTGGAGTCAGCACCTTCCAGCCAGATTTTAACAGTCCTTATTGTAGGTTTCACACATTTGATAACTGGGGTATACTTGGGGAGCAGGAACAAAGAGAGGTGGTCAGACTGACCCAGGTGGGGGAGGGGTGTGACTTTGTAGGCATCAGTCACATTAGTATAAACGTGGTCCAATGTTTTTATGTCCCCTTGTAGTGCAGGAGACATTTTGGTGAAATTTAGGGAGAACAGATCTTAAAGTGCAGTGATTGAAGTCCCCAGCAACAATAAAGGCTCCATCCGGGTGCAGGGTTTGTAACTTGCTAATAGCAGCACAAAGTTCTTTTATAGCCACGTTAGCATTAGCATCCGGAGGTACATAAACTGCAGCAGCAGCAATAATGCAAGTAAACTCACGTGGTAGATAGAATGGCCTGCACTTGATAATCAGGAACTCCAGATCAGCAGAGCAGTAGGTATCAACAATGACAGAGTCTGTGCACCATGATTTGTTTACATAAATGCATACTCCACCACCCTTGTTTTTACCAGAGGTTGCTGCTACTCTGTCAGCCCTGAAGAAAGAGCGTCCATCCATATGCACCACGCTGTTTGGGACATCGTTGCAGAGCCATGTTTCAGTGAAAAACATAACATTACAGTCCATAAGCCATTTCTGTGTGAGGGTCCAGATCTTTAGTTCGTCCATCTTGTTCATCAGAGACCGTACATTGGCAAGGAAGATGCTGGGCAGAGCTGGTCGATGTGGATTTAGCCTTAGCTTAGCACGCAGCCCTCCACGCATTCCCCCGTCTTTGTTTACGGTCTCGACGCCGACGCCGAGCACTTCCGGTCGGTGCGAGTGATCCGCTTGTCCGCGGTGATCTCAGTAGCTCCGGCGGGAGTTCACTGAAGTCGAAAGGATGGTCTAAAACTACGTTGGAACACCGTTTGTTGATGTCCAAAAGTGACTGTTTACTATAGCTGTAGTTCGCATAACTGAATCGCGCGAACACGAATGAAATAACCAGGTAAATTAACACTATTATCCGAAATTTGGTAAGACGCTGAGCCTCGCGATGTGTTCGCGCCGCCATCTTGTCTGTGTTCAAGATGAAGAATTCACCCAGCATAACAAAATTCAACCAGTTTTTGAGCCAAATCACCAAATTGCCTTTAAAATAGAGCACAAAGGTAGTGCTGCTGAGCTCTTAACACACTCCATCTCATTCTCAAACAGATATTAATGGCCCAAACTCCTGCTTTCTCAAAATGTACATAGACCAACTATAAACTAGCATTCAAAGGTTTATCAGTAAGTTTTTTTTTATTATTTTTTCAGCAAGCATGTTTGATCAAAGGTGACAGTAAAGATATTTAGAATGTTAAAAAAGATTTCTGTTTCAGAAAAATGCAGCTCTTTTAAATGTTGTATTTGTCAAAGAATCCTAAAAACATTGATGCAATTGCTTTCAGCACTGATAATAATAAAACGTTACATGAGCAACAAATCTGCATATTGGTAAGATTTCTGAAGGATTTAATATTACGGTATTTACTGTATTGGCTTTTATCAATTAAATACAAACTTGGAGATCATAAGTGACTTTAAAAAAAAAAATAATAATAATAATAATAATAATAATTCCTACCAACTCCAAACTTTTGAATGTTTACACTTCTCAGGGAAATCAGCCTAAAAAAATGGTTAATTAGTTGTCTCTCAATATTAAATTAATTTGGACTTGAAAAATTACTGTTTCCTTAAATCTTTAATGATTGCTTTTCAGCTGATGATCAGATATTAGAAAATGCCACACAAGGAATATCTTTCAACAGTGTGACCACATAGGCAACCGTTCTTGTATATGAATCTTTGTATATGAACCTTCATAATTAGTGGTAAATGAAAATCAGAGCAAAGCTCAGCAACACAGTCGGGTTCTAATTCTGCATGCATAAACAAAGCAAATTGCATCTACATGCATTCACTGCCCTCCTTCAATCAAAATTAAATTTCTCCACGGCTTTGCTAAAAAAGACGTCGACTAGAACAATGTGCATGAGGGTGGGATGTCATTGGTAATATTCAAGTCAGGGCCTATTTATGCTGTTGTTTCATTTATCCATTTAAGTAAGTAATTATCCCATTTTTATTGAAGAAAGGTAATGAGTTTGAAAATAAAGAGAAGCACTCCATTAACAAGCCTCCGGAGTGTGTCTCCTATTGAAGCTTATGAAGTCTGCTCACCTTTAGACCCCACAGCTTTCCCACTATCCCAGTAGCATGCAAGCATTGTCCCCCATTCATCACGCTCATTAGGCCAATCCAAACAGCCGTAAGCTGGAACGAAAACATTTGGGGTGCTAGCTGAGGCCATTACTCTGTTCACTGTCAGCCACTCTCAAGGGTTCATTACAGGAAGTACAAATACCTTTTGTGGTGCTAATAAACACCATTGATCTTTGAGGTTTCAGCATGAGGCGCTGACATACAAAAAAAAAAAAAAAAAAACCTTAATGGGATTTCTAAGAGAACATTCATTTGTGTGCTGGGTTAAAATGCAGCCCAAAGCATAATTTATTCTCTTTATATTTTAACTTGTCAAGATCTCAAGCTGGAGCGCCCATAAGATCCTCTAGAGGGCACTCCATCCTTAAACTGTACCATTGTTTCACGGACTACATCTCCCATAACACCCCATGCCAGGAACTGATTAAGCCTACAGATGTTTCCAATTAGAAGGACTATTTATGTTGCACTTATTCACATTCACATGGCAAAGTATTGTTTTGCTGTTGCAAACTCTACCAAACATTTTCATTTGCCATTGCCTTTGCCACGTTTCATTGTTTTGTTTATTTTGTACTTTGGACTGCTCACTTGAATTTTGACCATTGCCTGTTCCTTTGGATTACTCTTTTGTTGGATCTTAACCCTGCCTGTTCAACTACGCCTTTGTGTTAATAAAGCTTGCACTTGGATCTATCATTAATGAAGTTAATGTCTCAGCTTTGAATATGGCATTAGTTTAAATATATAATGGCACTTTAGTTCACTCCTATTGTATTTGCTCGTGTTGCAGCAGCATTAATACCATGTTACCAATACCATTCTAAGGCTTTTACTGCCCTTAAGCCAAAGATACAGTATGAGGCAATAAGTTGACCGAGTGCACATCAAAGTAAATTACCCAGACTCTCTTTCTCTCTCTCACTTTCTGTTTGTACATTTAGTAGCTGGTATGCATTGGCGAATCCATTTTATTCGACATTCATGACCTGTCTTCATAATGTCTTTTATCATACAAGCCTGTTGTGAAGTCATCAGCCAGCTGCAAAGTATGGACATTGAGTAAATATGAAACTCATGGAGCGGAGGAATCCCGGCCCAAGAATAGTGAATTAAAATTAAAAAGGAGAAATACATTTAATGATACTGACAGAAGCATTAGTTTCAGAAGTGAGCATGTCAAAGTAATAATATAACCACAACTAATCATAAAGGTAATGCAAAAATTTGCGCAGAGAATAATGCTTATTTCTGTTTTCAAGTACGGTACGTGTTATGTGAATCATAAACATGCCATGTTGTAAAAAGACCTTTCAATGTTGCGTAGAGGTTGCCAGTGTGAAACTATAAGCTCATTTGTAATTAACAGCAATATTAAGCATATTAAAGGCAAATTAATATAAACAAATCTATTAGTTAAATTGTTTTTAAAAAACATAATGCTAATTCTGCCAATTTTAATCGCCTTGATTTGACAGTAAATAAATAAACAGTGGAATATTTTTTCTGCATTTGTTTTTTTTACAGCACATCTTAAAAATGAAAATTTGCCAAAAATTAAAAAAAAAAAAAAATCCCTACCCATCAGAACAGAGTTGGATCAATTTAGCATTGCAGTTAATGGGTGCCATCAGAATGAGTTGAGAAAAACAATAATACACAAGTAATCCACATGACTGGAGTCAACCAATTAACGTCTTGTGAAGCAAAAAGCAGCATGTTTGTAACAAACATAGCCATCAAGACGTTTTTAACTAAAAAAATAAAAATAAAAAAAATACCTCTGTATCCATAATATTACTTTATCTAGTTAAAATTAATCTTATCTGAATCAGAAGAGAAATACAAACCCGATTCCAAAAAATTTGGGACATTGTTGGGAAATTGTGAATAAAAAAAGGAATGGAATAATTTACTTATAACTACTTAATTACTTATAACTTATATTTTATTCAAAATAGAATATAGATAACATATCAAATGTTGAAAGTGAGACATTTAGAAATGTCAAGCCAAATATTGGAGCAAAAATAGTGGAGCAATATCAGAAAGGAGTTTCTCAGAGAAAAATTGCAAAGAGTTTGAAGTTATCATCATCTACAGTGCATAATATCATCCAAAGATTCAGAGAATCTGGAACAATCTCTGTACGTAAGGGTCAAGGCCCAAAAACGATACTGGATGCCCGTGATCTTCGGGCCCTTAGACGGCACTGCATCACATACAGGAATGCTACTGTAATGGAAATCACAACATGGGCTCAGGAATACTTCCAGAAAACATTGTCGATGAACACAATCCACCGTGCCATTCGCCGTTGCCATCTAAAATAGGTCCAAAAAAAAAAGCCATATCTAAACATGATCCAGAAGCGCAGGCGTTTTCTCTTGGCCAAGGCTCATTTAAAATGGATTGTGGCAAAGTGGAAAACTGTTCTGTGGTCAGACGAATCAAAATTTGAAGTTCTTTTTGGAAAACTGGGACGCCATGTTGTCCGGACTAAAGAGGACAAGGACAACCCAAGTTGTTATCAGCGCTCAGTTCAGAAGCCTGCATCTCTAATGGTATGGGGTTGCATGAGTGCGTGTGGCATGGGCAGCTTACACATCTGGAAAGGCACCATCAATGCTGAAAGGTATATCCAAGTTCCAGAACAACATATGCTCCCATCCGTTGTCTCTTTCAGGGAAGACCTTGCATTTTCCAACATGACAATGCCAGACCACATACTGCATCAATTACAACATCATGGCTGTGTAGAAGAAGGATCCGGGAACTGAAATGGCCAGCCTGCAGTCCAGATCTTTCACCCATAGAAAACATTTGGCGCATCATAAAGAGGAAGATGCGACAAAAAAGACCTAAGATAGTTGAGCAACTAGAAGCCTGTATTAGACAAGAATGGGACAACATTCCTATTCCTAAACTTGAGCAACTTGTCTCCTCAGTCCCCAGACGTTTTCAGACTGTTATAAAAAGAAGAGGGGATGCCAAACAGTGGTAAACATGGCCTTGTCACAACTTTTTTGAGATGTGTTGATGCCATATAATTTAAAATCAACTTATTTTTCCCTTAAAATGATACATTTTCTCAATTTAAACATTTGATATGTCATCTATGTTGTATTCTGAAAAAAAATATTGAAATTTGAAACTTCCACATCATTCTGTTTTTATTCACAATTTGTACAGTGTCCCAACTTTTTTGGAATCGGGTTTGTATAAACACGTTAAGAACCACAAGCAAAAATAGCACAAAACAGTTCTAAACAAATAACTCAGTGGATTTTGTTGCATGAGGACTACCTGGGGATAGACCTTTTCCACTAGATGAAGTGTTCTTATGAATTATGGACTGGTATTTTGGCCAGAAGCTATAATTTAAAATTAAAATGCCTTGATGGATTTGTTTCCCACAAACATGCAACTTTTCACTTCAAAAGACCTGAAGAGCATTCACTGGTGAGCAAGTGATGTAATGCTAAATTTTTGTTCCGATGAAAAAACTCATTTACATTTTGGATGGACTGAGGGTGAGCAAATTTTTTATTTTTGGGTGAACTATTCTTTTAAGATGCATGGCATGGTAGAGCATTTTCCCATAGGTGCCTCCTTGTGTCTGTGAGGTCCTTACAATAGAAGATATATAGTGAAAACATGGTTTCTGTTATAATGCCATCCTCCCACAGGAACTCCTGCATAACCTCAATAGCCAAGAAAATGTTTGGAGCTTTGTTTTGCTCTGGGCCTTCAACTGATTTGGTGTGGTGAAGAGTTGTGGCAGTGCCAGGTCTCTTTGAAATGCCCCTGACCTGCTCTAAACGCATGCTTAATGTGGAGGAGGACGCTCCTGGCAACTCATCAGATAGAAACTGCCAAAATAGAGTAGCAGTCCAGACATAGGCTGGGGTGGGGTGGGGGCACAGATTCTCATTTGGTCCTGTTTCAGTGGTGATATTATCCGTGTGTCAAAGCAGATCTGTGGGTATTAGGAGAGCTGAGATGTGATGAGGGATAGATAATCCCTTCTCTGGTAAGGGAGAACTCTGGCCCAGATTTCACACAATAGCCCCCCCCCCCCCCGGAATTATTTTGAGCAGAGAACAAATTCCATCATGCTGGGGAAAAAACTAAGTTATTGTAGTGTCACATCGATTCCCAATACGAAACACATTTGATGGCTTGAAGACTCCAAAAATCACCATTAAATTCACTCAAGAAGCTTCTTAGTCACAGCCCGTTTATAAATGAGGGCGTATGATATTTTGTGTGAAAATTACACACAATGTGCTATTATTATGTAGTGAGAGCAAAAATACAAATTACATAATTTGTATTTTAACTGTCTTTACCACCTGTTACAATTATGCCTTAAGGGAAAAATATAAAACTTCATGGGCCAGATTTCTTTGGTCAGCACTGGATATTGAACCTTGGAAGTTAATTTCACCATGAAAATATGTAGCTGGGGGCGGAAACTGGTAAAAAGTGAGGTTTGGAGTCTTGTGTTTCATTAATCATAAAAAGCAGCAGATCGGTCAGTGTTTTTGATGTACCTCAGATTCCATCAACATTCTGCAAACTTTTCATCTTCTGCTGGACAGATACACTATGTTGGGAAATCACATTTGACAACTCAGTCCAAATTATTTACAGTCAGATCAAGTTCTGTTTATGGACATCGTCATGGCACCATATTTTAATATTCATGAGGGCACACACACACAAAATGTTCAAAAGTAAAAATTTGACAAATATACACACACAACCTCTCAAAAGTTTGGGGGTAGTAAATTTTTTTAAGAAATCAATACAAATTTTATTTAATTTAATATTAATTGTAAATTGTAATAATTTCTCACAATATTACTGTTTTACTGTATTTTTGATTAAATAAATGCCTTAGTGTGCATAAGGGACTTCTTTCAAAAAAAAAAAAAAAAAAAAAAAACACCCAAAGTTTTGGACACACGTGTTCAAAAATTCTATAGGTTCACCAGTTTATAGACATAAAACTAGAAAATCAGAGATAAAGATAGAAAATCAAAAACAAAGATTGGCAGAAAGAATAGCAGGGCAAGCTACATTTTTCTTCTAACTGAAGAACCCCCCCCCCCCCCCCCAAAAAAAAAGTGACCCCCAAGATAAAAATATGACATACAAATAAGAACTTGAGTATGGAGACTCTGGGAGCAGAAAATACATCATATTTTTGGGAAACATAATAAAACTATTCTAAGGGTTATCATTGTTTTGTAGCTGAACAATATTTACAGGAAAAATTATGAGAAAGAATATCTTACATGTTTTTCTTTGTTGGAAGCGCACACTGCACACCCAGAGCACTGCATACATAAAACCACCAGGAAAGCAGAAAGTGGCATGCTTCTGAGTAAACAAATATACTATATTTACACATTTAAACAAAGTTTCCATCCAGCATGCACAAGACAAACACAAAAAACCCTCCTTTATATAAGAAAAGTCCAGATGCTTCAAATTATCTTTGCCTCCTTATTTCCTTTTTATCAACTTTGCTACTCCCTTAACAGAGCCACGATTGTTTATTTTCACCTTTCAAGCCCGTACACAGATAAACTCTCAAGACGCAGAAGAAACGGAGTCTGGGCAGTCTTAAGAACTGAAAAACAGCTGAACATCATTCTTACTGACAAACAAAACTCCTTTCAAAAGCAGCTCTGGCACATAAGCAAGACTGCTATTGTTCTGAAAAGCAACATTACATTTGTGGTATTGTTTTTATACAACAGTTCAATAAGTTAGAATTTTACATCAAACAAATTATATTACAGGCAAGATGTTACCAGTTTTTTGGCCTACTTTTGCTCTGCCAATAAAAATGATGTCCAAACCAAGCCACAGCAAAAGCACCGTCTACGAGAAAAATTTAGTGGCATTAGTGGCATTACATTCCTGAATGAATCAGCGTTTTGAACAAATCGACTGAGTGAGCGATTCAGTGACTCACTCATCGCTCCTAAATAATTCAGTGTTTTTCATTCATCTACTGATCCAATTCTTCCCTCTTAAAGTCATTTGTCACTTATTATAACTAATACACAGACTGACTGTCTGTCAGGCTAAACTAAATAACAATGCTAATCAATCATATCAGACTGAACTATACTTTAATCTATATAGGGAATATACAGGGGATTTGATCGAAAAGAATATCTTGCGTGGTTTTCTTTGAGGAATAAATATCTAAAATGACAATTCAAATGGACAATCAAAATGTAACACTAATACAAGTAACTCAACTTCATACAAGTGACTCTACTAAAATGCAGATGACAGCTCTGAAGATGTAACACTTCACCAAAGTGTTATGTCACTGCCCAGACATAATAGCTGTTCAGAGGGCTTCAGTTGCCCCAGTGTCCTTGTGCTGACTCAATCCCTCTGTAATGGCTGATAAGAGGTGTCAGGATTGGTTCGCTGGTTGAAGCATGTTTTACTGGGTGTGATATAACAGCATTTAGATTATTATTTATGTGTGTGTCCTAGTTTTCAAAACTAGTCTCAACCCTTTCTTTGTCTGTATGTAAAGGACCTACATTATCTTAATTCAAATGCCCTACACAGCTCTTAAATAGCACTGCATTGCAGAAGTCTAAACTTTTGTATTGCCTTGAAAAGCTTTTAAAGCTAAACAAATCAAAAACTCAGTCATTGCTATTTACAAGTACATTTGTAATAAAAAAATTAAATAAAACAAAAATGCAAAATATCTGTAATTTACTTGTCAGGTAAATGTCATCGAAAAGTGCCATTTTTTAAGATGTACTTGTAAAATTGTGCCAGCGTCACAAACTAAATGTATTGACCAATCACAAAATCAATACTTCTCGATGTGCCTCTCCTCAGACATGTCAAAATCCTAGCAACAGGAAGTCCTTGCCTTAAACAAAAAACACTATTTCTGTCTTGACTTGCCTAATCATAAAATATGGCAGTGTGAAAACATGGAGGTCTTGAATAAAATACAAGGTCTTACGTAGACGGTGCCCGATGAAGATGTCTAACCTGCCGGTTCTATTGATATGTTCATTCTGATGAATGTTCCCCAACCTCAAATCTCTACATGCCCTTGCAATTTAAAAAGGTTAAAATGAAAAGGCAAAAAAAGAAGAAATACATCTGCTTAGCCAAGTGTAATCTAGGCAGCCTCATCCCCATGGTAACACCACATCTGCAGGAAAGGAAGCTTTCCATTGAGACAGCTCATCAGTAATGTTTGTCACACAGTATTCAACCATCAGTAGTAGTTTCAGCCCTTCTGACCAGGCTAGTCTCAAACTGTGTGTTTGGTGATGCTTTCTTTATAAACAGACTGCACTGAGGTATAGCGGTGTACAAACATTGAGATGAGACGCAGCCAGGGGCATCAACGATGGCTCAATCTGGCCAACCAATAAAACCTGTATTTTCCCCCACTTCTACAAGTGAGTGGAAGAAATTCTCTTTTATTGCTAGCATGTTTCTATCTTCTAACCTTCATGCCAGCTGAAGATATCTTCTGGCATTTGTGTTGTGACACATATGCAAGCTGTCTTTGTGTTGTTTTCTATGCATGAAGTGTCTACAAGGCAGTTGGCCCCCTGACAGAAGAAAGACTGGGAAGCTGAGAAGAAATGTAGAGTGTTCCATTTTTAAATGAATGAGTAATGCTGTATGTGGACGTTTGTTGACTAGTGCTTTGGTATTGCGACTGCTTGCCAGGACACAAGGTCGATTTCCTTTGCTCATTTTGTAATAATGACACATATAATCTGAATATATGAGGTTTAAATAAATTTGATACACATTTCAAGGATTTACACAAACTTGGCTTAACACCAAGTTTTTTTTTGTTTGTTTGTTTGTTTTTCATCACATCATATAACCCCCCACCCCCAATTCAATATTTAGGATTTTATTCCAATATTGTGTACATCATGAACAGTGAGCTTGCTCTGTCTGATACAGTATTTTCTCATCTTCAGCATCTTACACACTTCATAATATTTCCACACAAATTACATTTTGGAAAATGATTTCAGTGCAGTTTGTGTGCGAACCCAGAACAGAAATTGGTTGAAAAAATTAAAAAAAGGCCAGTCAACCAGTGCATCTGTACTCCACTCTATAAATGAAATATAGATTAATCACTATTAAAGCTACAAAGTTACTCACCAAGATAGGTATTTTTATTTACTTTTGTATGTATTTGTCCATTCAAGAACACACAGAACACAGCATACGAGTGCTGAATGCAGTTGTCTTTTACGTCTTGCTTGAATAGTTTAAAATCGCTTGAATTTTTAAATAAGAAAGCCTTCAAATCACGTGCAAATGATAAACTTTTGTGACTTTTGTGTGCTATACAGCAGTGTCATCACAAACTCATCAACTGTCCTTAGACAGTCCTAAGTGGATCCCTGAAACAGCTGGTCTACATTACAAGTTAACTGATTGGACCATACAGAACATTTGCATGTGATATTGCTTTTATACTACAGTTCAATAAACAAGAAGTTTATATTGAGGGGCATTTTAGATAAAAAATATTGCTATATTGTCTATTTTTGTTCCACCAACAAAAATAGTTTTAAACAAAGCCAAAGTTGATTAACCATTACATATCTTCTAGCAACACACAGTAGTGGTGTGTTCTTCCTGAATAAATTAATGTTTTTGAACAAATAGTTTGAATGAATGATTCAACCACACATGCTGAATTCAGAACTGCATACAAGCACACTGCTCTTACTATACCGTATTCAACAACAGTCACTTGTTTTGTTGAGTGAATGATTCAATGGCTTACAGAC
Organism: Cyprinus carpio; assembly: GCF_018340385.1. Lineage (NCBI taxonomy): Eukaryota > Metazoa > Chordata > Actinopteri > Cypriniformes > Cyprinidae > Cyprinus > Cyprinus carpio. The sequence continues at coordinate 14,267,201 of NC_056579.1, read as the reverse complement.
AGAGTGTCACATGTTTTGTTCCTGAATCAATCTGTGGTTTTTAAAAAAAAAAAAAAACACAGGTCAAGTACATGGTTCAAAGACTCTCTTATAAAATCAGTCACATGATTCATGGCTGAATGTTTTGAATCGGTTCAGTAATACATGAATATATTCATGTATAAAGTAGAATATAAAGGCAAGGCAAGGCAAGTTTATTTATATAGCACATTTCGTACACAATAGTAATTCAAAGTGCTTTACATAAAAGAAAGTAAAATAATCATGAAGAAAAATAATTAAAAAACAAAAAAAAGTATTTCTAACTGACTCGATCCTAATGATCTGAGTGGTCTGTTAGGTTTATATTTAGTGAACATATCTGCAATATATTTTGGTCCTAGATCATTGAATGATTTATAAACAAGTAAAAGTACTTTAAAATCAATCCTAAATGTAACTGGAAGCCAGTGTAAGGACCTGAGGACTGGTGTGATATGCTCAGATTTTCTGGTTCTAGTCAGAATCCTGGCAGCAGCGTTCTGGATTAGCCAGATTGAAAATTGTCCAGGTATCCATTTGAGTTTAATTATTTGTTCAGCTGATTAAGGAATACCTTTTCTATAATTTTGCCTATAAAAGGAAGATTAGATATTGGTCTATAATTGCTCAAAATGGTGTTATCAAGATTGCTCTTATTCAGAAGGGGCATAACAACTGCAGTTTTCAGGGAGTTTGGAAATGTCCCAGAAAGAAGTGAGGCGTTCACCACTTCTAAGATGTCTGCTTCTAAACAGTTAAGCACACTTTTAAAAAAAGATGTGGGAAGTGTGTCAAGATAGCAGGTTGACGATTTTAGGTGCTGCACTATTTCTTCCAAAATGTTGCTATCAAAATATATAATAATATTATATATATATATATATAGTTGTACTCAAGAAAATAGTTAACTTTGAAATAAAATTCTTGAATTTCTCTTAATGATTTGGAGGCTACCCTGGCAAATCCAGTTAATATTTCTTCCTAAAAGTGCTCACTGTATCAACCCAGTACTTTGTAAACTAAACTTTGTTTCCAGGCACACTAATGATAAAAAAAAAAAAAAAAACTGTCCAATCAGATTAGATCTTGGCAGTTCAAGCGAGTGCTTTCTAGTTTTTTGTAAAATATGCATTAGGCAGTCAGTGAACAGACCGCAGGAGTGCTGCCTGAGGCTGAAACTAGGATTTACATAGGCCGATTGGGCCTTTAGAATGAGCCGTAATCGAGTATATCCCTAAGAGACTCAAAACCAAAATAGATCAGATCGAGCTTGAGTGAGTGATTCTATCTTTGGCTAACAGCGTGATGTGAGGTCAGTCCGCCTGACCACAAACCGAGAGTTGGAATGAAATACAGAGGTAGTGGGAGAACTTTGTTGGCTCGTAAATTAATCTGACAAACACTCTGGAGAGAGCCAGCAAAATCTTGCCCATAACCAGTCCAAACAAAGTTGCACGAACAGCTTGCAACCTTCAGTCTAGTGGATTTCTGTGGGGAGGAACTGATGAAATGATAACAGAAAGAGGAGGGAAAAGAAAATACCCTTTTAAAAAGCTCAAAGCTTTATAGCATTGTGATGTCCCCTGGCACAAATGGTTTACACAGGGAGGGATTACCTCTCACTTCATGCTTATCTGTACCTTCTTTGCAGTAAAGTTAATCCTTAAAAATCTATATGCTCAACCCATAACCAGGAATTACAGTCAGCTGAGATAAACATCAGTGGTGTTTTCAACAGCATATAAATTTGCCAGTTAAATACGTCCGAAATAGCTTGACAGCATTATACTGTAACAGAAAAGGGAGGAAAAGTGTTAGCCCTTATATCTCAAGAAAAAAAAAAAAAAAAAAACCTGCATAGCAATGGCTTCGTGTTTTTAAACAAAATAGAAGGCTCTGTAAGCAGACAGCTCCCCATTGCAGCAAGATTTCACCAGACTCCTCTTGCTGTTTTATTTATTGGATTTTATTTCTTATCTGGCTGTTTGTGCCACTATTTGTTTTCCACATCAAATTCGGCTAAAATATTCACAAAGACACCCAGCGCAAACGCACAAAAAACACAAACACTGACTTATGGGCACTACATCACAAGTAATGTAATTTTCTTTCAGTAATCCATAGCTATGTGCCTACAAAATCATATTTCTAAACAACCACATCGAATTCCCGACCGATGACCTCACTTCCTGGCAGGCAGTGAACCTTGATCCCCTCAGGTCGCATTAAAGAAGTAGTAGTCCTTTGATCTCTGGCAAAAAAATGCCACTTTGGTGTGGGCACTAAGTGAGACGAAGGAGGAAATCGAGGCAGAATGTTCATTTCGAGCTTTCTTGTTAATTCAAGACTGACATTGCTGTTTATTAGCTACACAGTACATTACACCCATAGCAATGCACGACTCTCCCCGTTGTATGTTACAGGATGTTCAGTGCGCTGCCTAGAATTATGCTGTTCCATTAAGAGCATATATCCACAGAGTAATGTCTTAAGAGGCCGTGCTCCATTCTTCATTTATGCATCCTCAGGCCAACCTTCTCCCAAGCCTTCTCAGGCAAGGAAGAAGATGAAGAAGGTCAGGCGAGGCAATCGCAGGTCTGCTGTTTAACAGGATGAATGCTACAAAATAATCCATTATTCATGGGGGCAAGACTGATATAAATATTGCAGAAGTGGGGCTTGAAAAAATAAAGTGAGAGACATGATGGTCAGTCTTAATCATGAATAGTGAATCAGGATGTGCATCTCGAAAACTGAAAGTGACAGAGCCTGAAGGAGTGATTTTTTATTTTATTTTATTTATTTTATTTTTTTTTGGAAAATTACAACCCTGGACTTTATTAAAAACCTTAAATTTGTGTAGCATGTAGTTTACAAGTAAATTATATAACCATTCAAAAGTTTGGGATGACATATTTTTTAGAACAGTAAGATAAAAAATAACAAAAACAAAATATTGTAAAATAATTACAGTTTAAAATAATTGTTTTCTATTTTATGTTATTTATTCCAGTGATGGCAAATCAGAATTTTCAGCAGCCATTATTCAAGTTTTCAGTGTCAAATGATCCTTCAGAAATCATTGTAATATGACTTTAACTGATTTATGGCCCAATAAATATTTCTTAATATTCTAAACGCTGAAACGTTGAAATCCTGATAATATTTTTGAGGAAACAGTGTTAGGGTCTTTTCAGGATTCTTTGATGAATAGAAAGTTCAGAAGAACAGCATTTATTTGTAATATAACTATGTAAATGTCTTTAACTATATCAGTCTAATGCATCCTTCTTGAACAAAAGTATTAATTTCTTTAAAAAAAAAAAAAAAAACTTTTCAATGGTAGTGTATATAGAGTACAGCATATATCACAGGCTCACAAAAATATCACATCTATTACTGAGACTGTAAGCAAAGGTGAACTATCATCCCCCGCTATTGTATATAGAAAACAATTTTGAGAAATGTCACAAGCTATACGCTGCAACAATGTGATTAGCTTGCTACCACTCTCCTTTCTTACCTGAGAGAGTAACATCTAGTCTCTTTTGTAAGAGTGAATACTGAAATGGGTAATTACATGAGCTAGTAAACAAATACATAAGCAGTCTTTGTGCCTAAAGAACCAGTATAATTTTATAAAAATACAGCTTTCAAAAAGAAAAAGGTAGAGTGGGAGACAGCGACTGAGAGATGAAAAACATGCATTAACAGAAACGGAACAAATAGGCTACTTTAATGAAAGCATGATGGGGGCTTTCTTGCCCAAATAGAAACCTGTTTTACATTCACACCACACTTGTTTAAGACCAAAATAGGCTCAAAGTTTAAAGTTTAAGCTGAAGATGCTGTCTAGCAGCCAGTAGTAATTAGCAAAGCTATTAGAAGGTCAAACGTGATATTTTATAAACTGTCCTAATGATATTAGAGGCACTTTCCTCCTGAGAGTCTGAATGATACAAAGAAAAGATTTTGAACAGGTGAGATCATGGTGCGAGCATTAAATTAAGTTAAAGGAGCATTGCATAGGTTCTGAAATTTCTAACCGTTACTGACACCAGTGGCCGTTAGAGGAACTGCAGCCAGTCTCATGCTCGTTCTCAGTGCGCACGCTCTCTCTTTTTGCCACACTAGATACGTTTTATTTTATTTTTTTAACTTACGAGGAGTGTCCGTGGGTGTCTGAATTGTGCTGCTGGAGGCTGGTCGCCACTACCCAACAACATATTAAATCTCAAAACAATACTGCCGCTGCTTACTATAATGGCTGGCGTGCCGTACGGTTGTAAGCCCAAGTAGACGAGAACGCGCATGACGTCACATTTTGTGAATTTTCGCGCCAATTCGGGCCCGACTCCTCCACACACAATTGAGCCTACAGGCTGATAGAGGCAACCGTGGTGGACAGTCGAGGTGTCATTCTTTTTTTTTACATCATGGTTGGCTCATACATGTACAAATGAAAACTCTATCTTAAAGATTTTTTTAAGTAAAAACCTCCACATAGCTCCTTTAAATGAACCTTTGTTGTAGATAGCGCATGTGCTTGTGACACAAAATAGAGCTGTTGTGCTAATGGGGAATTTTTTTTAAATTAAATTAAATTAAATTAAATTAAATTAAATTAAATTAAATTAAATTAAATTAAATTAAATTAAATTAAATTAAAATCATATACATCATCATATGATATATTGATTTCCATTCTTATGGTCTGACAGACAGATTTTATTTGTTAATTCTCACAGTATAAGATGTGACTGGACACAAAAACAAAGACACATTGCAAAAATTAATTGTAATGAACACTATATCATAATAGTTAAATAAAAAGTGGAATAATCAATGTCATGACAGAACCGTTTTACAGCATCTAAGAAGAAAGCAAGAAACCTGATGACTTGAAAGCTTAAAAAGAACCATTCATGGTGTTAAAGTCTTTGGAATCTATGCTATCGACAAATTTAGCAACCCATGACTGATGCTTATGGATAAGTGTTGGCACGCTAATTGTATGGTCAATAGCTACAGAAAGTGTCAGAGCCAAATCTTTTAATTCTTAACCATACCTGAAAGTTTTATCTTCATGAAAGAGTTGTTGCGCTGTCCTCTGAGTGGCATGTGTGGGTGCATGCCTTATGTTGGTGTGTATATGTGCATTTACTACCATCCGCGGCACTATCGATTTTTCTGTCACAGTTATATCTAGTGACTTGCCGGCTAGGCAGAAGCCTCTGTGGTGAATAACAAGAAAATGCTGAAAAATGAAGCAGACAGTGAAGGAGTTTGAGGTTTAGGTCTGGACATAAAAAAAATATAAGGTCTGAGGGACAACACCACAAATCCTCATTGCCTCACATATACACATACAGTCCAAACACACAGGGTCTGCCTCAACCCTTCACCTACCCTTCTATTGACTGTTTATGTGGTTGCAGGGTACATTATCGATTCGTCTTAATCAGGTTTAAATGAACAATTATTACACTGAGCTCTAGACAACAAGTAAATGTCATGGTCTGAAGCATGCAGGTCTGTATTAATGACTGCATTTATTTATGGCACTACCTAGAGGCCAAACCGTAAACGCTCTGCCTTCCCCCCTCGTTTAGGTACCGTCTTACTCAACCGAGGCGTCTATTTTCTGTAACACCCATACCAGCAAGCCACTCTCTGTGTGAGATCATCATGCTGATAGTGACTTAATTAGCTATTAATTTTCCATGTACACATTTATTAATTTATTCCATCAATGAACCCCAGGTAGAAGCCAACAAAAAACAGCTAAGTACATGAGTGGGGGAAGGGAGGTGCATTGTCAACGGTGCTGAAACCTAAAAATAAGGCCTTTTTTATTGCAACCCACAGGACATTTCTATTTCAGTATCACAGAGCTCCAATTTCCAATCAGGCCTCAGCAGACCAAGCTGGGGGAGATTGAGTGTGATTGGGCCTTGTTTTTCCTGTTTCACTGCATTACAGTTACACAGCAAAGCACACATAACCTGACATATGAGACTCTATGGGGAAACAAGCTGGAATCAGCTGAGAAAAACTGCTGCAAGACAGTATGGGATAGAGAAAGATAGTAAAAGGAATAAAGTTTACAACACTGTTGGGCCAAGGGGTTTATATGGTCTGTGGAAGTTATTATGATGTGGGGAGGTACTAAGTCACATGTGTGGAAAGAATATGCTATATTTTAGTGCTCTGGAACCCTTGATTCTGATTGGTCAATAACAGCATTCACATGTCAATACCGGTTAGGCATAAAGTACAGTCAGGTAGTCACATCAGGGTTGCCAACTCTAACGCATTTGGCATGAGACACACACTTTCAGGCTCTTTCTCATGCTCTCACTCTGCCCATGTAAATCTCAAGTTCCAACAAGCTTTGATCTCGTGGCCACGTGATTCATAGAGCTCTCCAAACAAACCAGTGTTGGCAATACATTCGATTGGGTTTGCAGCTATTTTTTGGTAAACATTACAGCATATTGTATTGATTATTTTTTTCGATGACATTTACAGTATCATTTTTATTCTGGTTTTCTTAACCCTCAGGTAGGCCTATTGTTTACTTGTGATGTGACCATACAGCTTAACTATTTTTCAGTTAAATAAGTGTTGTATATTTTAGTTCAATAATATTTATTTATTATTTTGAGGAGATCTTCGGTACTAAATACTATTTGTGCAATAATTATAGTCCAATAATGACTTCAAATGTTTTTTTTTTCCTAATATTTCTACTACTTATATTACATTTAGTGTAGTATTTAAGGTTAAAATAGAGAAAGGGATTTTAAATTCCTAAGCAAAGAGGCAAATTACAGTCATTTTGTGGTCATACAAAAAATCATTTTCATTTGTAATGCCATGGTTTACCCACTAAGTACCTGTATGGCTCTTTACTTAATATATCTAGAATATTGCAGGTCATACCCGCTTACTTATTTTTAAGATCTTCATTTGAATAAATATTTAGACATGATTAAACACTAGATTTTTAAATGAAAAAAAAAAAAAAAGTTAATAACTTACATCCTTTTATAATGATACTCGCATAATGAAAGCAAACAAGTACTGCTAAAAAAAAGAAAATTCTTAAAGTGTTCTTTTTCCTCAATTTGCTTGTTTTTATTTATTTGCATAGGTAATGTAGTTCGCCTTCAGAGGAACTTGTGCTGTGTCAGAAACATTTTGGGGACACCTCTGTGTGACCGTGTCCTGAAGCATGTGTCGAAATAAGTCCAATGAAATGGCGAGGTGTCAAGGCTGATTTATATGCCTTGTCCAAATACCCACACTTGCAGTCTTGGCCACTTGAGAGCATGAGTGCTCGACATGAAATAAGTGCGCAAGACTGTCCAGATCTTAAAAACACCAAAGTGCAGTGCCCTTAAAGCACACTAAATCCACACTTGAATACCATTCCAGAGCAGTTTTCAAGTCTTAGTGTATCCCAACATGCATCAAGTTGTGTAAATAAATCGCCAGACTTTTTGCCAAGATCGCAAGAGGTCACGGAAACCTTTCCAATGTAAGTTAAATATTAATAATAATTAGATATTACATATAATTTGGTAGTAAAACAAAGTGCTACACGTTTTATTGATGCAAATGTGAGTAGCCTATATTTATTTTGTACATCATTTCCAACTGCTTTTTATCACTTAAGAAGCACCAGAAATTAAAGTGTGTCCCATCAGGTAGTCAAAAGTTGTACACACACTTGTGGTCTTCATCCTTACTTAAACACTTGGGCCAAATACAGTAAATATGTTATATAAGTAGTCAAGTGATCAAGTGCAAAGACTGCGAGTGTGGGTATTTGGACAAGGCGATACTTGACGCATCAGCAAGTTCTCTTGGGTACACGCAGCAAATATGACGGCATTGCTGTGTTGGCGGAAGTTTGCTTTGAGTGCGCGCAAACTCATTTCACATGGCAGTGTGCACGGCATTTTTTGTAACTTTCTGCACAGCTCCGCATCTGAAGATGCACAAGTTCAGGTCAATTCTAGCTGAACATGCACGTCTGTGTTGGCATTTGTGTGAAAACTGAAGCAGTTTGATGTGAAGTTTTTTTTTTTTTTTTTGCATAATTTGTTGAAGTACGTTTTATTTTTATTGTATAAAAATAAAATTTAAATTCATTTAGATACTATTTTTACACTATTTGCTTAAAGTTGTCTTGTGTTTGATGTGAAATAAACCCAAAAGTTGAAGATTTTTTAATCAGTTTGTACATAAAAAAATGAATTCATTCATCAACTCATTCATCACTCATTCATGAAGTCTTGTGAAGCAAATGACCACGCGAGAAGTCTTGAGAAGCAAATGACTTCTTCTCACCGGTGATTCCCGATGGTTTTAGAGGACAGTTACTCTTTGACACCCCTGTCGTTTCAAAGAATAGTACAACAGCGAACGCAACAAGTATAAAAGCCTTCTCCATTTGGGAAGGTGCGTGCCCAGTCAGCGGAAGCTTGCGGAGCAGAGCCAGGCGAAAGTATAAATCCAGCTTCACATGCAGGTGGGGTTACATTGAGACCAGGAAGCTTTAAAGTGCATCTGAAAAAAAAAAGCTTACAGTAGCTTAGCATTAGCTTCTGTGTCTTCAGCAAGAACTCTCTGTGTGTCAGTCTGAAATATCTGTTGCTTGTCAGTTCCAGTGCACAATCACAACAATATATGGTAAGCAAGAAAAATAGGCAGTACTTTAGACCGTGTGTACTTCCCTGCCCATGCTAAACTTTACAGGTGCAGTCCTCCGTTACTTCATTGTTCAACGGAAGGATGGGGGTTGGATCCGATTCAAGGTCTGTGCAGACTGAATCATTCTGTCAGAATGTTCACATTCAAGACGTTTAAAACAGGTCATGACTCAAATCAGATCCGAGGACAGGTTTGTTACCATGGAGGACACATACATCCATGTATCCATCCTTCTACAACACAGGAAGTTTGCTTTTTGTGGCAAAGCATTCCAATATTCGGTTTCTTCCTTTCAGCCTAGCACTGTCACCCCACTTTTTTTTTACCAGTGTATGGATACAATTCTGGCTCCTCTGTGACTCCAGGGCAACCACGTATTAAATAACATCAGCGATTAGTTGATATTAGCACAATCAGAGCAGATAGTGGTTTGGCATCGATATGTCATTCTCGCTCACATGAAAGAGCTGGGGTTAAGGCAGAACATCAAGAAGAGTGTGCTTTCTCCAATACAAAGAACCACTTTTCTCTGTGGTATATAGGTTTACAACAACAATGAAGGCACATTTGTCTCTTGCTTGTGTTATTTGATTCCCACAGCTGTGAACAATGTGAAGCTAGGCCAGTCACTCACTGTAATACAGTTCCAAAGACTGTTGGGTCTGCAGCAGCATCCAACATTATATCTTTTGACCAGCTGTTCATGAGGCCTTTGAAGACGTATACAAGTTGGCACACCAGAGGGAAAACTCCTTTCACTGAGAGCAGTTTACATCAATGGGCACCTGAATCAGTGCCAGGGAGTTCTGGAGAGAGTCCACCGGAACAGGGTCCATCTATTTCTAGTAGCATCGTTCTGACCGACCCGAGATTGGCTCTCTGACCTTTTGTCCCTCCTCAATGGCTCTCCCTAGATTCCAATCAGAAGGGACCCTGTGACTCAGTCAGGGATTGGATCATTCATCCCCACCTGGAATCAGCTGGTCCCAGTAAACTGCCTGGTTGGTTCAGTTCTGGAGTTTCTGCAGGCACGGTTCTCCATAGGGTTGATCCCCTCCACCTTAAGGGTGTACGTGGCAGCCATAGCTGCTTACCATGCCCCTTTGGCTGATCAGTCATTGGGGAGAAACCTGTTGGTAACATGTTTCCTTTATGGTGCTTTGAGGCCAGAAGAAGCCTTTTCTCAGGGTTTTCCCTGCAAGATGTGTGTGATGCGGCAGCCTGGTCCTTTCCAGTCATACTTGGTAGGTTTTACAATCCAGATTTGGGTAACACTCCAGATTCTCAGATGCTTCTTTCTTAGCTGTGCTCGCTATAATTTTACACCAGACAGGCATTTTTAGCATGGCAGAGTGGGTATTGCATTCCCAAATCTTTTCTGACATCTTTTCTCTATCCTTTTTTACACTACGGACCAGTTATATTTTGAAAATATTCTCGTGAACCAGCTGGAGGGGGGTGGGGTTAATATATATATATATATACAGGTCCTTCTCAAAAAAATAGCATATTGTGATAAAAGTACATTATTTTCCATAATGTAATGATAAAATTAAACTTTCATATATTTCAGATTCATTGCACACCAACTGAAATATTTCAGGTCTTTTATTGTGTTAATACTGATGATTTTGGCATACAGCTCATGAAAACCCAAAATTCCTATCTCAAAAAATTAGCATATTTCTTCCGACCAATAAAAAAAAGTGTTTTTAATACAAAAAAAAGTCAACCTTTAAATAATTATGTTCAACTATGCACTCAATACTTGGTCGAGAATGCTTTTGCAGAAATGACTGCTTCAATGCGGCGTGGCATGAAGGCAATCAGCCTGTGGCACTGCTGAGATGTTATGGAGGCCCAGGATGCTTCGATAGCGGCCTTAAGCTCATCCAGAGTGTTGGGTCTTGCGTCTCTCAACTTTCTCTTCACAATATCCCACAGATTCTCTATGGGGATCAGGTCAGGAAAGTTGGCAGGCCAATTGAGCACAGTAATACCATGGTCAGTAAACCATTTACCAGTGGTTTTGGCACTGTGAGCAGGTGCCAGGTCGTGCTGAAAAACGAAATCTTCATCTCCATAAAGCTTTTCAGCAGATTGAAGCATGAAGTGCTCCAAAATCTCCTGATAGCTAGCTGCATTGACCCTGCCCTTGATAAAACACAGTGGACCAACACCAGCAGCTGACATGGCACCCCAGACCATCACTGACTGTGGGTACTTGACACTGGACTTCAGGCATTTTGGCAGTTTCCTTCTCCCCAGTCTTCCTCCAGACTCTGGCACCTTGATTTCCGAATGACATGCAAAATTTGCTTTCATCCGAAAAAAGTACTTTGGACCACTGAGCAACAGTACAGTGCTGCTTCTCTGTAGCCCAGGTCAGGCGCTTCTGCCTCTTTTTCTGGTTCAAAAGCACACGCCTGTGCATGGTGGCTCTGGATGTTTCTACTCCAGACTCAGTCCACTGCTTCCGCAGGTCCCCCAAGGTCTGGAATCGGTCCTTCTCCACAATCTTCCTCAGGGTCTGGTCACCTCTTCTCGTTGTGCAGCGTTTTTTGCCACACTTTTTCCTTCCCACAGACTTCCCACTGAGGTGCCTTGATACAGCACTCTGGGAACAGCCTATTCGTTCAGAAATTTCTTTCTGTGTCTTACCCTCTCGCTTGAGGGTGTCAATGATGGCCTTCTGGACGGCAGTCTTACCCAAGATTGCGGTTTTGAGTAATGAACCAGGCTGGGAGTTTTTAAAAGCCTCAGGAATCTTTTGCAGGTGTTTAGAGTTAATTAGTTGATTCAGATGATTAGGTTAATAGCTCGTTTAGAGAACCTTTTCATGATATGCTAATTTGTTGAGATAGGAATTTGGGGTTTTCATGAGCTGTATGCCAAAATCATCAGTATTAAAATAATAAAAGACCTGAAATATTTCAGTTGGTGTGCAATGAATCTAAAATATATGAAAGTTTAATTTTATCATTACATTATGGAAAATAATGAACTTTTATCACAATATGCTAATTTTTTGAGAAGGACCTGTATTATTGGTTCAAATGATCATAATGGTTTTTTTTTTTTTTTTTTGAGTCATCGGATGATTTTTCAGATAGTGGTCTTGTTCAAATAGATTTCATAAAATTAGTATCGAAAAAAGTATCATTCAGGAACCGGTATCAAAATCAAGGTTTCGGTATCAGTATCGATATCGAAATTTTTCGAACGATACCCAGCCCTACTTGTAGCTCTATCTTTAAAGATTTATCATTCAAATCCAGTTTTCCTGTGAAGAAAATGAATGGGATGCTTACTTCCAAAACCAAACTGTTGCACTCTATTGTCACTCTATTGGTTTCCTACAGTTCATAGCTGTGCTTGTGTTCAGTCTCTTCATGGTCTGTAGAAGTGAGGAAATAAAATAAATTCAGGTCAAGTCACTATTTTATTTATTAATTTGGTAACTGACAGGGTAATAGGTGGGATAATGTACAGCTGGGTAGTATTTCTTAAAATAAACACCTTCCATCCTTTAAGTCCTCATCACCCTTGTATTTTTTGTTAATGACCAGCTAAAAGTACTTTATCTCTTACATACTATATAAAGAAAAACAGTCAAAAACTGTCAAACACAATCATATGAATATTAATATATGTATATGAATATGAAAATCAATGTATTAAAATAGCATCTGAAACATCTCTTCCATTGTTCTTGTTCCATTGTAAAAGTAAAACAATACTTAGGCTATTCGCATTTAATGATCCAATGATCTGTTTCCCTGCTGATGCTGGTCTGGGAACATTACAGCATTGTGAATATTTCACCTAACGGGGTAATTTTAATCAGTAATTTTCATATTCATGTACAGTATCATGTACTGTAGATAGGCTATTAGCCTGTATGAGTAATGCTGACCCCTTTCTTCACAGGAGCAGAGCCCATTAATTGCACATAAAAGTCTGGCAACATATGAGATGCTGCAGTGCCTGCCAATGAAAAACAGTAGTACAGTCTCAGAGAGGTTATTAAAGCCATTTATAATTCATGCCATCAGAGGAAAGCATATTGGAAAGATCCTTAACTATTTTTCACGCCCCAAAGACAGAGAGAATATTCATTCACGGTTTACATCCATGAACCACATTATGGACAGATGCTTGACATTAAAAAAGAACCACAAGTCACTTTTTCACCATCAAAGTGATCCTTATAAATGTGACATCTTGTATATGACAGAATTAATTCAAGGCATTTAGATCCTAATGACTTTACAAGACATCTAAAATGATGACAAAAGCATTATATTCCGGATAAAATCCTAATCTGCCGCATATCTAATCTCAAAATAACTGCTGTTTAATTATCCTGGTTAAGTCAGGCAGAATTAGCACTGTAGCAACTGCACACCAGCAATCCGCCGCTGTTGTAAGTTGAGTCATCTGTGAGTGGGCGACCGCTACATGTAGGTGGCCCTTTTGAAGTTATAGCTACCCTGAGACAATATGTAGTGCCCATGGATTCCTCAATGAAAGGTTCAATAGACAGTAAGTGGAATCCATCACTATTAGAAGCTTCACAGAAAGGCTGAGGGCAAAGTGGTTGCATTGTTTTCTAAGCAGCCATCATTCCTGAAGCACAGTGTGCTCAGACAAACACTGCTATCCATTAGATGTACTAGCCTATTCTTGGGATTCAACTCCCTAGGAGACTGTATGCATTTAATTGCAGCTGGTGAAGCCAGGACTGGACTGAGCTTGTCATTTGGACAGAACAAGAAAAAGAAACAAGTACAAGACTGAGTACAACTTGGAAACTTGAATTTACAGTCAGGCCATTTAAGGATGATTCTTCAACTCTGGACTCTTTTTGCCCTGTGGAATCTTACAAACAATCTCTTAAAATACACTTTGCACTCTTTCATTTAGTTGTGTCTACAATATCAACAATGAATGAAATACATAGAATTATCATAGAATATATTTTGTGTCTGTCATTTTTAACAACATTAAAGTTCTGCAAAATCCACAAAATAGTTTAGAAGCAAAATTGACTGTTTTCAATGTTTGAATGTTATTAAAATATTACAAATTGTTAGCAAGTACTGTAATCAAGTATCAAAGTGAAATTGTTATTTACTCACCATTCCAAAATTGTCTGATTTTCAGGGTTGTTACTAAAATGTTAAACTGTTAATAACTGTTTTCTTTAATTGAAATAAAGCTAAAAACAAAATAAAATATAAATATTAGATGAAAAAAATGTATATATATATATATATATATATATATATATATATATATATATATATATATATATACTAAATCTGAAATGTTGTCCTGGCAACTAACTGACCTAAAATAAGTTTAAACTTAAATAAACAAAATTACTAAAATGTAACTTTACATCATTTTAATTGTTAATTACAATTTAAATTCAATTTGAAAATCTATAATTCAAAATATTGGGGATGGTATTCACTGATTCGCATCGGTGCATCAGCACAAAAGTTAACGATGCGATGCATCGATTTAAAAACGTATGCATCGGATACAAGTTGTCATTTGTATTGCGATGCATCATTTCTAACATATTTGCATCAGAAAAAAAATGGATTTAATTTTATTATTAGTAGATGCACTATACTTTTATTTAGAAAGTGACCAATATTTTATATGTAGATTGATTTCTATTCTCTAAACTGTTTCTCAAGCATGTTCTCTCATCAATATTGCTGCTACGTATCACAACACTACGGAGAGGTGTATCCTGAGAGTCACATACAGTAGAATATAAATTAACATAGCAGAGGTAGAGCTGCATCTTCCACCAAATAATTACAATGAACCAAAGACTTAAAAACAAACTATCTGTACCATATTGAATTGCATAGCATCATATATATGTATATATATATATATATTCCCATTGCATCATATTGTATTGAATCACATTGTTGAATCGACTCGAAACTGGAATGCACTGCATCGTAATAGGGGTGAATCGTACCGCATCGCATCGATAGATGCTTCGTACTGTATGTATCATTAATGTATCGTATCGTTGGCTATGCATCGAGATGCGTATCGCATCGGCCTCAGTTATGGAGATGCACATTCCTAAAAAATAGTAATAAATACTGTAATAGTGTATACCTGAACACTGAAGCAGACTCTGCTGACTTCCACTGCATGGACAAATATATTATTTTTCTTTAAAATATTTATGGTTCAGAAGAAAGAAAATCAGGGTTTGAAATGACATGAGGGTGAGTAAATGATGACAGAATTTACATTGTTAGCTCAACTTACCCTTTAACATTTGCACATATTACCTCATATGGCCTTATAGTTTCAGACAAAACTTACACTTTTTGATATAAACACTCCTAGAGCTAAAGAACTATAAAAAATTGCTTGGCACTGTGGGTTTCACTTTGACTGCTAAAATTATCATCTAATTTGAATAATCCTTCTGTATCTTCCTTATAAATTTATGATGTTGTCATATTTTTGCCGCTTTTTTCCAACGGATGTACTCTCAATAAAAGCACTAAACATTTCCAGAGTAGCAAAACATATTATTGGACCATGTGAGCAGATCACACCGAAGTCTCTGCTGAAAATAGAGCTGAAAACTGTTGTTGTCTACATGTTGATCGCAACACCTGAAGAAAACTGCTTTGAAAAATTTTGATTAAATGTTAAACGTAATCAGCAAAATGAGATAGTAGTGAAAAAACAACAATGGGAGGTAATAAGAATAAAACAAATTCAGCCTCAGGAAACAAGGAGTCGAGGATTACAGGCGAGTAAAGAAAAAAAAATCTAGCAATGAGGGAATGCAGGACCATTCAGTTTTCAGCCTGGATTGTGGAGCATTTGATGGAGAACCTGTATTGTGCATTAATGGATCTCTGTGGAGCTATGGAACAAAACTACCTCTCAGAAAACAGACAGAGGAAATGAAAAAGTCTAATTTGCTATTGAAATGAAGAGTGAAGAGGTTCAGCTCCTGTCTTACCTTGGAATATCAGCAATCACATTTTAGACCAATGCTTTTAGCACCCAATGAGTGCTGTATGAGTAATGCAAAACCACTATAAATATTTGCTACATTGCTAGATGAAGAAAAAAATCATCTACCATTTCCGAATGAATTAATGTATTTTCTCTCAAACTGATGGTTTTAAAATGGATGCAAATCCTCCCCCATACAGAATAATTTCATCCCTTTCTTTTTCATAGCTGATGTTTTCTCACATTTTGTTGCTATGAGAACTCCCTCAGTTCTGCATTTAGTTGCCATATTTTCTTCAAGTAATTATTTTGTGCATCGCATACAACAGACATTAATCAAACAATAGTACACTTGAGCACACAAAACCCATCTAAACCACCTGACTGTATCTCTTCAAGTTTCTCTTGCAAATTTCTTTTCATTTTAATCGTTGTGTTTATTTACTATTTACATTCGATTAAATGCATTTGGTGGACCTATGCACATAGCTATTCCTGTACAGAAGCTAATCTTTTCATGGCAACTATTAGCGCAGCAAGTGCACTGCTTTCCTTGTGCTCAAGTCACTCTGCTATGGAAACGAGAATGTATTTGAATTCTGTGCTTCGATTTTTCTTATACCTGCTCCTTTTTTTTTCATCATATCGTGTCTTCATCAGAAATAGCCCTCTCATTTTATGCCTTATTGGCTTAACATTTGGGGAGCAATGAAGCATTCACACAGTGGCTGGAAGGGAACTTGTGACCTGGTAAAGGCATGCTATTACAAGCCAATCAGTCAGCCGGACGAGGCCCCTAAACCTATGAACCCACAGGAGTACCATAGACTCCCCCATGGGGCTCGAGCTAATATCTGACTGCTTATCAGAATTTCCTACATAGGGTCTTCATTTGCCTTCCACCCCCTCTTACTGCCTACTGCTAAACATAAACAATCCCAGGGAAACTCTGCAAATTATTCCCCACAATGCCTCGGCACACTCTATAATTTTGGTGCTCGCTTGTGCACCCTTGCTTCATCTGCATAACCAATCTTATATCCCTTCTGCTCCCTTTCTTTTCTGCTTTCATTTAGAGGGCATACAAAGTGATTCATGCCATCGCAGGCTGCTTCAGTATTTTTGTTCTTAATCTTCAGTTCACTAGAGACTCCAGAGAATACACAGGCAATTCCCCCTTGTTTAGACAAGATATCCTGCTGACCACATAACTTTTCAGAAAACAAAACACAAACAAAACAGCCTTTAATGACGGATTTAAGTGATAAATCCTCTTAATGTGATGTTGAGCATGTAGGATGTAGTGTTGTGCCCTCTGCGTATTAATTTTGATTAGAGCTGAGATCCGACAACCAGTTCCATTTTAAAAATAAATAAATAAATAATAATCTAACGTTCATTCTTAGGGTTAAAAACATACAGGGGAACTAATGAAGTCTGATTCAAGTGAATGACTCCTTTTAGTGAATCAAAACCATACAGCATGTCTGGAGCAATATTTAAGCTAACAGATTCTCATGAGCCAGTTCTATTTAATGAATCTAAAGCATACAGTGTGACTGTTAGGTCTGACTACTGAGCTAATAGATTCTTACGAGTCGGCAATTTTTAGTGAAACTAAAATATACAGCGTTACTGTTAAAGTCCAACTACCAAGCTAGTATATTCTTATTAGTGGGTTCTTTTTAGTGAATTGAAACCATATATCATAAATGTTGGAGTCCATTTCCCAAGCTAACAGACTCTATGAACTGGAAAGTCATTAATTTCGCCATGTCTGAATCAAGAACTTATATGTATTAAACAGCATGTATTAAAATAATACTTTATGGCCTAGTTTCACATACAGGTCTTAGATTAAACTAGGATTAAGCCATAGTTCAATAAGGATATCTAAGTAGCTTTTATAAAGACACC
The DNA here is from genome assembly GCF_018340385.1 of Cyprinus carpio. NCBI lineage: Eukaryota > Metazoa > Chordata > Actinopteri > Cypriniformes > Cyprinidae > Cyprinus > Cyprinus carpio. The sequence continues at coordinate 14,249,525 of NC_056579.1, read as the reverse complement.
TTAGAAAAAAACATTACTGCTGAGCATTTTGAGACAAATCAATGGCACTGACATATTTTAGGATATGTCAGTCCAAGTGACTTTCAGTTAAAACAGCTCAGACATGCATTTTAGTCTGGGACTAGGCTTAAGTCTTGTCTGTGAAACCAGGGGTATGAGTTTTATTTGTTTTTGGCCAGTTTTTTTTTTCTTTCTTTCTTTTTTCCCCTCACAATTCCCACCCCTAGTTTTGATAGATTCGTCAGTCAGGTTTACTTTTGAACAATGGCAGTAAGTCATAAAGGTTCAACTTGGGTGTCTTGAATTCTTGATTGATAATGGGCAAAATCCTCTAAAAGTGACACAACAAGCCATCTTCTGTTCACTCAACAACACCTTAAAGGGTTTATCTAATAGCCCCTTGAGAGTTGAAAAAAGGATAGAAAGACTAAGCCATCAGCAGCTGTCGTGTGTATGTAGCTTCAGCCAACACTTCGCATTGACTTAATATGTGTCATTTAAATGTCAGGAGATAAAGAAGGAATTTAATACCTAACAGGAAGTCAATAAAGGTTAATTAACTGTGAGAGAGAAAAACATGTTGAAGGTTCATAATAAAATGGCAGATGGTGGTTTGGCCTTCATATAAAAATATCTTGTTCATTATTAGTCCTCATAATGCAGTTTTGTGCTCTGAACAGCACTATGAAAGAGCTTGACATGAGCGCTACAACAAGGGTGAGATAAGATTTTGATATCTGCATTGTTTTTAATAGATACACTACTGTTCAAATGTTTTGAGTCAGATTTTTAAAAGAAACTAAATAGAACATTCTATTTCTAAAACAATACTGAAATCAGAAATGTATCAGCTTCCACAAAAATAATAATAATGATGATAATAAATCGTATATAGTGTACACGTATATAGCGCCTTTCAAACATAAATTGCACAGTTAAATTAGCATCAACAAAATATTAAGCAACTGTTTTCAACATAATAAGAAATGTATCTTGAGCACCAAATCAACAAATTAGAATGATTTAAGGATCATGTGACACTGAAGACTGGAGCAATGGCTGCTAAAAATTCAGCTCTCATCACAATATCCACTTTAAAATATCTTAAAATAGAAAATAATTGTTTTAAACTGTAATAATATTTTACCATATTCACTGTATTTTTGAGCAAATAAATGTAGCCTTAGTGAGCATAACACACTTCTTTCAAAAACCTTTTAAAAATTTTACCGACCCCTAACTTTTGAATGGTAGTGTATGGTCCCATGCAGGGCCTTGAGGCCTGTACATGGTTGATATGAAAAATTATCAATTTACACTTGGCCATTTAAAATAAATTCATGACCACATATACTTGCTAATAAAATGATGTAGTCATATGGGCTCCATGCATGTCACGTGGAGTGTTTTAGAGTTTTACTTCAGTAAAACATTACAACATCCCAGCCACTCTCTTATCTATCCCAACCAATACATACACACTAATTAAGGGGACTGTGGCGGAGTACTTGTTTGATTCACAGGTTTGAAAGGTCTTTCATGTCACTATGGAAAAAGACGCAAAGAATTGGAGTTAATTGGATGCTATTTGGGAGCTGAAACAGGTAACCATGGTGTTCTATGGGAGTGAGATCTATGAATAATGAGCTAAGGATGTATCAGCAAACAAATACTGCAGCCAAACACACACACACACACACAAATAAGTAAAATGAGTACCGCAAAAACAAGGCAAACATCTAACCATGACAGTGCAACATCCTGCCACTGCACACCTCTATAAATCTTCATTCACGGTTTGAGACGTAGGCAGACTATGAGGAAACTAGCCCTGCTACATTTGTTCTTGAGCACAAAAATGCACACAAGTTCAGAGCAGACATAAATAAATCAAAGAAAGCCAGACTATAGAGACCTTAACAAAATCAGACAAGTGACCCCCAGGCCTTGGCACATTGAATTTGAACCTGAGGTTTGTAGACTTCTGTCTCAGGTCCAGTGTTTTTCAGTTGACATGATATGAATGTATTTTGCCATGCATTGAGGCTATACAGAAGAGAGAGAGAGAGAGAGAGAGAGAGAGAGAGAGAGAGAGAGAGAGAGAGAGAGAGAGAGAGAGAGAGAGAGAGAGAGAGAGAGAGAGAACATTCCTGGACATTTACCACTCCTTGGGAGTCTGATCCAAATCAAATCTATGTTAAAATTATTCATAATCCCCACAAGATTCTTCCCCCCATGTTAAGACTGGCTTTTCATCACTATGCAATAGTCACAACACTGTATGTGTTAGGCTGCACGCTCTGTTGCACACTTGCGATGAGATTAAGTATGCACACTGCTTCTCCTAAAAGAGAACTAGGATCAATACCCCTGCTATCTTTTCTCTCTCTATTTCCTCCGACCTGCCGTTCCTTCCCTTTAAACACACCTGACTCACGCATCATGGCACGGAGCAGTCATACTGAGAAAGCTTTGTTCATGTTAAAATTATGGCGACACGTGTATATGATAAAACTGGGTCTGTTTGTTGGTTCCAGTTGACTTTTAGCACAGACTGCCATAACAGTACTGACTCATCGCAGTTTCCGTACCCTGATAATCATGGGTAGCCCATTAGAGCGGACAAGATGAGAGCAGCCTCCAGACTGAGAAAACATCATTAGTGCTCAGCAGCATCACACAGATGTGCTGGCCCACTGATCTCCTTCACTTGCTCCTCTGATAGCTCAACTCTTTTTTGGCCTTTAATGTTTCTGAGGGTCGTAAGGTTGCTCACAATAAGCTTACAGAAGAATAACAATGCTGACATCTTTATTTAAAATACCTCATTGGCCTGTTTATAGGATTATTTGGGGGTAGGGATGGGATGGATGAGATGGTCAACAAGCTGACTAGGAGACCACTAACTAACTAGTTGAACAGTGAAGTGGATGGCTTAATCTACATATTTTATACATTCAAAATTTGTATACCATTCAAAAATTTGCAATAACTAAGAGTTTGTTTATTTTTTATTATTATTATTATTATTATTATTATTATTATTATTATTATTATTATTATTATTATTATTATTATTATTATTATTATTATCACCACCAAGGCTGTGTTTATTTGGTAAAAAAAAAATACAGCAAAACACTATTATTATTACATATATTATTACAATTTAAAAGAACTCTTTTCTATTTTAATATATTTAAAAATTTAATTTATTCCTGTGATGGCAAAGCTGAATCTTCAGCAGCCATTACTCCAGCCTTCAGTGTCACATGATATAAATGCAAAATGGATGTTAAAGAGATTCACTCAAATGTACTTTTTTTTATTTTTTATTTGTATTTTTTTTTATAGGATAACAGTGGGTGAGCTTTACATTAGAGCAAATGTAATCTATATGAAAAATTAGAGAGGGGTCCGCAAAAAAAAAAAAAAAAAAAAAAAAAAACCTCCACAAAATGTATTTATAGGGCTGCCAAGATTAATGTTAACTTATATTAATTGAATATTTTCAATGCAAATGAATAAAGAAAATAAAATAAAAATATTGCACTGTAATTCTCTATTGTTCTAAAGATGGTTGGAATCATGAGTTTACATCTGATTATTCTATACTACTTTTTTTAAAAAAGGGGGGGGGGGGGCAGCATGCATAATTAAATATCTAATATGAACTGATACCGATAAATTAAAAAATAAATGACCCGTATCAGCCGATAACCATTAAGGTACCATGCATCCCTCCTTGGAACTCTTATGTATTGTTCCATACCCTGTCTTTGAACTCAACAAAATGTGAACACCCCCCCCAATAAACACATGTAGACTATAGTGAGCAGGATCCTAACCAGCCTAATTATACAAATCTTCCTTTAGACAGGCTAGTTTATTAGTTTTGCAGATCCCTGGTTCGGAGACCCTTCTGACTGACTGCTTATTCGCTCACACCCCTCCTTTCCTCTTCCCCCACCTCCATTAAATGTTGGTAAATATTCCCTGATCTGCCTGAGACATGCCGGCGGTTGTATAAGAGCACATAGTGATTCATTAATGTGGGACAGATGGGCTTTTTCGAGTTTGGAAGGGGGAGATCAAAAGACCCTTTGAAAACGAGAAAAAAAAGAGACGGCTACGCAGCCGTCTACCTTTGTGTTATTAAAGCTGATAATAAAATGACACGGCATTGTGGCTCCTGAGCAGAGGCATTTAAAGAGCAATGCTACTTGACATGCTGTAGCACCCTTATTTGGGCTTAAAAATGGGCGGTAATGATTGACGCGCGAGAGGAGGGGTGAACACAGTGCTAGAACGGCTCCCTTTCACAGACAGATAATTAGGATTTAGACCCCGTCAGGCCTCTGCCATGGATGATAATGGCTTGAACTGTGCAGAGCCATGAATGTTTGCCACATTCATCACTGCTGCCTTGCAGTTGCTGCATCAGCCTGATATATTAAACAGTGACACCTATAGACTCTGATAAGGAACTGCAGGACTGAAAAATTACGGGTACACAGGGTTTCCTTGGCAGAGACAGCCGAAAACCCCTTAACATATGGGCTCCCACGACTTGATGTGGACCGATAACCTTCGTTCACCACCAAGCACTGAGGCCAGGGTGCTGTTGAGGTGTTTTTACGATGACCGTGGGTGTTTTTTAATGAGCTGCTCTCAGCTGCCGGCCCCTCAAATGCAGTATATGTAGCATCTGACGCTTGAGCACAACCATGTCTGCAGACAGCATTAGGAGGAGAGCTATTTGAAGCGCGGCCAGAAATCACAGGCATCCATGTGCACAAAGCGTTTTCGAGAGAATCCCAGGACAATTGCAGTTGCTTCAGCTGCCCGTATTTGAAAGCAGGCCAACTCTGAGGAATTGTGTCTCTGTGTTAAGAAAATGACGAGGCTTTTAAAAATCAGCTCTTTTGTTCAAGACATCATTTTGTGCGTTACAGATGCTTAATCTTATAAGGTCAGTGCGTATAATGATTTATTCACTCTGTTGGTCAAAGCGAATCCTTTTTGTTGGTGAGTTGTGGAATATACAAATGAAATGTTTCCGTGAAACTTGTCTGCCATAAAAGTTTAAAGGCTACAGAGACAAAAAAAAATTTTTTCTTCTCTTTCCTTTGCAAGAAAGGGATAAGAAAACCGAATAAAGTACGAGCGAAAGAAGGTTTTACAATGAGCTTTGCACATGTGACTGTTTGCAGTCAATATAGGCCAATGCATTCAATCAACCTGCTCCTTATCTGCCCACAAACAACACAGACATTTGAACCTCTGCAATAGAGTGATCCCATTACGGTGAACTTCCACACTCTAAATGCCTCGCTTTGCAGGCTATAGTTGGATGATATTTGTTCCTTTTCTTCCCCCAAAGAAGAAATGATAGATTGCTATCGTATCATATAGTCTGCTCTCTTTAAAAGAAGTGTTGCTGGTGCAAGAACATTCCTCAAAAGATCAGTACGGTAAATTCTGAATTTCAGCCATTCTGCTGGGCAATTATGTTCAGAAAAGAAAACAATGACTGTTAAAATATAATGAACAGTACAATGACACCCAAAGTGTTACACAACAAATGATAATGTGGAGTAAGGGTATTCCTGAGATAAATTATGATTCTTTTATCCAATCAAATGCTTTTAACTGTAACAAATAAACAGAAAATCTAATTTTGAGACATTAATATAATATAATATAATACAATACAATATAATATAATTAGGGCTGGACGACAAAGCAATAACAATAATTATCACAATATATTTTGCCCTTCATAAGATGGCAACGTTCAATATAATGTTTGTGCATCAAAAGCAGAACGAAACAGCATTATCGACACCACACGGACCAATTAGCAGCTCGGCTTGAATGGCAGTACAGCGCATGCAGATGCATTTACTCGCTGATCTGTTTCAATCACGCGAACAGTGCTGTGAGATTCAGCAAGAAGTGCTTGAATTCAGTGAAGAACACCGATACCTCTGTGATTCAGTTTAAGGCCAGATGAACACCAGAAACACTGTGCCAAGAACAATCCCGTTAGAAGGCTTTTCCATGGATTTACTGTACTCTGCCTCATATTATGGCAGAAATATGAGAAATACATATGGAATTGTATTAAATCATTAATCCAGACATGTATTAAATGTTTTAAAGAAGTAATGGTTTTTATTGAGCTATAGAATTTGTACAACTATTTATACTAAATGTTTTTAGGCTATTGTTTTTCATACAAATAGAAACCATATGGTTACATTTGGTAGTGAGGTGCTATGTGTGGTTTTACCATTGGTTATTATGATCTAATTGTGTGATACTACAGATTACTAATGGCTAATTTTAATAAAAATAAAGTCCTAACTCAAACAGTCAGAATACTTAAATTTTAAAACTTACAAAATTTACATTTGCATCATGCCATCAAAGTCAAGGGACACAAACCTGTTTCAGGATTTGAAACAACATCACCCATTAGAACATGCAGAATCTAAGAAATTAATTTCTCTAAGACATTTTGTTAAGGAAAAAAATATCATGCATATTTTGATGTAGAAAAATATTTTTTTATTATAAATGTTTTTAATATTGTACCTCAGATTTGTAAAATGTTCTCCTATTTTGCAAGTGTTTGTCATTTTCTGACCAAAAAAAAAAAAAAAAAAAAAAAAATTAAAACCACAATTAACTGTCTGGTTTCTACAACTTTCACTCAGGAGAATAAATCTATTTTTAAACTTGAAAGAAATAAAGATTTGACATCGATATCGACTGATATGAACAATTTTATTGTGAGATATCTTTTTTTTTCTTTCTTTTTTTTTTTTTTTTGGCCATATCGCCCAGCCTTATATATAATATAATACAAAGGTTCTCAACTCTGGCCCTCAAGGTTCACTTTCCTGCAGAGTGATCAAACTCAACTGCCAGTAACTTTCTAGCAATCCTGAAGACCTTCTTTAGCATGTTCAGGTGTGTTTGATTAGATTTGAAGCTAAACTCTGCAGGAAAGTGGACCTCAAGGGCCAGGGTTGAGAACCCCTAATGGCATGTAATGTAATGTAATTAATACAATAGTGTGTGTTTTTATCTTTCTCCAGAATTTTGCCATGCCATTGTGATCTGAATCTTGTTTCAGTGGGGGGTTAAGGCACTGTTTTCTGTAAAATTGTACAATAAAAATTTGTTGTGAACAATGTTAATGTGATTACATTGTATTGTGAGCAATACAAATAAACTTGAACTGAAAAACTTTCTCAATCTTATACATCAAACATTACCCCAAAGTATAGTATTACACAACGTAGATCAATAAAAGTAAAGGCTTTCTAGATAATATTTAAATAATTTGCTTTCTAAAAATCTAACTATATTTTTATTATACACAAAAATGTACAGGTGACTTGATATTTTAGGAAGAGGGATCCTTACAAGAAAACCATCATATTGGGTATCCTCGGCATTAAAAAAAAGTAAAAAAGTAAAGACCCCTGATATAAAGGATACACACATATTCATATCAGAGCTAGAATATCTAGACGGCTGCATGTTAAGCCTAGCAGTTCAATCACACATGCACTTTTGACCACACAATGAGATTCAAAATTAATCACATTCAACAGAGCTCGCACACAAAATTCTTTAACCAAGCACACATTATATTCCACATGCTAACGATGTAAGTGCTCACCCTCTAGCATATTTTCAGTTCCTGGAAGAATTCCTTCGCTTGCTTTACTGAGCTCTCTGCACATGCTTACAGATGTTGCCACTCACCTCTGGCACATGGATATTTATAATCACAAACATTCATAATGAAATCAAATGGACACATGACCTAGTTCTCAGAGCTCAAGCACATCATCCTTCATGACTTTCGAACAGATGACTGCTAAAGCTGCCAAGATCTACAGGCCCTAACATATCTCTGAGGATTATGGAAATTCTCTTTACAAACATTGCGTTTGACACCACATGTCTTTCGATTCACAAAACATTTACAGTTTCATTGAAGAATCAATGAGAGTTTGTGTATCTAAAATCTTTTCTCAGCTAGAAAAGCACAGGCTAGTGCCAGCTAGTTAAGGTGGTCTCGACACCTGTGACACTTGACAAGCACTAACCTCTTAGGCTGAGAGGCCTGAGGTGATAAGCCATAAGAAACCTGAGGTCATAAGTCCATAACATCTGGATGTGATGGGTATTGCACCCTCAGAGAGCCTCAGAGCAGTTAAAAAGCAAAGCGTTTTGTTCTCAATTCAAACATTTCCTCCAGAGCCAAAATGCTTAGTTCAGACCACTGAACTTTGCATGAGTGCTTACTGAGGATGCTAACCAATAAATCATAAATGAAGACAGCATTAGCTTCCTCCAAAAATAGACAGATTCCTCCAAAAACAGATGCACCTTTCTCTCCCTGCAGCAAAAGGACAGCACTAACCTAGAAAACCTGTTCTACAACAGGCCTGTCTGTGTTGACAGCTGGCTATAATGTTTATATTTAGCGCTGCGCCGCGGGCTAGCGTTTAGACTCTGAATGCATGTCAGAGGCGATGAGAAAGTTGAGCTATGATTCCTTGTGATTGATCCATTCTTGTCCATGCCCCACATAGCAAACTGCTGGCGTGTGTGGATGCTCAGGGGCATCCCTGTGGAAAGGAAGTACACTTTAGCATACTTTCAAGAAAATTACTTACTATGAAAATAATAAACTTTCCACAGAAATATGTTTTTCTATTGTCTTTGAAATACGGTTACAGTTCACTGTCAAAGGTACTGACAAGCATTTACTGTTCTGTAACTAAAATACACTAAATGTAATTTGTGTTAAAACAGTTGTGTGTGTGTGTATGTGTGTGTGCGTGCATGTGTGTGTGTATATATATATATATATATATATGGCAGTGATATAGTATATATATATCCAGATTTTGAAGCACAATAAATGGCAGTGAATCCATCCTTTATAAAAATAAAGTGCATCCATCCTTTATAAAAATTGCTCCACACAGCTTCCGGGGGTCAATAAAGGTCTTCTTAAACAGAGCAGTGTTTTGTAAATATCCATATTTACAACTTTATAAACTGTAATCTTCAGCTTCCGTTAACTCACGAGAGAGTGGCATTCCAGCGGATGATGTAGGACATAGGCAAACGCGGTGATGGATGAATGCACTTTATTTTGCATCAAAATCTGGACCACTGCCTTTATAATGCTTGGAAGAGTCAGGATATATATATATATATATATATATATATATATATATATATATATATATATATATAATACTCTGATTGTATTCGTCTGAAAGGAGAAAGTCATATACACCTTGGATGGCTTTAGGGTGAGTAAATCTTGGTGTACTTTTCATTTTGGGGCGAATTATCCCTTTAAAGATTTGAAGCAAGGTTAGTTAACTAAAGCTTAAACTAAAACTAAAACCATTAAAAACATTTATTTCAGCCAAGGCAACATTTCTCATTTTAATTTAGTTTAACTTGATATAAAATAAATAAATAAACAAAAACTATATAGACATATATGTTTATATAAATCAAATCAAAAACATGTCAAAACACACAACAAAGTTACTAAAAAATAAATTACTGAATCAAATTATTAATAGAATATATAACAGTATCTCAGTGATACTCAAATAACACAAATTTAAAATAGATTAATTATTAATTAAGCATACTTCTTTTTCATAAGGGATATCCAACACATGTACTGTATATACATCTGTGTGGATAGACCGATTAGCAGTCTTAATGCACATGAGGCTTTGTAAAGGGGTAAAAATTGAGATAAGCCAGGAATTATATCCATTCCAGGGCCCCTTGTTGTGTTGGAATGCTGCATGCAGTCATGGACATCAGCTGATGCCATTTTTCAACATGATGACATGTTGTATTACCCTTTAAGTGGATATAAAGGTGTTATGTTGGTGTTAACCACAGCAGGGTGCCAAACGTGTAAAGTGTCGCTAAGCCGACATGATTTCCCGACAAATCTTTGGCCACACAGAGTGTACGTTAACGTAAACAACATGGAATAAGATCTACGACATTTGTGATGCAGGGAGCCCATTAGATTCTGGTTAACCGTATATTCAAAACACTCAAAGTAATGTCGTTCAACACTGCTACATAGAAGGAATGAGCAGTGCTTATTCAATGTAAGCACTGACATTGTTAGTCTTTGCACTGTCAGGTCAAGTTTACATATCATCAAGCAAACGTGACCGACTCTGAGCAAGGGTGCCAAAATATTGGTCAGGCCCTAACCTCAGGCGGTACTCAATGTCAGAATGCTTATCTGAGGAATAGAGGGAGTTGGACTTGTCCCACTGGTTCCTGGTATTGCCATCGCTGCAGCAAAATAAATGCCATTCAGTGCTGAGATCTCAGCCCAGCAGGCTCAAGAGATCAGCTGAGATCCGCAGATGTGATACTCTATCATTACTCCACAGAGTATCTTCTGCCTCGCAGACAACATTTTTGAGACTTGGCATCCTTGTGTGTGTTGATGGCACAGGGAGCTGCAGGAACACTGGATCAGTCTTTCTGTACAGACACAAGGATTACATTATTAATACCCAAAGCTTTAAACTCAAGCCAAGGGGTCAGGTCCAAAAGGTTAGCATAGGCCAGTTATCTCCACTCAGAGGTTTTGTAACTGGGTGCTTCTTCGGCTATGGGCACTTTTATTCCTGTGAACTTACAATAGCATTACCTAGCAAATGTATATACATATATCAATAGATAATCAGGCTTTTGTTCTGGAAATAATGACAATAACCAGCACATCATCATTCCTCTACATCTCAAATGATATTTTGGGTTTTAATATCATTCTATGGTGAAAATGTTGGTGGTGGAAATTACATATTTGAATTTCAGGAGTAAAATGGCATACTCTTTTCTAAGCAATTATATACTGTACATTCATCATTATACACCATTATATTATTTTATACATATAATAAAAATATATATATTTTTACACTGTTATTACTATTTAGCAAAATTATAGCTTGATTAGAAATTGTGCACAATAAATGCACACACAAACATGCAGTATACAAACATACTCACTATATGTCAGTTCAGTTTCAGTTCATTTTTCATTCTGCATTCATTTTCAAAGTGGTGACCTTTAAAGATCAAACTGCAAAAACAGCAGCATCAGGACACAACATCAGGAGGATCAGACCCTTCCTAACAGAGCATGCAACACAACTTCTCGTCCAGGCTCTCGTTATTTCTATGACTACTGCAATGCTCTTCTTGCTGGACATCCAACATGTGCAATCAGACCTCTGCAAATGATTCAGAATACAGCAGCACATCTTGTTTTCAATGAGCCCAAGACAGCCCATGTCACACCGCTTCTCATCTCTCTGCACTGGATTCCATTCAGGGCTCGCATCAAGTTCAAGATAATGGTGCTTGCCTACAGAACAGCCATGGGCTCTGCACCCTCCTACCTCCGGTCTCTCTTATGCATCTACATCCCCTCCAGAAGCCTGCAGTCGGTAAACAAGCAGCGGCTCTTCTTCCCATCCTAGAGAGGCACAAAATCAATTTTTCTATTCTCTTATTATCCTTTATCACTTCCTGTCCTAGCTTTTTACTATTTTGAATGATGACTGAAACCTTGTATAATGGGTACTTCTCGTTTTTATTGCCATCTTATAAATCGCTTGTTGTATTCCTCAACTGTAAGTTGCTTTTGATAAAGCATCTGCCAAATGAATAAATGTAAATGTAAATATACATTTTAGAAAATTGAATATACATCATTTTTAAGTGCATATAATTTTCACAAAATAAATATTACAATGATTTATTGTTGTTGTATTCACTATTTATTTAGAATGCAAGAGTTTTACACATAAAATGAAATGTTTTATGATGGATTTTCATACTTTAAGATTGAAAGTCTATGCTTGGGACAGAGGTAAATTAAAATATATACATAAAATGCATTTAAAAAACAAGTTTCCAAAACCATTCAAAAAATAAATGAAGTTTGAATCTGTTAGTTCTAATAAAAATTAACCCATTGGACATGAAAGTGCCAAAAGTGGAAGAAACACTCAACTCACTGATTCTTAAAGGGCTTTTGAAAGTGTGAAATGGACTTTCTTTCCCCCATCTGCTGCCTCTCACGTAACAGCTCAGAATAGTCACTACTGAAGTTGCTAATTTCCTGTGGCTCAGGTGATTGGCTCAAAATGGAAATGGGAATGATAGCTTTCAGGTATCATAAACCTCCTTGGTTAAACTAATCATTTGAATCATGCTGGAATGGTGTGTGAGAAAACACATGCCTTGCACTCCATTTTGAAGAACATAAGCAGACGGAAAAGAGAAGCAGCAGCTGTGGCTCTGGACCTCCAGGGCTGGTGGCTCCTTTTAATGGACTTTAATTGTGCCTGCCTGCCAAGGGAGAGGGCAGACTGGGCTAGACCCATCACATGACTGCACTAATGAGGACAAGGAGTAAATCACAGCTATTGTCCTTTCAGGGGTGCCCTCCCTCTTTTCATATTTCTCTCACAGAGGTCCCACTCATTTTCACACAGACCTGAAGGGCCATCCTCACACACACACACCATCAACATGATTAATCTGCTTATTAGTTATTGTCGCTGACAATATTAATGCAGATTATGTGTGTGTGTGTGCGTGCGTGCGTGCGTGTGTGCGTGTGTGTGTGTGTGTGTGTGTGTGTGTGTGTGTGTGTGTGTGTGTGTGTGCGCGTGCACGCATTTTTGTGGCACATCAGGACACAACTTTGTATAATGACATACGTATTACAAGGAGAGGGTGACTTATGAGGACATAACCCATGTCCCCATTATTCAAAACGCTTATAAACCATACCAAATGAGTTTTTTTTTTTTTGAGAAAGTAAAAATGCACAAAGTTTCCTGTAAGGGGTAGGGTTAGGTGTAGGGTTGGTGTAGATAAATAGAATATACAGTTTGTACAGAATAAAAACCATTATTCTTATGGAATGTCCCCACAATTCACAAAAGATTAAGCTATAGCATTTGTGCATGTGGTGTGTGTGTTGTGTGTGTGTTTTTTTTTTTTTTTTTTTTTTCTTCAATACAAAATACAATTAAAAGAATATGGCCTTTCCTTTTTAATATAAGATAATAAAATCACAGTCCATATACTAAAAAAAAAAAAAAAATATAAAATATTTTTTTGGGGCTTTTATTACTTACATTGTCTTATTGAGTCACACAACAGCTCCTTTGAAAACAAAATTGTATTTTTCATTTTGAAGAAAGATTTGAAGCAATTTATTATTATTTTTTTTTGAATCATGAGCCAGCTTTATAGCATTTGTAAGGATTATCCAGATTTCGCAGGTCAAGGATTAGTATTTCAACAAACTGTACTGCTTTGGTCTAAAAATAATTCACTGTCTGCAAATAATACTAGAGGGACAACTAACAGAGTTGTTTGAATTGGTTTACATTTACCCATTCCATTTCAATGTAAATATTACCCTTATATAAATGTAAATAAATGTAGAATTAAAATATGCTACGTATATTTTATATAATTCCTAATTTATATATTTATATATATTGAAGGAGAGAGAGAAAGAGAGATATACACAAAACACACACACACACACACACACACCACACACACACACACACACACACACACACACACACACACACACACACACACACACATATATATATATATATATATATATATATATTGTAAATTTCAAAAAAATCTGCTTTATTCATCTTTCTCCAAAAAGGAAAATACAATTCTGTTTGCATAGGAGCTGCTGTTAATAATAATAATAATAATAATAATAATAATAATAATAATAATAATAATAATAATAATAAATAAATAAATAAATAAATTATCCAAAAGCTTAAAAAATACATGATATATCTGGCTTCCAACGAATACTATTTTACTGTTTCTAATATTAAAATGTAGACTAGGATGTAAAATAATTGATTCATAATAAAATGATAAAATTATATGATTCAAGGAATATCCTGTTAGTATATCAGTATATTAATGATATACTAAAGGGTAGTATACTAATGTGAGTGTTGAGGCAAAAAATAAATAAATAAATAAATAAATAAATATTGCACTAAATTTACAATCTGTTATTTCTTTAGCATTTAGCTAAATTTAACCGGCCAACCTTTACATAAACCTTGTTACATTAGCTAATCCAATGCCCATAAAGATACTAAATGACTAGTAATCCTTTATAAACATTTACAAATGATGAATAGTTTCAACTTTAGATTGGCTACTGCAGAAACATGAACAAATGATTAGTAAATGATTAGTAAAGTGTGATGTGTAAAGTGATGTGTGAAAAGAGTAAATTCAGGTCTTACAGGACACTTTTTGCCATTGAAATGACTGCTCATAAAGGTATTAATGATTAGTAAACATTTATAAACATCTGCAAATGATGAGTAGTTTCCACTTTAGATTGGGTACTGCAAAAACATGAACAAAGAATTATTAGATTATTTGTTAAGATGTGTTAATAGAGGTCTACAAATGAAGATCATATATGAACTGAAAGTTTACTGACATTTGTAAGCATTTCAATTTACATTAAATAATCATGTGTCAATCATTAGGTAATGTTTAGTTTTAATAAGAACATTATATCATATGTCTAGCTATGTGGATGTATATTAACTAATGACCTGTTAAGCATTATATAATGTTTGTTAATGATTTATAAATAAAAGTTATTATAAAATGTTACCAAAGTGCTAAATACTGCACAAATACAAAAATACTGGCAAGAAAACTGTGTCCACTGTAGTCCAATTCACAAACAAATGATTCTAATGAGCTGGTTGTTTTTAGTGAATCAACACACAACACTCTTAAAAATAATGTTTTCTAAAGGGTTCTTCCCCATTTTTTGGGTTCCTCAAAAAAACCTTTCAGTGAACAGTTCTCAAAAAAAAAAAACACTTTACTTTTTTGTTGTTGTTGTTTTGTCTACTATAAAGAACCTTTTGTGCAATGGAAAGTTTCCAGGGATTGTTACTACAAAGAACCTTTTGTAAAATTTAAAGATTCCAGTGAAGTCCAATCAACGAACCACCATTGGCAAAAAATAAAAATAAAAATAAAAACACTTTCTTTTTAAGAGTGCAGTGCAGTCCAATTCACAAATAAATGACTCTTCTGAACTGTATGAATCAGTGATTCATTAAAAAAGATTCTTAAACTCAATCACTAAATGAACTTTTTTTAAAATTATATAAATATCATTGCTGACAATATATCCATTCCCTGCCTTCCTTCTGAGCTCCTCCCATCAGTTTTTTGGTCTGTGTGTGACCAAATGCTGCGCTCTACACTAAGCATTCAAAGACAGTTATAAAGATCTTATGGATGAATCCATGTCTTGAAAGGACACATTTATTAAATTACGTTGTGTCAATTGTGACATTCCGGTGTAATGGAAGTTGCAATTTTTGAAATTACTTTAGTCATTGTCACCATGGTTACAGACTTTATTTACAGCTACAGGATACTGCTAGGAGTTAAGTTCCCTAGAGAGTTTTAGGGTAATATGGGTATTTTGCTTATTTTTTAAGCAATCTCCATTTGAGCTAAGCTCGGGCATCATATGGCATTGTGTTTTTTCTGCATGACTGACCCCAACGGTGACTAAACCAGCTGCTGTTTGACAGAAGTTCTCTGGAGCTGAGCTGCTCTACTCTGGCCTTAGTCCTGACCAACAGTACCAAGCTACCTGTCAAACACATGAGCAGAAATGTGTGCACACACACATGCACACAAATGCTCAGATACTCAGAGCTTACCACACAAGAGGTAACCCACTTCATGTGCAATTCTATTTCAACTTCTGAACTCACACAAGTTTTCATTTCATTAAAAGTAATTGCTTTTCTTTAAATAAATAAATGACTGACCCAATACATATATAATAATAATAGTAGTAAAACGTGTGCATTTAAAATGCATACAACTTTAAAAAAAATAATTGATATATTTATATTACATATAATGTTATAATTATTGTTATTATGTTAATACCTCATGTAAAGTCAGGAAGACAAGTCTGTCTCTACATTTTTCACTAGATTTTTGACTACTGAGGACATTCTAAACTTCAAAAATATAGACAAACAACTGCACACACACACACACACACACACACACACAGTACTCAAACTCACATTCACACACACTTTGACCTTTAACAGGCCAAAGCCAACGATATTATAGACCTGTTGGCTGAGCCCTGTAAATACAAAACATTTATATATGTCAAAAGTCAATCCCTCCCTGCTTAATTAAATTTATTGCAAGGTCAATTTCTTGGCCGAGTTAACAGTTCTTACTGTGCTATGAAAAAGCAAGGAGGGGGGATTTATGACAACAATTGACTGTCAGTGTAATTTGCATAGAATTCCATTTCCTGATCTGCACAGAATGCTAATGTCAAGCCGTTTCTCTTACTTACTAGAAGCTTTTGCAGTTGAATGAGGCTGTACAGTGTCAGTTCAAGGCGCAATCAGTATGCATGCAGACCTCTGGGTTAAGATGTGCTCCTGCTCAATATCAATAGCAAGAGAAAGGAAGGAGGAAACTGTACCTTTGTGATGCTAATAGAAAGAACATAACAGACACGATTACCAAAGTTCATTGATAAGAGTGAATGCGTTTCACTTAGGGTCAAGGGAGCAGGAAAGACAGAAAGGGAAAGTTGACCTGGCGAAGCTGTAAGGCCATATAAGTCTTTCTGTTTTAAATATACTGATGACTTTTTGCTAGTCTGGTGTCTCAGGATTCTGAACAGGCTTTTTTTAGCAGCTACACCACTGATTGAACCAGTCATGAATATGTTATACACACCTACACATGCTAAAGATGATGAAAAACAGGAGGACAGCCGGGTCACATAAATACCAGGACAAAATCAAAACAGACTGATCTTTGGAATCTGTAATTCACTCAATTAAACATGGATATTAAAGACCGCTTTAAGTGGGTGCCAAATAGCTGTGATATTCTCCCGTGGTACGTTCAGAAATAGCAATAACAGCAATAACTCCCATGACACTTTCCAATCTGCCTCCCACTCTCCGCTTTCAGGGAAGAGATGCTCGCCATGTGATTTTCACTTGCCCTGGCCAACAAAGTTTAATCAGTCAACACCAGAGCATGAGTCTCTGTCATCTCTTGTTTATAATAAACTAGCATTTTGATGATATGACCTTAAAAAATAAAAAATTAAAAATATAAAACCCCATAACATAAAAGTGAAATATGTCAATGTCCAGCACTAATAGGAAATAGATGTGAATTTTCAAATAGTAAATCATCTAAACTTCAAAAACTAAGTTTTTAAGTTTTAAGTATTGTCAGTTAAAAAAACTTTACAACTTAAGTGCTATTGACAGCACCTGTGCTTGATTTCCACACAACCTTACAATCATAAAGAAAAAAAAAAAAAAAAAAAACAAGTGCTTTAATCTATTTTTTTTTTTCTTGCAAAAAACGTACACATATATACGTACAATTCACTGCAGTATGAAATAAAAGTCTTTGAATTTTGGCTTGTACCTCTGTCACAGAAATAACCATCTAAAATAACCCTCTGGCTCTACTTGCTACAGTACACAAGCCACTCCCCAAACTCTCATTATTGGCTGAAAATGCAAACACAAAGGTTGACAGTCAGGTAGGACATCCGGTCATTGCATCCAGACTGAATGCAGTGATTGGACCAAAATTTTACTGTCATGAGACTTCCACGGAATATATAGGTATACATAGACCACTTTAATTACTGATTGCTTTCAGGCTGTAGAGAGACTTTCAACCATTATAACAAAAATATTTATAAAACATTATCTGTTTTATCTATCTTTAAAACTACTTCCAATGAGACACCAACACTTATTCCTTTTTACATAAATGATGTTTAACAGAACATTACAATAATTTTCTTGAAGTAAAAACAATACTATTTTTAATTGCTTATTTTTCATATGTCCTTAATATCACTTCCCATCCTTTTGTAATATTTCTTGAATAGTAATGTAATATTTCATGTAATCTAATTCCCAATCCCTTCACTGTGCAGTAGTTAACTTTAGATCTTTATTTACATCCTGTTAGACTCCATCCTGTTAGGCATCCTGTTCATTTTCTTTCCATTGTGTAAATTATCAATTTATAATTAATAAATTGGCTGAGCTTGAGTCTGGCAAATGCTTTTATAAAAAGTGTTCCTTGAACTACAACACAAGGATATTTATTTTTTAAAGCTACAGACCTCAGAAGGTACTATGTGACAGGAAGGACCGAGTCCCACTTTAAAAGCATGATTTAGACAACTTTAGAGATAAAACAATAAACACTTTATCACTGAATAAGTGCTTTAAGAGGGGTCTAATATTTCATGCATTCTGGGTTATTTACACTATTAAAGGCACAATATGTAATTTTTCACCGCCAGAGGGCGCATATTAAAAAAAACAACAACCAGGTAGCATAGTTTGATGATGCAGTGACTGAGTGTGGAATCATGGGAGTTGTCGTCTTCATCCCCACAGCCGATGCAATCTGACGGGACTCGGGCAGAAATCATGTTAATGGATGAGCTAATGATTTTTTACCGTAGTAGAATGAAGCAGGGTGAGGCTGAAAGCTGTTAAAGCGAAACGAGGCCGCTGAACGAGCATGACAAACATGACACACGGCTCGAAAGCAGCAAAGCTTTTATTATGCCAAAGTCGAATGCTTCCGCTCCTTCCAGTTGTGCTTATGTGGGGGAAAAAAGCAGCGCTGTTTTATCATACTAGATACATTTGAAAGTTCTGTTATAATACTACTCTGTGCGGTCAGCACCGGTCTATTAAAACGCACAACATATTAAAGCTTCTTTGGTGTTTCCATATGTTTTCTACAAAACAAAACTATCGAGGGGTAATGACATCACTGGCACAATGACACTATGGACTCGGTCCATGTCACTAGTTAAAATTGCTTATTTCTCTGGATTTAAACATTCTTCGAAACATTTGGGATAGTGTAAGTACACAAGTAAGCAAAATATATAACACTGTTATAAAAAATCTTACATATTGTGCTTTTAAAGAGTTGAATTCTCATGCTAAACATGGCCAAAGGTTCAAAAAACAATTTGACTAAGTATTTATTTGCCAAATATACTCCTTCCGGGTTTTTATAAGTGGAATAGTGGATGCAGTTTGTTTTCCTGGGACAGCAATGGAGTTTTGCAAGTGTACTTGTTTTTTCCCATCACTACGGTGACAAATGTTTTATAAACAAGGCCAATTTCAACACTGTATTTGCACATCGTTTGATACTGAAAGATGGAGCAGCCTAAGCGATAAAAGATCCTGCATGAGTCCAAACCGCAGGCAGTAAGTAAAACTGCATCAAATTTCTGTGTTTTGTTGGCAATCGGTGCATAAATGCTTGCACCTCTTTAGCTCCGCCCAATGCACGCCTCCAGGAGCTCAGCTATTTTTGAAGAGAAGCTGTAAAGCTGTATCTTTCTTTTATAAATCTGATAAAACTAGGACTCTTCGGAGATATGAAGGATGCAATACTAGGCACTCAAGATTAACATGAGATTGGCTGAAACTATGTGTGTTATGTCCCCTTTAACAAAAAATAAAAAAATGAATAAATAACTAAAATAAAAATACAAGCTTCACATTTCTGGAAGTTTGTGTGTTCAAAGCCACAGTGTAGCTCAATATCTGTCTGAAGAAACATGCAGGCTGCTTGTTATTCTGTAACACTCTTTCAACATCTATTACACACTAATCTATTTCTCACTTTCGAAATCTACATACTACAGGCATATACCTACACGTCTCATCATATCCAGTGACAAAGCTGAGATGTTCACAAAAAAATGGTGATTTAGGGAAGCTGAGCATTCAGACATATCTAATGATTGGCATAAGGAATCCATTTAGGAAACAGGAATAAGAAAATGTCTGCAATGGAATTTGAGGCCACTCTTTTTCAATATAACCTGACAGGAGAGAAATGATGCTTTCTCAGTCAGACATTAAGAGGTTGTGCTGGGAATTTCAACTCCACTTGGTGACCATCTATGACTGCACATTAAGATAATGTAGCTACAGGGAGAATGTCCCATCTTTACCTCTATGACCCAAAAAGAAGAATTGTGACTCAGCTGTTAATTTAAGGCTGTTGGCATTTTTTAGGGAAAGTTATTTCAAAGCATATATAATCTTGGATGACGCGCAGAGGAGATTCACAACAACACCGCAATGCTGCTGGTTATGTCAATAAACCAAAGTTAATTCTCGCAGCATCATCTCAACATCATCTCAAATAAATGACAAGAAATTACCCAATATATACAGCCAGAGCAAGTTGAGCTTATGCTGATGAGTTTTAGATCAGAGGTTGTGTTATACTAAATATTTACATTATTTACAAAAAAAAAAAAGACATATAATACAAGATGCGTTTCAACATTTTGATAGATAAAAAATAAATTAACCGGTCTGTTGCATTTGCCTACTTTAGAAACATTCCCACAGTAAAGGATGCTAAAAAGGATTAGAAAAAGGAAAAAATTAAATTTTAATGTGCCGCCTTGGAAACAGACTGAGAGAGAGATGTGAGTAAGGATTTGGGGAGAGAAAAGAGAATTTTTTAAGTGTAGTCCAGTGGAATAATTCATGAGATATTGTTAATTAAATCAGGTGACCAGATCGCATGACTGCAACGTCTGTTGCCTTTTCCACATTACCAGAGTAGAATCAAAAAAAAAAAAAGAGAGACTAAAAGAGCCCTGGCCAAGAAGTTCTTGTGATATCAGTGTCACATTCAAAATACCAAGTGTTACAATAACTTAGTGGAGGATGAAATAGAGCAGAACCTTTGTGCAACCTCTGTTTTATGTATTACATATTACAAACAAACAACAACATCAACAATAATAATAATCATATTAATAATGAAAGCAAAAAACAAACAAACAAAAAAAAAACATTGTTTTCACCGACTTTAAAAACTTTCACAGACTTTAAAAAATAAATAAATACATTTTAAAATGTATATAATATAATATAATATAATATAATATAATATAATATAATATAATATAATATAATATAATATAATATAATATAATATACAATTAAACCCTTTTTTACAATTTTGCCAAATTTTTTAAATATCACTTTTTTTCATATACTTTTGTTATTATTTTATTTACTTTTATAAATGTTATATATAATAAAATAACATAATTGTTAAAAATTTAAATGATAAAATTTAACACAATATAAATTTTTTCCAAGTGAAGTCTGACTGTTTTCCGATAATAATAATAATAATAATAATAATAATAATAATAATAATAATAATAATAATAATAATCCTTAGAAAAACAAAGCTGCAAGCAGCGATGAACGGGCCCTCGCACCCGGGCTCACCACCACCGGGTGGCTTTTGTAAACACAGCGAACGGCGAGAAATATGCGTTTAATGTGGTAAATATAAGAGGAATATGTCAAAGTCATTTATATGTGCCAATCTTCCTGCTGCACCAGCTGGTGGCGCTATAACTATAACTGGATTGTTGGCATGTACATTTCTTCAGTCCTTTCCAAATATTTGAAGTTTGGTGCAGATTGGACATAGCATGTTTAAGTTAGTGTAAAACAAGCCATTTCCTGTTGCCAGAAGGTGGCGCTATGATTATAGTGGAATATTGACCTTCAGATGTGTTTCAGGCCAAGACTCTTTTTTTTTTCGAACATGTGAAGTTTGGGAAGATCGGACATCTTATGCCTGAGTTACAATAACTTCTATTCCCATGGCGAGACATCAAACTTTGTCATGGCGCCATGGCCACACCCCTTTAATGAAAACTCAAGATGTTCACAATTTGAACATCGCAAAGGCCTTTAGATTAGACTGACCAAAAAAAAATATAAAATGTCATAAAATATCTAGGAGTAGTTTGTTACGGCGTAAAAACATGTCACTTCCTGTTGCCAGCAGGTGGCGCTATAGCGATATCTGAATATTGTCATGTAGATATATTCAGGTCAGGAGTCTTCTCAAACATGTGAAGTTTGGGGCAGATTGGACATTGTATGTCTGAGTTATAGCAACTTCCTTTCTCATGGCGAAACATCGAAATTTGGCCGCCACAGACACTCCCTTAAACGAAACCTCAAGATCTTCGCAATTTAACATCGCAAAGGCCTTTAGATTACACTGACAAAGTTTGGTGTTGATCTGAATAAATCTCTAGGAGGAGTTCGTTAAAGTAAAAAACCACAAAATGGCAAAAAAGAAAAAAAAAAATAACAGAAAACCCAAAATAACTCAAATCCCATACCAATACAAATTTCGTACCAATAGATTTTTTACAAGTTATATACAAGTCACACAAATTTACCGATTTTTGTACATGTACGTGAAATGTAGCTCGAGGCGCACTCCGTTGAAAATGTATAGGTGGCGCTATCGAGGCATTTTGCCACACCCAATGGAATGTTGGCCTTAAGATGTGTTCAGGCCAGGACTCTTATCGAACATGTGAAGTTTTGGGCAAGATCGGACATTTTATGCCTGAGTTACAATAACTTTTAATTCCCATGGCGAGACATCGAACTTTGTGACGGCACCATGGACACGCCCTTTAACGAAAACTCAAAATCTTCACAATTTAACATCGCACAGGCCTTTAGAATAGAGTGACTGAAAAAAAAAAATTATGTCATAAAATTTCTCGGGGGTACTTTGTTACAGTGTAAAATATGTCACTTCCTGTTGCCAGTAGGTGGCGCTATGACTATAACTGAATATGGGCATATCAATCTGGTTCAGTCAGGAGTCTTATCAAACATGTGAAGTTTTTGGCAGATTGGACATTGTATGTCTGAGTTATAGCAAAACTTCATTTTCCATGGCGATCATCGAAATTCGTCAGGCCGCCACGGACACGCCCTTCAACGAAAACTCAAGATCTTCGCAATTTAACATCGCAAAGGCCTTTAGATTAGGCATACCAAATTTGGTGTTGATCTGAATAAATCTCTAGGAGGAGTTCGTTAAAATACAAGGCATGCAAATGACAAAATGATGCAAAATTTGCTCATAAATTAAAAATAACCGACTTCCTGTTGGGTTTCGGATATTGCTCCAAGAGTCTTTTTTGTAGGTACTGATGCCTTACATATGTGTGCCAATTTTCGTGCATGTACGTGAAAAACAGCTCGAGGGCTGTTGATTTTTTTACGGTAGGTGGCGCTGTCGAGCCATTTTGCCACACCCTCTTCTGAAACCTATATCAGACGTAAATTTTCACCAGGTTTTACGCGTGTGCAAAGTTTCAGGACTTTTCGAGCATGTTTAGGCCCTCAAAAATGCGATTCATTTTGGAGAAGAAGAAGAAGAAGAAGAAGAAGAAGAAGAAGAAAAACAAAAACAATAATAACAACAAAAAACAAATCATATACAAGATAAAAACACACACCAAACCCTGTTCTTTCAAAATAATAATAATCTGGTATAAAAGAAGCCCATGTATCGCCTGCATAGACTATTACATATTATTATTCAGGGTTGATGTTCTTCTCTGTCTTTATTAAAAGGGAGAAGAATTAATTCAGTAGAGATTAAGCCATTTATCTCAACCTGTCGGAATGGTAATCCTAATAAAACTGCAAAATATATTCATACAATATAAAAGTCACTTACTCAACCCTATATCAAAATACAGGTTACTACAAACCAATCTGTAATCATCCACTTACATATGTGCTAAAAGATTTTCCTAAATGTAATCGTCTGTAATATCAATAAAGCCACTGTATCTGTCAATGCCATCTATCTTTGCCAGATGAATAACAACTATGTTTCATTCAGCAAGCCCTCAGATATGAGTCCTTTCAAGGATGTGATGGGGTCTGGCATGTGATTGATGTCTTTAATTATCATGTGATGTAAAAGTAGGAAAATTACACTCACATTTCAGGACTTTAAACGTTGCCTCTGTCACACCGACATTAGTCACCAGCTCCCTGGTAACTTCCAGCACTGCATTTCACTGATAATAAACTTTGTATTCAGACCGAACATATGTACTGATGTATGGATGAGAGGATAGTAAGCATTGCTAGAGCTAGTTAACTAGAACTGCTGCAGCTAAGAAAGCCTGTACTAATGTCGCCTGCTGAGAAACAAGATGGCAATTAGTGTCCCGTGGAAGCTGGCGGCATCAAAACAGACATTAAATACTATAATCTCACCATACATTTACCTATTGTGACAGTTGAAATTATATTATGTTAGCTGCAATGGGACATTTATTCTGTAGAGTTTGTCTTTGGAGTCAAAGCGTTCATTAGGATCGGACAGCTTCGTGAATCACTCGTTGAGTTTCCCATTTGTCATTCCTAAAGGCCTGAGTTTGAACCCCAGCAAGAACAAAACTAAAGCATTAAATAGCTTCAATACAGTACAGTAGGGAACAGTTTTACCATTCAGCTGGGAAATCTTTGGTGCAAAGTGCCAGGTTTTAACAAATAGTATTAACTAATAAAGCTGAAATGGCATCTTTACAATGTCATATACAGGGGTTATAAAGCCTTACCATACATCCCTAAGCCAATAAATCTATAGGATACGTGACCATAAAAAGCTCGCTGCACTATTCTCTGAGACGCATTTCTAGAAAACAGCTGAACATGGCTAAACAAGGAAGCTATTTTTACTTTAATGTGCTTAAATGACAGCTTAAATGCTTGTTTAAAAATGTCTGGCATATTATGACGTAGACCCAAAAAACCCAACAATATACAGTGATTTCAGGAATTAAACTAATTATACTGTAGTAATCCGTGCAGTTTTATAGAACAAATATAAAACAGTCGTGAATATCATGATAGCTGATGGATATGTTCATTTGTATGCAAATATATGCAATCAAGATGAGGTAAATATGAGTAAAATACCATAATTGTACTAAATTTGCATCAGATATATGAACAAATCCATCATTCACATGTGCAAAGAAACAAATGTACAGGCACTGGGTTTTATGAAATTTCTTTAGACATAAATATTTTAAAATCATATGGATTATGCATGCTTTTCTGCACAGGGCCTCAATTTATGGCCTCTAAAAATCAATGGTTGCATGCAAATATTCGCTTGCTAGACAAGTACAAATTGATCTTCATTTATCAAAAACTGTTTTTGTGTCTAAACGTTGGTGTATAAATTGACAGTTCCTCTTTGCACAGCTGAACCTAACAGACTAGCACCAATTTATCAACCTCATGCATCTGTAACTAATAGCAGTGATGTTGCTAAAGTAACTCCACAATATTTTTAGAAGAATGACAAAAGCTCAGCTGTTTTCAAACATGCACTGTGCCTTGTTTTCAATCAGCGGAATACATGCACATGCGTTGTGGTACACTCTTGAATGTGTGGCGGAGACTGACAACGAAGAGAAGAAATTGTTGAGTAAAGTTGTTATTGTTGTTTTCTTTGTGCACAAAAAGTATTCTCGTAGCTTCGTAACATTATGGTTGAACCACTGATGTCACATGGACTATTTCAACAATGTCCTCACTACCTTTCTGGGCCTTTAACATTTCAGTTGGGTTGCTATCTATGTATGTCAGAAAGCTCTCAGATTTCATCAAAAATATCTTAATTTGTGTTCTGAAGATGAACGAAGGACTTACAGATTTGGAACGACACGAGGATGAGTAATTAATTGCAGAATTTTCATTTTTGGGTGAAGTTTACTTTATCCTTCCCATCACTGAATGCACACACACAAATAAATGAATAAATAAATACAGGTGCTGGTCATATAATTAGAATATCATCAAAAAGTTGATTTATTTCACTAATTCCATTCAAAAAGTGAAACTTGTATATTATATTTATTCATTACACACAGACTGATATATTTCAAATGTTTATTTCTTTTAATTTTGATGTTATAACTGACAACTAAGAAAAATCCCAATTCAGTATCTCAGAAAATTAGAATATTGTGAAAAGGTTCGATATTGAAGACACCTAGTGCCACACTCTAATCAGTTAATTAACTCAAAACACCTGCAAAGCCTTTAAATGGTCTCTCAGTCTAGTTCTGTAGGCTACACAATCATGGGGAAGACTGCTGAATTGACAGTTGTCCAAAAGACGACCATTGACACCTTGCACAAGGAGGGCAAGACACAAAAGGTCATTGCAAAAGAGGCTGGCTGTTCACAGAGCTCTGTGTCCAAGCACATTAACAGAGAGGTGAAGGGAAGGAGAAGATGTGATAGAAAAAAGTGTACAAGCAATAGGGATAACCGCACCCTGGAGAGGATTGTGAAACAAAACCCATTCAAAAATGTGGGGGAGATTCACAAAGAGTGGACTGCAGCTGGAGTCAGTTCTTCAAGAACCACTACGCACAGACGTATGCAAGACATTTCAGCTGTCTGATTCCTTGTGTCAAGCCACTCTTGAACAACAGACAGTGCCAGAAGCGTCTCGCTTCAAAAAGGACTGGACTGCTGCTGAGTAGTCCAAAGTTATGTCCTCTGATGAAAGTAAATTTTGCATTTCCTTTGGATATCAGGGACCCAGAGTCTGGAGGAAGAGAGGAGAGGCACACAATCCAGATTTCTTGAGGTCCAGTGTAAAGTTTCCACAGTCAGTGATGGTTTTCGGTGCCATGTCATCTGCTGGTGTTGGTCCACTGTGTTTTCTGAGGTCCAAGGTCAACACAGCCATATACCAGGAAGTTTTAGAGCGCTTCATGCTTCCTGCTGCTGACCAACTTTATGGAGATGCAGATTTTATTTTCCAACAGGGCTTGGCCCCAGCACACAGTGCCAAAGCTACTAGTACCTGGTTTAAGGACCATGGTATCCCTGTTCTTAATTGGCCAGCAAACTCGCCTGACCTTAACCCCATAGAAAATCTATGGGATGTTGGGAAGAGGAAGATGCGATATGCCAGACCCAAGAATGCAGAAGAGCTGAAGGCCACTATCAGAGCAACCTGGGCTCTCATAACACCTGAGCAGTGCCACAGACTGATTGACTCCATGCCATGACGCATTGCTGCAGTAATTCAGACAAAAGGAGCCCCAACTAAGTATTGAGTGCTGTACATGCTCATACTTTTCATTTTTATACTTTTTAGTTGGCCAAGATTTCTAAAAATCATTTCTTAGTATTGGTCTTAATTTATATTCTAATTTTCTGAGATACTGAATTTGGGATTTTCCTTAGTATAATCATAAAATTAAATTAATGAAATAATTCAACTTTTTGATGATATTCTAATTATAAGACCAGCACCTGTATGTGTGTGTGTGTGTGTGTGTGTGTGTGTGTGTGTGTGTGTGTGTGTGTGTGTGTGTGTGTGTGTGTGTGTGTGTGTTTGTATATACAGTCATTAAGATTACAATTATAAACACAAGAAATAATTGAAATAATTGCCAGATAATAATGCAAGGGACTGACTAAAAATACCCAGAGCAACCTCATGCTATATAACAGAAATCAAAACCATTCATATCTATGAGTAACTTGGGTGTTATTATAGTCTTTCATGTTGACTGATGAGAAGCATTTACAAAACTGTGACATGGCAAAATGATGGAGCCCACTCTTGTCACTCTCTTTGATTTATGCTTGCCATTTTATGTAGCTAATCTTTCATTTGCATTGGCCCTATGTGCACCAAAACCTCCCGTTCTGAATAAAACATGTCCAATTTACAATCTCCAGAAATATGGATGCATCTTAAACAGTGCCTCCATTTTCACGTCTCTATGTATCTGAGCTATTAAAACATAGATTCCTGCTCTAAGTCAAGAAGGTGCTGGAGAGTGACGTCATAACTCTGTGCCCTCCGACACACTTTAACAGCCAAACACGGATGCTAAATTGAGTCATTGATAAAAGCAGTCATTGGCTCTGACCGTGAGTCACCAACAATTAATGTCACATTGATGTGGATAAACTATTGTTACGATTATTCACAAAGAGCAGCACTACAGTCGAGATTACATTCATTTCCTTAGACCTTGAGCCTTCAAGACAGTGCAGTACAGTAAAGTTCACTGGAACATACAAATTGGTATACAGTCAGCTAATATTCAGACCGATGATTATTTACATGCTATAATAAATGCAGCTATTCAAGTGACCTAGTTACTACTGCCACATATTTTCTATTTAATAATTTCAGAAACCTTGCACTTTTCCAATATTAACTGTTGGGTCAGTGAAAATGTGCTTTTGCTTACAAGAAATCTAGCAGTCAAAGGAACATTTACTGGCAACTCAAATTCTTCAGGGTAAAGCTGTAAAACATCAATCCAACCATACAGATTATTAAGTTGAACATTCTTTTTATGTGCTATAAACCAAATTCTAAACCAGATTCTCAGTGATGAATAAAGCAAGACACTGGAATTTCCTCAAGCGAGGATCCCAGGAATAGCAGGTAGGTCCAGCTTTAGCTCCTTAGTGGTTGAGATGTTCTAGAATGTTCTCCAGTTAAACCCACAGATCTGTTCATAAACGTAACTAAACTGCATGATGTTATGGTCAAAAACACAGCAGAAATGTTTGAAAAAGCTGTATCCTGCAATTGCAAAACCTGCAAAGTGGTTACTTTAGCTAACCCTAACCCTAACCCTAACTATGTAGACTTGTGTATGAGCTGATGGCCATAAGGACTCCTCCTTACATTTGAAGTCTGACTTGGGTCATATACTGATCCCATTCTTCCCCTCTCCCCACAACCTTTCTTTCTACACTGTACTTTCCTCTATAATAGAGACAAAAAGCAAAAAAAAAAAAAAAAAAAAAAAAAAAAAAAAAGGTCAAAGATTGCTACACGGGAACTTGTTTAGCATCATAATATGGTTTTAGTGTAGGCAGCAGAATAAAAATGAGCATGCACCACAGCATTCCCACTGGAAGACTTTATCACACTTTGAAAATCTTTATTTTGATTTATCTGCAGGTGCTAAGACTGGGAGACAGCGAGTCTGACACCCTGCCTTCAGCCAAAGAACCAGGGAGTGCATGAGGGTGCCTGCTAATGAAGAAATTACCTCTGGGATACACTCAGGTCAACACTGCACAGTCACAGTCAGCAGCAGCAATAATAATCAATCAGTAAAAGCAATGGCTCCCCTACAACGTGCAAATTGCCTTCCGAAAAATTATTTGCATTAATTTATTAGTCGCACTGCCGCACAGAAACTCGCCGCTGCTTTAACAACCCTAACAGAGCATCTCCACAAATCAACTAAATAACAAAAGATCCCTTCCACAAATCTGCAGTATTACCAGCTTTAATCTTAACCAGTCAGCTGAATTAGCAGAGCAAAGCCACAGTCTGTCAGGTTGGTGCTAGCTTTATAAATGCTGAAGCTGACTCCTGTGTAAAGTTCAATGAGGAGATGTTGACTGTGCCAGAATATGGCTATAGGCAACACTCCCTGTCTCTCAGGATCTCTTCTTTCTAAAAAGCTTGAATAAACAAGCGCCACAAAGCGTAAAAGTACAAACAACAGTAGTAAGTGATGGGAAAATGCTGATATAGAATTTGGTAGAGGAGAAAGAGAAATTTAATACCCTGATGGGGAAGTGGAAAATATTTATGTGCACAGGCAGCTGGAGCTCACTCTAATGAAAAACACCATTTTGGTTCTGCCTTTTTTTTTTACTCTTTTGAATGACAAAGTCCATTTTGGTTCTGCTGTTCATTTCTGAGTTTAGAGATGTTCTGCACGATAGTCTGACATATTGACCTTTCCCATCACAACAGCTATGGTCTTCACTCACAACTCTGAAACCATAAATCATACTGCAAATGGAGAGGGGCGGATCTGGATATGTTTGCACTAGGCATAGACTGGGACAGAAATTCACACTAATAATTTAGCAAATAGTTATTTTAATTGTATCATTTGTTAATGAGTTAGATTAAACCTCTTTTACGGTGGACAAAATGACAGCAAATGAAAACTATAACACTGTTACAACTTGCTCTTAAAGAAATAGCTCACCCAAAAATATAAATTCATCATAAATTATACACCCATGTTCAGTAATTTTACTTTAATGGCAATGTATAGGTCCTTTGCTATGCCATTATAGTGAAATAAATGAACATAAATATAGGAGCCTGATAAAAAAAAATGCTAATTCTAGATGAAATTTTCAGATGGCACTTAGAGGCTTTTGCATCTGAACTCATCATATATGTCTAAAGCAGTGGTTCTCAATTACCCCCCACTCTGCACATTTTGTATGTATCTCTTATCACTTCAGACATTTGTTCTATTCGCCTGTAATTGCCCTGCAAAGTGAACTTTACAGAATATTCCACCCAGATTCCAGTTTAAAGGGAATGTATATGTTGCATTTAAAGGGCATTAAAAAGTGCACGAGACGTGAATTTAAATTGTTTTTATTTACAGAGCTATATTATGTCACACTTCACACATCTTTAGCAAGTTTTGTCTATGTGTGAAGACGCTGCAGGCCATGGTATAGCACAAATCCATGAATAAATGTTCCAAAGTAAACTTCAATGGATTCCCCATGCTCAAGGAAGAGGGAGGAATGAATACAGTAGTTCTTCAACCAGCACTCGTTTAGCGATTATGCCACAGAGTTCAAACCCTTCAACATTCACCGCTAATATAATATCATCTCATTTGGTTGCTCTTTCATTGCCCTCACCTGACACGAATCAGCAGCCCCTTTTACTTCCCTTTACTTCAAGCTTAGAGAATACAGGCATCTGAAATGTGAGCCTGTGTTTGCAGTCGAAAGGGAGAGGGAAGCACTGGGAGGGGTAGGCGGTGTATTATGCCCGTATCTTTTATTCATTGAAAGTGAGTGAACTCTGCTTGCTTCATTCATCAGAAAGCAACACAGAGGAAAGGCACAATTCAGGTGGGATTTCTCCCTATACGTCCATAACCCCACAACAAAAATGCTCCATTGTAAAGCCACACCAGTGGACCTGCCCTAATGTAAGGGGGGTTAAAGTAGTGATTAGTTGATGTTGTGGCTCTGAGGGCCTAATGAGCTGTTGGACTCTAAATGGATCGCACACTTGAAGCAAATCAATATCTTGTCCACCAGACCAGCCGATGAAGGGATTTCCTCAGGGAAGCTGAGGTAGGTATGTTTACCACATACATTTCAAAGTCATTGCTATCAGCTCGGTTACATGGATCACAAAAGCATCCATGATTGCTACACGTGGAGATCAATATCATAGAATAACGTTAAAATCAGTGGGAATGTATGCTCATTGAAATGGCGGGGAGCCAGCCAGCTTGTCTCCACTATAAAGCTATTCTCGTTTGTTTGTTGTCTTTCCCAGAGCACTAGGACAGGAAATTGAATAGGGGAAAGCGAGGAAAACAAAGTAGAATGGATGTTCTTGTTAGCGGCAGTGACCCTTTTGCTTCCTGTTCAGTCCTCCAGTCCAGTATCTACTGCATCGTAACACATTCATGCAGCTCTGTTGTTGGCAAGCACTTTTATTTTATCTCAATTTTTATTTTCTTACTCATCTGTTATGTCTCTGTGCCTCACTCGCTCAAAAAAATTATTAGAGCATTCAAAGCGCATCGATGACAGAAAATCTGCTCTCCTGACTTTCCGAGTTATATGACAAATGAAAAGTGATTTCTGTGTCTGAATTTCGGCTCAGAGGAAAGATTTGTTTCATGGCCCATTGGGGATCTAAGCATGTTTCTTTTTAAGCTTAGTTTTTGATATTGCTTTTGTTGTTGTTGTTTGTGCCATATGTCATTGACGTGGGAAGTAGCGAGAAATATATAGCATAATATTTTTGTACATTTTGCACACTACACTTAAATTATTATTATTATTATTATTATTATTATTATTATTAATATTATTATTAAGAATTGAATCCTGTATTCAGCAAGGATAAATTAAACTGATCAAACTGACAGTAAAATTTACATTGTTACAAAACATTAGTGTTTCAGATAAATGCTGTTCTTTTAAACTTTCTATTCACCAAAGAATCCTAGAAGAAAAAAAAAAACTTTTTTACAAAAATATTAAATATTAATATTAAATTTTTTTAACACTGATAATAAGAAGAATAAACACACACACACACACACACACAAATCAGCATATCAAAAGTATTTCTGAAGGATCGGGAAGACTGGAGTCATGACTGCTGTAAATTTAGCCTTGCAATCAAATATATATTAATAAATATAATATTTTACTTACATTATCATTTTATATAACAATGCCATTTTAAATTATAAACATATATAACAATATTATTTTATTACTGTATTTTAATCAAATAAATACAGCTTTGCTGAACATAAAAGACTCAAAAAATAAAATAAAGCTTGAATTGCAGTATACTGTATATGCGCTGAAAACCTCTAAAACCTTATAGTATTTACGAATGAAAAGGATAAATAAGTTTTGTTACTATATTTCTATATAAAAATGTTAGGCATAAATAGAATGTTCATGGTCATTGTATTGTGCTTTGTCATTATTTTTTTAAATATAAAATATTTAAGTAAATGATGCCATATTTATGTACCTTTTTTATGTACAGTATATTAGTTCCTAAAAGGCACAAAACTGTACCTTTTGAAAAGGTACTGCCCCAGTGACAGTTTTTGTGCCTTTTTTATTTTTATTTTTTCTGAGAGTGTATAAACCTAAAGGTTGTTCATAAAAATGTGTATATTTATGTTTGCTGTCAATATGTTCATATTGAAAACATGAAAAATGTATGTGTGCTAGAACCATAGTCATTGGTTATTATGCATAAGTTCATGTTGAAAAAACTCAATCATGGTGATCAGTTCACTGTCCTCTCAACACATACAAAGAATGCATTTTTACTAATCAGCTCCCATCAGACCACTTTGTTCTGATGTGCACTTGGACATTTTGTCTTATGCGTAATGTTTTAATCAGTCATCCATGTCTAATAGCTGACTTGCCTGGTTAATGCAAACAATGAGTCTATGTCAAGGAATGATCCAGCAAAAACGTGCCACCACATAATAGGACAGGCCAATCCATCAAATTCCTTCCCAGCATGCATCTGTACCACTCTTTAAAATGCATAAGGTTGCTTTGGTGGAACTTAGTAGAAAATATATAGAAAATGTATGATATCAAGCTCAGGCAAGGTAGAAAAATCAGCTGTTTGTCCAACTAACTGAACATATTTGTCATACCTGAGAAGGACAGTGAAGAAAACTGGACAAGGACTACAAGAGGTGGAAGCTGTAGATTTGTAATAATCTTTATTAAAACTCCTCTCCATGAAGAAAAAAATAATTCCTTTGTCTCACTCCCATAAATCATTCCAGCCCAATGTCAATGTCAGTTTGTCGGACACTTTGAAACACCGAACATGACTTTTCTTACATAGAGCTCAAAGGAAACCCTGGTTGCAGGACGTTTTCTCTGGAATACATATTTCTGTTTGAAGAGAAGTGGAAATGTCCACAACTCTTCCAGCTCTCCTGGGAATCCTTTTATGGCTCACAAATCACAACATACAGCAAACATAATCAGAAAACCCAGTTTCTTTGAGAAAAATTTGAATTTGCCATGTGACTAATCACTCAGAAGTGCAAAAATGATGTTATGTCAATGCTGACTGGCTGACTGAACCACAAAAACACAATAGGAAATAAACCCTTTTCTAATAACTATTCTGAGCTGTGATGTCACAGGAAGCATGGAAAAGTCTATTTCACACTAAGTATTTCACACTACTTTTAAATGGTTATCAATGAAGAAAGACGGTTTACAGAACCAAATAGAGCAGTTTGGCTATGATAACAGCCAAACCTTTATTCTTATGTGTTTAAAGGGCATTACCCAATCAGAACATTACACTCTGAATGAAATCGTATTTAAAAAATACTCAAGCTTAATTCATAGCCTCAGCTGTCATTCTTTGGGACAAAATATATCTATAGTGAACATCTTACTATCGGCTTAAGTGTATCATTTTGCCATTCCAGTAAATACTTTAGGTATTTCTTGTCCTCTGATGCAGCATAATTACTATAATAAAAACATCATGAACAGTTTGGCATAGTACATCTATGGATATGGGCCATGATTAATTGTAAAAAAAAAAAAGAAAAAAAAATAGCTATTAGAAAAATGTGGCTTTTCGAATAATGTTAGTCATTACTGAGCATCATCTGCCAATAGATTCAAACATGTGTCATCTTCATAAAACTGAAAAAAAAAAAAAAAAAAAAAAAAAAAAAATCAGTTTCTTCAGGCATAAATTCCAAGAAAACAAAATGTAATAGAGTAAGAAAGATTTTTTGTCAGCATACTGAATTGGATGTTGTAGTTAAAATCTGTTCACATTATAT
Source organism: Cyprinus carpio (assembly GCF_018340385.1). NCBI lineage: Eukaryota > Metazoa > Chordata > Actinopteri > Cypriniformes > Cyprinidae > Cyprinus > Cyprinus carpio. Next base: position 14,215,000 of record NC_056579.1, on the reverse strand, counting down.
TAGTCGTGCATCTTTCCAGTTTTCATGCTGTTGAAAAGACAGTAATTACTGCAAACAGGCTCTTTAAATCCATACTGTGAAGCTAGAATTGTTTCCTTACTTTGGATAACACTGTATAATCATCAGAACTTCATAAAAATGACACAACTGTTTCTTTTATCAAATTTACTGTAACTCTAAATTCCACTTTGTTCGTTGAACTGTGGAGGGTCGCTTGCAGATCCTGAAGCCAAGTGATCTTCAGTCCTTTAATTTCTTAGTTGTGTATGGACAAAATTAGAATGAAAGAAGGATGGTGGAGGCGAGTTAAAGAGAGAGTTTGAGTTTGAGGGAGAGAGCAAGACGAGTGTCGAGAGACAAGAGAGATGTCATGCCAGTCAAAAATGCCTCCACACTTCTCTATTACACACTGGAAGGGGTCACTACAAATCAATAGCACACAAAAGAAAGGCAAATCAGAAATGATATGATCACATAACACAGAGGACTCATTTTATTACTTATTTACCTCAAGTAAACCCTGAAACTGCTTTAGCTGCATCAATGCCATAGGAAAATTTCTCCTGAAACTGAAAAGTCTGTGATCAGTTACTCACCTTCATGCCTGTTTTTAATCATACACAATGCTAATGAATTGCTTCAAAAGACTGAATATAGTGCACAAGTCATATGGACCACTTTTAAGCTGCTTTTATGGTGGTTTTGAGTCTTTTATAAAGAAAGTCTCAGGCCTCTTAGGGAATAATTGGATGGAAAAGTACAAGAACTATTTTTCTTTTGTGGAGAGGAAAGAAAATTATACGGTTTTAGAACAACATGATGGTGAGTAAATGATGACAGAATTTTAATTTTTGGGTAAAATATTCCTTTTAAGCAGTCCCCAGGTTCCCAGCTCAGACAAATATTTCCCATGTGAAACCAGAATGCTTTAAGGTCCTTATAGTCTCCAACTGTAAGTCGCTTTAAATAAAACCGTCCACAAAATAACTAAATGTAAATGTAAATTATGAAAATAAAATGACCCCAAAAAACTGAATGTCTACATTCAATTTCCCAGCAAATAAAACCGCCTTTCACAAGGAACAAAATCAAATCTGCATATGCCTGCAGTATGTCTCAGTGACCATTTTTTACACTCACTGACAGCCAATCATTAGCTAACAATTTATCATCATTTTACAATACTCATAAATAAGCCCTTGTTACCTTGGTTACCATGTCCTTTAAGGCTAGTGAGGGAGAATTACAAAAGATTGATAAAAATAAAGTAAAGCAAGCATACTGACTACCACTTTGAGAATGACAGAAATTTGAGCAAAAATCCAGGTAGGCTTAACGATAAGACATCTGGCTCAGGAAGCAATTCTTGTCCTTGACTTTGGCTTGCTCCCACTGTATGAATTACTTTGGACATTCGCCTCAGAAAAGAACAAGTACTTGATCCTTAGGCACATAAAAACATGGGCCAAATTTATACGTTGCAGTCCACATATGCTGTCCTTGTAAAGTGCTCTGCTTTACAACACTATATAAAATATTTAAAATGATTTAATAATGAATTATATTAGAATAAAATAATCCGTTCTTTATGAAAGAAATGGCTTTGCAGAAACATCTATAAACATATTCAAAGACTTGTTAAAAATATCATAAAAACCAAATGGATCATAGGGTGGAAAGGAGCTGATGTTATTAATGTAGCTACACTTTCTCACTGGTGTTCTAAATAGTCTTAAATGCTGAGGTTCTGGGAGAAAAGCCAGCACAGCAAGTCTGATACTTTGACAATGGATTCACAAAGGAAAGCTTGTGCAGACAACAGTACTCTGAACTGTACGCACTCAAAGGCACAATGATATAAAGATATTGTGCGTGTGTTTGCTTGACAATTACTAACAAGTGGATCCCTGGAGATGTTTTCCATCTGTGTGTTTGCTTTTACAGCTATAGATCTGTAGCACACCATTATGAGTAGAATGTATCACCATCATGACTTGTCTATTGTTTAATGAAAACTTGTAACACTTTACAATTTGTAAACATTAGCTAATGTATTAAACATCATGGATTAACAATTACTGATTTTTTTTTTTTTTTTTTTTAAGTCTAGCCTAGTGATAAATTTACACTGCAAAGGTGGCACAGAAGGACTTCTGAAGTGGCATTTAGGTGCATTTATACAGATGTTTAATGCTGTTCAGAAGTGGCATAAATGCATTTACACTGCTACTTTAATACTGGGACTGAGGTGGGTTTGAGCAGGATTTTCTACTAGAGTAGAATGTAAATCACCATACAATGTATTATGTGCTATTGTTCACATTAATCTGGAATAATACATGCTGTGAAACTATGGTTTCTTTTTAGTTCATGATACCTAGTGCATTAACTAAAGATATTGATTTTGCTAACATATTGTATTGAATAAAGTAAAAAATGGTTCATATGGAAAGCAATCATTTAGTGATTTAATATTCATGTTCTATTTGGGGTCTCAGAGAATGCATGGCCATATTAAGAATTAGTTCACTTCTAGTGATAAAAAAATTCCTGATAATTTACTCACCCCAATGCATCCCAGGTTTATTTTCTTTCTTTCTTCAGTCGCAAAGAAATTAAGGTTTTTTGAGGAAACCTTAATATAATGGACTTCATCAACGGCAGCTTCAGTGCTTTCAAAGGATCTAAACGATCCCAGCCGAGGAATACGGGTCTATCTAGCGAAACGATCTGTCAGAAAAAAAAAAACATTTATATACTTTTTCAACTACAAATGCTCATCTTGCACTAGCTTGACTTCACGCATCATGTTGGAAAGGTTGAAGTAGGCAGAAGTACCGACACTGTTTACAAATGTGCGCTTTTCCAATGGTACGTCTGGCTTGGCTCAGATCGGCTCAGTTTGCGTTTCCACTGCAGTTTAGTATTGTTTTAGAGATGGAGTGGAATTAAAGACAAAAAAACAGTTGAATGCGCTCGTTCTAAACTGTTGCCACTAAAAAAACATCAACAATACGAACCTCCCCACCAACTCAACAGACCACGAAACAGCCATAATTTTGTTGTTTAAAAAAATGTGCGCTCGTTCTAAACTGTTGCGTTCATAATTTTTGAAAAAAATGGGCGCTTCTCTCGTCAGCTAAAAGTTGTGTTAGATCGTCGCTGGTTGTTTGCTGATTTAAATCACATTTTGGTAACGGTACCAAAATGTATGTGCTGTACCATGCAGGGTTTACACATCACATTTTGGTAACGGTACCAAAATGTATGTGCTGTACCATGCAGTGGAAAAAGCGAGCGTGCAAAGAATGTCAAAAGGCCTTTACGAAACAAGGTAAAACAACAATGTTGGACGATTGTGAAGTTGGAGGAGAAAATGAGATGGAGTTTTTTCACCCTACCCTAATTTTTTGAACCAGAGTACAAAGACAAAGAGCTAACTGAACGCGATCTTTCCGATGTGATTACGTAATGCTTGAATTTGCAGACATGCATCGCGGAGCTGGTACAAGACGTGCATTTGTGGTTAAAAAGTATATAAATGTTTATTTTATTTTTATTTTTTTTTTAGAAAAAGACAGATCGTTTCACTAGATAAGACCCTTATTCCTTGGCTGGGATCATGTTGAGCCCTTTGAAGCTGCACTGAAACTACAGTTTGGACCTTCAACCCGTTGGTTCCCATTAAAGTCCATTATATGGAGAAAATGCTGGAATGTTTTCCTCAAAAACTTTCATTTCTTTGTGACTAAAAAAAGAAACACATCTTGGATGACATGGGGGTGAATAAATTAGGAGGAAATTTTTATTCTGGAAGTGAACTAATCCTTTAATAACACAAAAAAAACATCACTTAACATTGATGTTTCAGGTTGATGCTTCATGACTTTTCATAATCACAAGAGAACCAATCATAAACAAAATTTAATTACATAAAATGTCCACATCATGTATATATAAAGTAATCCTTGTATTGTTTTTGTTGTTGTTTTATCAAGTACACATTAACTGCTACCTGTATAATACAAAAATCTTCCTTTTATCAAACAGAAAAAGGGGTTTTCATTTATTTCTCTCTCTCTCTAAATTTAGTTAAAGTATGATGAGGAGGAGAAAAATTAGCTTAAATTCCTCGATTTACATACCATTACAAAAATCAGTTGTGTGGTATCCAAAAGTGAATTTGCTAAATTATACTGTCAGTGTTCGGAAGTCTACTACACAGGCTTAAGTGACCGGGCACTTGACAACAAATCAAGCAAAGAGTCCAATCTAATAAAAGAGCTAAGTATTACGGTCCCTGTCTTCCCCACCCAGCACTCTAGCGCATCCATGCCAGAAGGAGAAATCAAATAAAGGAATTTGAATCGGAGCGAGTGGTCTTTAAAGCTGCCAAACAATCATTTGCAGTCACCTTGGCAGACAGCAGGCCAATATACTGAGCTCATATGCTGTCTGTCTCTCTCCAACCCATGGCTGTGTTCTGCTATTGAAATGCATGGCTGCCTGACTTAATAGCCTACATAAGCACTGATGCCTCCATGCCTGCTGGACGTTTGCAGAGATGCAGGTCTGTTCATTATTCTGACACTTCATAAACACAATGTTGCCTTTAATTGACAAACGAATGGATTCTGGGTTTGTCAGCCTGTCGGACAACTCTGATCGGAGGGGGTGAGGAGTGGGTGTCTGTGTGTATATGAATGTGTGGAAGCATGTGGCTGTCTGTTCATCTTGCCAAAGCAATTTAGGACTAACAGCCAAGACCATTATTCATTTAAGGGTAATTTATTGATACTTACCTTCAGATAATCAATTAACCTCATTGTTTCACAATGAGTACTGCACATCACAGGAATCATCATGAACCTAACACACTGCTTTACGAGTTCAGGATGACTGGGACTGAAAGAACGGTTAAGAAAAAACAACAGAGATGCCTTGGATTTATTTTATGTTCTTATGCTATCAAATATACAGTAATGGCAACATTGTGAAATACTACAATTTAAAATTACTGTTTTCTAATTGAATATATTTAAATAATAATTTATTCCTGTGATGGCAAAGCTGCACATTCAGCAGCCATTACTCCAGTCTTCAGTGTCACATGAGCCTTTAGAAATGATTCTAATATGCTGATTTGATGCTTAAGAAACTTTTTTTACTGTTATAAATGTTAAAAACAGTTATTTTAGTTAAACTTTATATTTTTGTGGAAACTGATATAACTTTTTTGTAACAATGTAAAAATCCAAAACAACATAAAAACTCAAAACCTCATATAACCAAAACATAAACCTTTTCACTAAAATACAAAAAACTAAAACACACATCACCACATATAAAACCATACCCCAAACATAGTCATACCTGAAACCTTGTCATGAAAATACAAGAAATGTTTGCTTTAAAAAAAATAAATCTCCACACAACTGGGGAATGTAATTACTGGAGGAAAAATTAAATAAAAGTAAAGGATACTGCTTTATAAATGAACAGAAAAAGTAAAAACAAGTGCAGTCTTTTTTGCTCCACTAATTTTCAAGATGCTCCCAACAGTGATTTTTGTCTCTTTCTTTCTGCTTTTGAGTGGAAGGAGAGAGGCGGCAAGAATAGAAGACAGGATGAATGGCGTGAGTCATGAGACATTTGTTCTTGGTTTCCTTTTGCTCATCTCCTGTCTGACTGCTTGGAGCTGAGCCACCGTGACAAAGGCTCACTCAATGCTGAGACTAAGAGAGGAAGCTGGGGCACAGTGGATGAAACGGGCTGGTACTGCTGGGCCTGAATGAGGCTGCATGTCTCTGCTGGACACTGCTCTACAGGCTCTGTTCCCTTGGAAACCTGTGTCACAATCATAGACTGGAGTGAAGGCTGACGAGCACCACAATGCTCTCTTCTCTATGCCCAGAGGCTCACTAGATTAAGTCACCTATGACATTATCGTCACGCTATGTCAGGCATCAATGCCCCAGAGAATGGTAAAGCCATACCATTCTTCTACAAGAATTGTATGAGTTCTTCTACAAACGTGCACCGGCATGGACTACCAGGATGTAGTAAATGACCTTGTTAAAGGGATAGTTCACCCAAAAATGAAAATTTGATGTTTATCTGCTTACCCCCCAGGGCATCCAAAATGTAGGTGACTTTGTTTCTTCATCTGTGGAAGTTTTTTTTTTTCATAGATTTTGTTACCATGGCAATGCATTATACGTCCGACAGACTGCAACGGCTGGAGTTAAAAATCATCATTGTGTTCTAATGAAGAAACAAAGTCACCTACATCTTGGATGCCCTGTGGGTAAGCAGCAAAAGAAAAAAAAATGGTTCTTTTAAGAACGTTATCTTTCATTATCGTTCTCTGTGATTTTAATAAAGCTAATCTCACCCGTGAACTGCCTATAGACAGAACATCCCATGTCCCACCAGAGACAGCAATATAATGGACCACTGCTACACTGTTTTAAAGGAAGCATACCACTCTGTCCCCCGAGCAGCACTGGGACCCTATGATCACTGTTTGGTTCATGCAAAAATACTAAGAAACTAGTAAAAACTGTAAAGATATGGACTGCTAGAGCAGAGCAAGATTTGGGTACCCGGCATGTTTGAAAAGACAGCAAAACGCTGGTCTGATATGGACTGCGGTGTCTAGAGCAGAGTAACAAAAAAACACCATCCCGGACACACTTATGCAAGGATCTTGCTTGTGGACTTCAGTTCCACTTTCAACACCATCCCGGACACACTTCAGAATAAACTCACACAGCTCTCTATGCCCACCTCCATCTGTCAGTGGATCACCAGCTTCCTGACAGACAGGCAGCAGCTAGTGAGGCTGGGAAAACTCACATCCAACACCCGTACCATCAGTACTGGAGCTCCTCAGGGCTGCGTTCTCTCCCCACTGCTCTTCTCCCTCTACACAAATGATTGCACTCTTAAAGACCCCTCTGTCAAGCTCCTGAAGTTTGCAGATGACACCACAGTCATCAGCCTCATCCAGGACAGAGACGAGTCTGCTTATAGAAAAGGAGGTTGAGCTGCTGGCTGTCTGGTGCAGTCACAACAACCTGGAGCTGAACATGCTCAAAACTGTGGAGATGATTGTGGACTTTAGGAGAAACCCCCCTGCTCTCCCTCCACCCACCATCATGGACAGCACTGTGGCTGCAGTGGAGTCATTCAGGTTCCTGGGCACAACCATCTCTCAGGACCTGAAGTGGAACATTCACATTGACTCCATTGTGGAAAAGGTCAGCTGAAAAAGTTCAACCTGCCACAGGCACAGATGACACAGTTTTACTCAGCTATAATTGAGTCGGTTCTGTGCTCTTCTATAACTGTCTGGTTTGGGTCAGCCAGCAAATCAGATTTAAGAAGACTGCAACAGACTGTTAGGACAGCAGAAAGGATCATTGGTGTTCACCTGCCCGGTCTTCTTGTACAACTCCAGAGTAAAGAAATGGGCAGGTAACATCATCAAAGACCCCTCTCACCCCGGACACAACCTGTTTGCACTTCTCCCCTCAGGCAGACGTTGCAGATCTAGAACATCTAGGCATAAAACAGTTTTGCCCTCCATGCCATCTCCAGCTTAAACAGCTATCACATGAATCATTACCTGTGTTCTGTAATTATTTTCTGTAATTCATTCTACATCTTTAAATAATCCCTTTTTCTCAAGTATTATGTAAATACATATGCATAGCTCTTTATTTATACAGTTCAATATAGAGTAAAAATGCACAAATCTGTACATAAATCTACTGTTCCAGATTCATACACATTATTTATTGTTAAAGTCTTACTATTTTTTTTTCTGTTCTCATGTCAGATGTGTATGTATGTATGTATTTATGTATGTATGCATGTATGTATGTACCAGGAGCACCTTTAAAAAAGAAGAAAAAAACAACAACAAATTCCTCGTGTGTTTGTGCACACCTGGCGAATAAAGCTAATTCTGATTCTGATGTTTCATGTGTCCTGTTTCCTCACTGGTTCATTGTTTGATTATTCATTGCAGGTGTTCCTGCATTAGTCTGTTTTTAAATAGCCCTCATGTTCCAATTGTCTTTGTCTAGCTTTGTTCTGTGTAATCTGTTGTTTGGTGAGTTTGTGGTCATGCCAAGTCAAACCTCAAAACATCCCTTGGGTTCTTTACGCTCACCTTCAGTGGATTATGTTATGATGATAGATTGATGATAGATAGATTTTTATACTTACTGATAAACATATATTTCCCATAAATTAAAGGAAAATATTTGTATTTGTGAAAAAAAAAAAAAAAAAAAAAAAAAAATATGAATAACTTTTATGAGGGAAACCATGCTGTAAAAAAGGGTCAGTATTCACTTTTTATAATTTTTATATTTTTTCCTTTTATTTTTCCACCAATACACATGTGTTCTTTTATGAGGGAAAACAAGTGTTAATATGCATGCAAAATATTGGACAAAGATTGGAAAAATAAATATCATGTCTTTGGTATAATCAAACTTGTAATAAATAAATAAATTGAAAATAACAGATCACAAGATTTGAAAATGAATAAAACATTATAAATTCTTACACCATTATCTGCAATAGGTCTCAAAAGCAAAAACACAGTGTTCTGCTTGTAATTTTTATTTATTTATTTTTTTGGAAAGTGCCACTTACTATTCTGAAACCCAGCACTTTACCTCACCTTTAGAGGCCGACTGAAATTACAAAAAGAGAATCTGCATATATTTTTGGATGAAAGAATGGATGGAAGATGGTGCCGGTGTACGTGGCATGCCGTCTGGAGTTTCTGCTACTCTGTGTTGTTTACGTTTTTTGTTTCTTTTTATCCGTGCTGAACTGTTACCCCCCTTTGGTCTACAATAGCCAGTTACTTTTGGATTTTAAAGCCTCTGTTGTGACCACCTACAGCTCAGAGTTAGAAAGCACTTTTGCTAGATCGCAATCGTGCTTTCCAAACTTTATCTTGGATATTCCTGATCATCTGCGCTGATGGCATCCTGATATTTCCCACAGAAAGTGTTGCAGGAGATGCGGAAAATGCTGAGGGGTTGCTGTTAAACTGAAAATGGAGTTGCAATTGGGCCGCATCTCTCCACCACCTTCCAGTATGGCTCTGATAAATGCTCTGTTGCTAGTCAATAAGACATTTTATTAAATGACTTTTTCACTACTAACGCTTTGGATTTTATGTGCATCACAGAAACGTGGATAAAGGTTGGTGATCTGAGTCCTTTTTCTGACTTGGTTCCGGCAGGCCACACATTTTTTAATTTGCCCCGCTCTTCAGGCCGCAGGGATGGTCTAGCGGTAATTTAAAAAAAAAAGTTTTAGTAACCACTGTCGTCCTGTTCCGTCTGCTGTTTACAGTAGCTTTGAAGTACAGCTGTTGCAACTGGAATGGAATAAGCCTGTTTTTTTAGTGCTGGTGTATCAGCCCCCTCACCTAGTTAAAGATTTTATAAATGAATTTACTGCTTTTATGGGTTATTGTATAACAAAGTAAAACAATATTCTTCTGCTAGGTGATTTTAATATGCATGTGTGCTGTCAGTCTAAACCTCTGGAAATGGAGTTTCTCAGTCTCATTGATTCATTCAACATGGCTCAGTGGGTGAAATATGCTACACATACTCATGGTCATATTTTGGACTTTTTTTTGGTTGTTTGTTTGTTTGTTTTTTCCTCACAGCTTTTCTATTACTGATGTTCAGGTTTTTGATTCTTTGCTCTCAGATCATATGCCTGTATTATTTATAATGTCTTTTCCTCAGCTAAGTTCAAGCATTACTCCTACTGTACAACTGACTCATTCCTTTTCTTCCAACTTCCGTGACGATTTCAAAAACACCTTTAACAAGGTGAGCTTGTCTGTCCTTGGAGTCATCTTTACCTGACTTGGATGCTGATCAGCATCTTAGTCTGTTAAATACTGCTTGCTCAGAGGTTTTGAATTCTACTGTTCCTTTTAAACCTAAGAAGTCAAAACCTTAAACTGAACCATGGCTCAACAATAACATCAGTTCTCTGAGGCAAGCTTGTGGAAGACCTGAACGAAAAAGGAAAAATTGCAAATTGCATATGAAATGCTTAAAGGCTGTTTTGCCAATTTTCAGAAAGCAGTGAAATCCGCAAATTCGAAGTATTTTTCTAATTTAATTGCAAATAATCATCATAGTTCTAAAGCCTTATTTTCTGTTATAAATTCTGTCTTAAATTCTCCTGTAAATGAGGTCTTTAATGATACTTTGTGAGTGACTGACTCTGGTGACTCGATTATCCTTATCCTTTTAGACTTAACCTTGGCTTTTGTTACAGTTGATCATAAAATTCTTCTATCTTGACCAGAATATTTTGTGGGCATCAAGGGAACTGTTCTTAGCTGGTTCAAATCATATTTAACAAAGAGAAGTTTCTCTGTCAGACTGGGTAATTTTTCTTTACCTCCTGCTAAACTTTCCTGTGAATGCCGCAGGGTTCTATTCTCGCACCCTTTATTTTTCCTTTGTATTTACTTCCTTTGGGCTCTATTTTCAGAAAGCATAGTGTATCATTTCACTGCTATGCAGATGATCCCCAAATTTATTTACCTCTGAAATGAAATAAACAGGCTGCTCTGGAATCTCTTTTTGCATGCCTTGATGAAGTGAAAAAATTTCTTATTTTTGATTGAATCAAAAACCGATGTTATAGTCTTTGGCCCCAGTGAAAATTCAGCTAGCAGAAGTACAGTATCGATCTGGACTATCTTGCTCCCCTTTACTTCCTCCTGTATCAAGAACCTACTGTAGGTGTGTTCTGGGATCAGAGTCTCAAATTTGATAAACAAATAAATGTGGTTATTAGTTCTTGCTTTTTTCAGCTATGTCTTCTCTCCAAAATAAAATCTTTTCTCTCTGAGAAAACTTTAGAGATTGCTATTCATGGCCTCATTACATCTCGCTTGGACTAATGCAACTCTCTTTTTTTTTTGGCATTTCTAAATCTTCCATCACTTGTCTCCCAACTAGTACAAAACCCCACTGCTAAATTCCTCAGAGGACAACGTAAATTTGATCAAGTTACTCCAATTTTGAAATCGCTGCATTGGTTACCTGTGCATTTTAGAATTGAGTTTAAAATTCTTTATTCTTTATGTTTTTAAATCTATAAATAATTTTGCACCGAGCTATCTGTCTTATTAACTTTGTCCATACAATCCTACACGTAATTTGAGGTCTGGTGTTCAGTGACTTCTCTCTATCCCCAGATCATGGTTAAAGCATAGAGGGAATAGAGCCTTTGCGGTTGCTGGCCCTAGGCTGTGCAACAGCCTTCCAGCCTATATCAGATCGGCACAGTCTTTAGCTGTTTTTGAATCATCTCTTAAAACATATTTCTTCTCTTTGGCATTCGATTCATTGTGAGTTTATTGAATGAATCTGTGGGTTGCCCTGTGTTATATGTCTTTGTTTGTTCAGCACTTTGGTCAGCGGGGTTTGCTGTTTTTAAAGAAAACAAAACAGCAAGCCCGGTGTTTTATAAATAAAACAAACTTGAAACTTGATTTTGAAGGTCCTTAGAGTGTGGCTCAGGGCTTTGCGCTCTACAAATGTGCTGGAGGCTTTGGTTCGGTGCGTAGCTAATGGTCAGTGAGCCTCACTGCTTTCTTTAACTGCTCTAAATGAAATCAAATGTTTTGTTTCTCTGAAAGGCATAATCCAAGACTGCTCCAGTGACTCTAACTAATTACGCCTCTGTTTAAAAAGGGAATTAAACACAGGGGGAATATGCAAATGGTGGTGGGGGAGGAAGGACAAATCAACCCAGAGGGACTCCAGATGTCAGGCGTTCCTTGAAACACGATGATCAATATTCAGACTCATTTCCAAAAATCCTCACAAACCAAATCCAGCGGGTAAAGTGCCTTGTAGCCATCGATTTGGGAATTACTTAATAGCTGTCATAAGTCCGCAATAATTCATGTGGGAGACCACACAGCTAGCACACATGCACATCTATCAAAACAAAAGAAAGGAAACTTTAGTTCAAAAAAAAAAACAGTATGACCCGTGACGGATGAGAATAAAGAAAAGAAGATAATACCTACGAACCTCCTCATTGACTGAATTTATTTTGTACAGTTTAGTTCATAAAACGGCTCCAATGAGAGGAAAAATGGCCTGCATAAGACTTTTCTGAGGCCACTTTATCCTTATTGGCAATCAATTTAAATCTGTCATCCATGATAAATGCTTCTGTTATCTTCCCACTAGTTAATCAGAAAACTCTATTTAATATCTAATGATCCTTTATGTATGTACATATACTGGGGGAGCAGTTGGATGAGAGAGACCACCAAGCATAATGATATTCATGTCAGAAACATGCTTAGGGCCAGATGGGTTGTGCAGCAATTCACTCTTCTGAGAGACCAAACACTGAACGTGAGTGAGAATTTATTTATGTGGTTGATACCTCCAAGATGGTGCCACTGATGGCCGCCTCGGTGTGGAGCACCACAGTTGTTTTAATGGTTTTATTAGTTTTTCCTTTTTTTAGCTATATTCGTATAATCAGTTTCACCAGTGATGAATTGCTGAACATTCTGCAGTACCCAGCACCCAATATTTCACCGGTTTCTACTATTTTGATGTTTTACTGGACATTGTAGATGACAGAGCAGAGACGCTGTCAAGTACTTTAAGATGCATAAAAGTGGGATGCAAGTCGGCGCGCTCATCAAGCTCAGACAGTGCAGCATTAAAACAGCACTACTTAGCATCCATCTGGCGAATCTCCGCTCCCTACCCAACAAAAAAATTCACTTCTGCTCTTGTGATTAAATAAGGACTTTTCAAACTCTGTTGCTCTGTTTTCATGGAAACCAGGCTAAATTAAGTAATTCCAGACAACTACAACTGGCAGGCTTCCAGTTGTTCAGAGCGGATCGTGATGCAGAATCAACAAGGAAATGGCCTGAAGGCAGGACATACTTCTTTCTACATCAATGAAAGGTGGTGTACAGATGTAACAGCATTGAAGAAGATGTGCTGTCCTGATATAGAAGTGCTTTTTATCAACTGTAAGCCTTTACTCACCACGGGAGTTTTCCTCATTCATTCTCATAAGTGTTTAATTCCTCCGCAAGCATACGTGAATGCAACATTACAACAGCTGGCTGATCAGATCACAGACACAGAACAACAACACCCGGACTCTGTTATAATAATTCTTAGTGACTTTAATAAAGCAAATCTCTCCCATGAACTGCCAGAATACAGACAGCATGGTACATGTCCTAACAAAGACAGTAATATACTGGACCACTGTTACACCACAATAAAGGATGCATTTCACGTTTTCCCACAGGCTGGTTCATCTTTTACTGACAGCTAAACCTGTAATAAGGACTGTAAAAAGATGGACTAATGAAGCAGAGCGGGATTTACTGCTTCAACTGCACTGATTGGAATGTTTTTGAGGCTGCAGCCACCATTCTGGATGAGCTCACAGACACAGTTACATCATGCATCACTTTCTTTGAGGGTATGTGCATTCCTACCAGGACTCATTTAACAACAATGGCAAACCGTGGTTCACTGCAAAACTCAGACAGCTCCATCAGGCCAAAGAAGATGCTAACAGGAATGGGGACAGTCTTCTATAAAAAGGCCAAAACACACTGGCTAAGAAGATCAGAGTGGCTAAGAGAAACTACTCTGAAAAGCTGAGAATCCAGTTTTCAGCCAATAAGTCTGCTTCACTGTGGAAAGGACTGAGAATCATCACCAATTATAAGACACCATCGCCCAGCACTGTGTTGAATCAACAACTGGCCCATTTGAATGAGTTCTATTGCAGGTTTCAAAAACACTGTCTTACACCCCACACCCATTCTGATCCTTTCTCCATGGATCCTTTGACACCTATAGCAACCTCCCTCTTCCCCCTTCTGCACTTCGGATCAGTGAAGACGATGTGCGTCAGGTCTTCCGGAAACAGAAGACAAAAAAAGCACCAGGTCCAGGTGGTTACACCAGCCTGTCTGAAATCCTGTGCTGACTGACTGGCCCCAATCTTCACACAAATTTACAACAGATCACTGGAGCTATGTGAAGTTTCTTCCTGCTTTAAATGCTCCATCATCATCTCCATCCCAAAGAAACCCAGAATCACAGGACTAAATGACTACAGAACTGTTGTTTAACATCTGTGGTCATGAAGTCATTTGAAAGAACTGATCTCAGAAGACTACAGCGGATAGTCCCAACTACTGAGTGAATTACTGGTACAACCCTCCCCACTCTCCAAGAACTGTACTCATCCAGAGTGAGTAAAAGGGCTGGCAAAATCATTCTGGACCCCTCACACCCAGGCCACTTCCTCTTTGAACTGTTACCGTCTGGTCAGTGCTACAGAGCACTGAGCACCAGAAGAGCAAAGCATAAAAACAGTTTCTTCCCTCAGGCAATCCATCTCATGAACAGTTAACTTTAAAATAAACATATAATACACAAAACTATTTATACATTTTATTTAGCACACCATACTCATTCACATTTCCTTGCATTTGTACATAACACCTGAACACACAAAATGCCATCTATTGTCTATTTTGTATAGTGTTTCATTAATAAAATTAGCTGTATATTGCAATTTCCTATTACTTATTCTATTTTTATTATCTGTGTGTTGTCACTGTGATTATGTCTGTGCTGTGGAAGCTTCTGTGACCATAACAAATTCCTCATATTTATAAACATACAGTATCTGTCAATAAATCTATTTCTTATTCTGACATTTTAAATTTGTGAGGCACTGTTCTACTGCTAAAGCACATGTAAGCAAGTCTAAGGCTAACTTACTATACTATGTTTTAGGATGGATATTACACAAATTATTTTGGTTTTTTAGATCATGAAATGCAACATGACACATTGCTGTATGTCATCTGATTCTACCACTTTGACAGGAGGGCAGGAAGTGAATCATCACACTCTAAACAGAAAGGAAAGCTATGACATTTGTTTCCCTCATCCTCATTGTTTTTCTGTGCTTTACTAGAGGTGAAGGTTGATTTTTTCATTTTTATCTGTGAGAGTTTTTAGAGGACATTTAGGTCTAGTGAAACCAACTTTGTATTCGTGGCTCACCTGCTTGTTTAATTTTGCTCTAGGCAGACAATGATCCAACTGAATAAGCCATAATAGAAAACAAACAAGCTGCATTTCTGAAAAATTTCTTAAAAAAAAAAAAAGACCTGTCTTGTCAAAGCTCATCTCCCTTCTGTGACTCAGATATGATATGGGAAAGGCACAGTATGAAATCATTTCTGCATCCTAAAAGTCCTTCAGGCACATAATTGTACCTTAAGTGCACAATATGTTCAAAATTGCATACTGTCACACAGTATCACACAATATCACATTAAAATATGTTACAGTTGTGTTATCTCCCTCTGTCCAATTGCCAACTAGGTAACATTATTCACATTTGACATTTTTTTTAATGATTTTAGCAAATAACTAAACTATTTTATAACCCAAGCTTATAAAGGTATATTATATATAAAATATTTAATTTAACAAAAAAGATAATGTTAATAAACAGTGCATATATATATTGAATTGTCAGTCTTTGCTATAAGTGTTTGAATTTGAATTGGAGATGTTCCAAGTTTCTTTCCATTACAGAATATTTAAGATTGTTTGTGTCAACTGTTTTATAAGGAAGGAGAGAGAGGCTGTTCTAATACAAGTGTGGCATCCCACACTCATAAAATTTAATTTGATATTGACTGTAGGAGTGAAGTTTTGTGAGAAATATGAACTTCTCAATTGTACAAATGGTGCCTTTGGATATATTCCATATGTGTTTCTGTCAAAACAGAACTATCTATCTTTATTATATGGCTCTCAAAATTGCAACCCTGCATCAGTCTGTCTGTATGTCTGCCTGTCTGTCTATCTCAACTGTTTTTGGAATGACATAGACCTAGTGATAAAAGCACCTACTGAATGACTAAGAGCTTTTTTCTCATTGCATGTCAAAGAGCCACATGTACAAAAACAGAATACTGGAATATCACATTTAGGGCCTGACTGCTGTTCTAAAGACCATGGCTAAATATCTAATAAATGTTTTTTAACAATAATGAAGCCATTTATTTCAATAATTTTTCATTTGATTTCACTTAGCTGTATGTTCTATTACTGGGCTAAAGTATCTGGGCTCTTTGGCCCAGATACAGAGTAACAATGTATAAAGACTTAAATACAATAAAAATACTAAGATTCAAGGTGCTTTGTCAAATACAGTGCAAACCTTTGACATTCCAGCAGTTGATCAGGAATCTTTAGGTTTTAGTAACCTGATAGATATGTTCCACTAACAATAGTGTAACATGTTATGTTGAATCAATGAGGCTTTAAACACTTACAATAACATCTGGATATTTATATATATATATATATATATATATATATATATATATATATATATATATATATATATATATATATATATATATGTGTGTGTGTGTGTGTGTGTGTGTGTAAGCTGTCGAACATTAATATGTCCTGACCATTTTGTCCACATGGAGACTTCAGGATTTACAGTAGATTTGTTTTCCTCCCTCATCAATATGCATCCAGACATCTTTTCCACAAGCATAGACACACAATCAACAACCACTGGACTTGACAGTACCATCATTCACTACAGGGATGCTAAGAATGAGACAGGAACATTTTCTGCTCCTTCTGACTAGGCAACAGACAAGGATGTGGTGGGTGAAGGCTAACTGATGAAGATCTGCCACTATTCTATTTATAATAATTAGCGCTCATAAGGTAGAAGCGTTGATGGAAGAGGCCTGCTGATGTCAAACTAATTTCACACTGCTGGATGACTTGACCCTGGACAAGCAGAGGCTTGTTTCCTATTGCAGTCTAGTAGTGTACGAAAGCAATATCCTCTAAAGCCCCAGAACATCTCCTAGAACAGGGATGAATATTTTCTGTATCTTTTGGCTCACCTCTCAAACTTGTGGTGTCTCTACTGTCCCTGGGGCTGAGACAGGAGACTATGGGGAAAGCAGGTGCATCTCAATTTGCTAAGGAGACCCTGAATCCCATTTTGTCATTAATCCATCCTACCAGAGCTCTATCTTGTGACATCTCAAGCTTTTTCACTATTTCCTGCTTAGGTGTACCAACCAAGTGTACTTGCCTACTCGACTAAATTGCCCTGGCAACAATACGCCAAGTGTTACCTAGTTGTCAAACTCTAGAGAACAATTTTAGTAATTAATCAGCACAAAATTCATTAGCGCTTATCTCTTTAATATTGATCTTACTGCATCTGTTTTAGACTCTCTGGTAATTGCAAACCAGCAATTAGATACAATTTGATAGTAAATGTATGCCATGAACAAGTGGTAATGTTTGAAATCAGTGATAGGCAACTATCTAGGCCTACTAACTGGGGAAAAATGTCAGGAAAGAAAAGAAAAATATATATTTATATGTTTTAAAAAAATATAATCCAAAGTAATATATAATATTATGTAATATAATATAATACATTTGGATTTAAACCTATGAAATATAAAAAATACAATTAAACATCTAATTGGGAAAAATCTCAGTAGAAGAAGTCCTATTCTTTAATGGGGTGGTTGATTGCGATTTCAGTTTTTTAACGTTAGTTAGTGTGTAATGTTGCTGTTTGAGCATAAACACTATCTGCAAAGTTACGAAACTGAAAGTTCAATGCAAACAAAGATATCGTTTTTTTTAAATTCTGGCAGTTTAATCAATGCCTACAGAAACGGCTGGTAGGGACTACAACAAGTGACTTCTCGGGTTTGTGACATAACAAATCCAGATAAACTCCACCCTCAGGAAAAGGCAGCAAAGGGGGTGAGGCCATGCTGCGCTGCTTTAGAGAAGAGGAAGAGAAAACTAGAGGTGCACGTAAAAATCTATTCATATAGGAATCGCGATTCTCTCTTCTAACAATTCTAATGGATTCACAAGTTTAAAAATCAATGTTCTAAAGCAGTGGTTCTCAATACTGTTCCTTGCGTCCCCTGCTCTGCACACACTCTCCTCTGCATCTCTCTCTCTCATATATATTCAGCTCAGCTCCAGCAAAGAACTGTTCCAATTATACACTTATTTTAACATAGCAATGAGAAGTGTTAAACATGGAAGCGTGTGCAGTTATCATACTGTATTATAGCTTTAATCAGGATAAAACTGTATATTAAAAGCTAACATAAGCAGTAGCATTTACAAATAACAGTGTATCTAAAAGTATGAGACAACAACAAACAAAAAACATAGGTCTACCATTAAAACCCGTGCTTGCACAGGTTCTGCATGATCCTCTTCAATAATATCCTCTGCTTCTCAGTCGGGCTCAAACTAATAAGCGATATTAACAATGCCGCTGAGGTGAGGGGCGGGACGTTTAGACATGCACTAGAGGTGGTTTAGCCAATCACAGCACACTGGGCTAGCTAACCAATCAGAGCCCATTGCCTATTTCTTAGGGAGGGGCTTCATAAAAGCTGGAAATGATCAGCTTGTTTCTCAGGGACAGAGCGGTGTGGAATAAAGGTAAATTATGTGAATATATATATATATATATATATATATATATATATATATTTTTTTTTTTTTTTTTTTTTTTTAACAAAGCATTAACACATGTTTGACTGCACCCCATAAACACAATCAAGCCTAGAAATAAGACAGTGAACCACCCCTTTAAAATAAATTAAAATTAAAGTTGAAACAGCACTATATTACACATTGTAAAAGAGGGAGTACAAATTTACTTATAAATGAAAGTATGTACGCCAACTTTTTTCTCCCACTTTACACAAAAGCAGTAAAAAGCTTACATGAATTTATTGGTGAGAAAAGATGGAATTGAATCAGGACAGAACACAGGCCAGAATCTCCCAGATAAGCACCAAAACTCAAAGTGCACATGTGCTAATTATCATATACCACAGTTTGGACTTTTAGTAAAGATAATACAAAAACCCTATTCCCACAGTAGCAATACTCACTTCCAGTAAAAGCTTACTCCACATATGACCTTTAAAGACCTAATCTTTTTGGGACTATCAGTAATACTGAACTCCTGCTGATGAGTAAATAGAGCAATTTTAACATTCCCAGAATTTGTCTATTACTGTCGCTAGCAGGCGCCGTGAAAAATGTACAGCACAAAACAATTCTTGGAGAATATGTCTACAACCTCTTAAAAGCTATACACTGCACAAATTGCTTTTCCTCATATAACCTCTGCTTCAGTTTTCTGCTTTGAGGTTAAGACCAAATGGCCATTAGCAGCAACTGATGTTGTCAGCATGTGTTGGATGCTTGATGACTCAGGGGCGGTTGATAATGAGCTCAATTGTGGTGTTTTTCGCCTCAGGTGGGGCAAAGGTGAGAAATGTGATGGTTATGCTAATTCAGGTCAAGATCCTGAGTCTGGTACTCAGTGAGGATTAAAGGGCCAGGCACCCTCAGGGACTCCAATCTCCACCCCTTCGTGTAAAACTGACTGGATTGTCAGAGTACGCCCAGACAGAGACAAGATGGAGCATCTTCGATGGGCGTGGGTGGCAATCAGACGACTGTAACAAGACCAGCAGACCACGCTCCATTCAGTCAGTCTGACAGAAATCACGTTGATCTCAAGTGTCGTTAGAGACCTCGCTTAAACAAATGGAGTCAATAGTCATTCTGGAGGCAGCGAAATCAATAGGCTCAAGACCGGCATTGAGGGATGTGCTCCAACCATGCCTTCAACATCAATCTGCCATCTGAAGCATACAAACCATTACCGCAAAGTGCTTTAAAGGAGACAAAGATTGAAAACAACTATATAGCACCTTCAGTTCACACTTTTTTACACTTCATTTCCTGTTAAATCCTGTTTAAAGTACATAAAGTGCACACTTGCATACCTCCATGGTAATTTAGGCTAGCATACTTGCTTTAACACTCCTTAAGTCACATTCATTTCAATTAATAGTAACCTATAGGCTTAACTTGTTAGCTTAGCGCAAGTAGCATGATTTTAATTACAAAATAAAGGTCACTCATATTATTGCAGTGGTGAGCACCATGGCATCTTTAGAGTATTGTTTATTGCTCTGTGCTAAAGTGTTCCCCTTGGAGCTTAAGGTCAAGTGTCTGCCTCCTAGTCAGGATGTCACCCAGCTCACATCGACCTACTGCTGCTGCTTGTGCAATGCCATCAGATCTGCCTGCAGAGGGAAAAACTCTAACAACTAATTTTTGCTAACAATTGCTTATCTTTGCTTGAAAAAGTTATGTCAAACAAATAAAGGTATGATGCGGAACAATTCTGGTATAAAGTCTACGTAAAATGAAAATTCTATTTTTTTTTCTCTCTAAATGCTTGTTTAGAACTTCTTGTGAACAGTTCATACGCGTGTATGTTTCATATTTAAAATGAATAAATAACCGAATTTTCAATCAATGTCTTAACTGGATCTTGACAAACTTCTCTCTGGTAATATATGCAGGACTTCTCCATTCATTTAGTCCACTTAAATCCACCACTGCAAGCTTGTGTTCATCTGCCTCCATTTTTGAGTGTCATTGCCACATTTCAAAATCCAATGAATAATCTGTGACACTCAGATGTACTAAAGGTTCCATTGAAGGAACAAACATCTGAAAAAAGAAATGCAATTTCAATGGATAATTTAAATAATAATAATGTATAAAACAATTCTTGCAAAAGAAGTTTTAATGGTTTCTCACAGTTGTGACTGATTCACTAACAACTGCTTCATTCGTTTGTGACTCAGGGTGCACTGTGCTGTCATATAAGTCATTAGTTATGGAATCGGACTTGTGCTGTATGCTTTTGATATACTAAAAGAACAAGCACATATAAGAATAACTCGCTGGGGGTTTAGACTTCGCTGGTCACACTGGTCTATTTCATGCAGTAGTTTCAGTAGCGATGTTGTGGCGCAGCTGATAAGTAGTGTGGGAAACTCTTTCAGTGTAGCCTATTTTAAAGGGGTCATATGATGCTTTTTTTAAAGATCATTATTTTGTGTATTTGGTGTAACAGAATATGCTGACATGCTTTAATGTTCAAAAAACACATTATTTTTCAAAAAAAGTCCCTCCTTCCGACAAGCGCAGTCTGCTCTGATTGAACTGTTGACCCAGTGCATTGTCAAAGTCCCTCCTTCCGACAAGCGCAGTCTGCTCTGATTGGCCAATTGACCCAGTGCATTGTGATTGACCGAACACTGCAAGCACTCGTCAGAAATGTAACGCCCCTTTACATAATCACGAGCTTCATCTTTTAAAATAAATGTAAAGACAGTTAATAATGTCCTTAGTCTCACCATCAGTTCAAGCCCGAAAGGAGAACAGAGTCGCGTGACAGACACAGTGATGATGCTTATGTGTTTGCAGTACACAAGCCACGGATGGTTAAGACAGCTGACTCCACTGTGTGACCCTCTCTCTCTCTCTCTCTCTCTCTCTCTCTCTCTCTCTCTCTCTCACACACACACACACACACACACACACACACTCACAACACGCAAAACTCCGCATTTAAACAGTCAATAGCAAATACTTAAACTAATAACAAAACATACTTACAGTAGCTGATTCAGAAGCGCCAGATTGTCTAGCAATGTCAGAATTACCTCTTCTCCTAGGTTCACGAAACAGTCGTCCATAAAATGCGTTGCTGTTCTGTTGTAAGTAATCTTAAAGATTCCTAAATGCATCTACTTTCAGAAGGCCAAATAAAGTGCTTTTGCTTTCAGCTAGAATCACAGCATCTCCCTGACATGGCTGCTTCAACACTAACTGCAGTTACTGAAACCATGCTTTCTTTCTTTGCGTGAACATTTGGGCAGCATTACGCAAATATTTCCACATTGTGACGTAGACATGTGGGGGCATGTTTGAATGAGCCGTTTTAAGGGGGCTTGGCAGAGTCTTAACTTTGATAAAGAATATCTCTTTGGTTTTGAGACTTTAGTCCATTCATTTAGTCCAGACTTTAGGGATCTTATCTATGCAAAATCAGCTTGTAACACTCCAAAGAGAAAGGAGACCTTGAAATCGCATCATATGACCCCTTTAAAATCACTGCACCTGGGTCCTTTTTATATGGAGACAGATTAGTCTCAAATATAATTCACGCAAAAAACACGATTCACACATGCGTAAACAATTTCACATGCATGAAACCTAATTCACATACACACAAAAAAAATTCACGTGCATGAAAAAAAATATATATATTCACAAGAAGCAATTCACATGCGCAAAATAAAATTATATATTCATAAAATACATTTCACAAATGCAAAACACAATTCGTAGATATACAACTGTGCACAAAAACCTTTGAATGTTTAAAATGTACGAGTGTCTGAATGTACAAATCGTCATTTACTACGAATCCACTCGGATTTGTGTGTGTGTGTTTTTGAGAGACTTTCCTGGCAGAGCTCTCTTCCCACGTGGGTCTGTCGTACTCTTTAGCCAATCAGATGCGAGCTTACCATTCAACCAATCATATCATAAACCACTGAGAGTGCATTCAAGGAGCACGATCCTTTTGCGCAATATGGATTAATTAGAACGGAAATTAAGCCTTTACATCAGTAATCCCTAGACAGTAAAAGAAATGGACACAGCGACCCAATTGGAACTCAATTGAGACAAATGAAGCCCATTTTTAGCGATTTTTAGAACTTCCGTTTCTGACGCGCAGACTCAAACTAAGCTTGATGACGTCAGCAACCTGTCTGACAGATGTAATTCTTCTAGTAGCTGTGCGTGCAAACTGCCATCGTTAATCTTGCAGAGACGGCGAGCTAGAGCGGGGAGTTCTTTGGAGTGAGTGAGCAGGAGTAAGTATTCTGATTAATTATTTTGTATAGTATTTTAAAATGTAACGCCAGGGCTTCTATGGGCTTCTCTCTTGACGTCTCCCCGATTGCCTGCGAGCTTCTGAATGCACTCTCGGTGGCTTACGATATGATTGGTTGAATGGTAAGCTCGCATCTGATTGGCTAAAGAGTACGACAGACCCACGTGGGAAGAGAGCTCTGCCAGGAAAGTCTCAAAAACACACACACACAAATCCGAGTGGATTCGTAGTAAATGACGATTTGTACATTCAGACACTCGTACATTTTAAACATTCAAAGGTTTTTGTGCACAGTTGTATATCTACGAATTGTGTTTTGCATTTGTGAAATGTATTTTATGAATATATAATTGTATTTTGCGCATGTGAATTGCTTTTTGTGAATATATATTTTTTTCACGCACGTGAATTTTTGTTTGTGTGTACGTGTATTAGGTTTCATGCATGTGAAATTGTCTACGCATGTGTGAATCGTGTTTTTTGCGTGAATTATATTTGAGACTAATCTGCTTCCATATTTTTACTCTAAGATCCCCTGCTGAGACATAACAATCGCCCCAGAATCGTAAAAAAAAAAAAAAAAAAATATATATATATATATATATATATATATATATATTTTATATATTTTATATTATATTATATTATTTAAGGAAGCAAGTGATTTCATTAATGGTTCTCCCACTCACATTTTTCCACTGATGTGTATGGAACACCTATTACTTTGATGACTCTGGTGCATATTCTCTTTCACTGAGTCAATTATAAATATGAATGCAGAACTGTATTGCTTCTGTCATAGCATGTTGTCAGCTGTTTTACAGGACCCATCGGCTTCCTTTTTTAGATAAAAGGCACAGATACACCGACTCCATTTTGAGGAGAACCAGGTGGACACTTGTATTAGCCAAAACTCTGGCAGTAGGCAGACATTTTTCCTCTCTCCTGAAGAGACAGAGGATCTTTTTGTGCTTTAATGCACTTTAATGGCTGCATTTGTGCCGGGCCTGAGAGAGAAAAAGAGAGAGAGAGGCCCTTTCATTACAATGCAGAGCAGCAGAGCCGAGGTGAGCAGGACTCCATCAGCAACATGTGGAGGAAGGAGCGGGGAGAGAGAAGAAAGACAGACAGCTAGATGTGGGGAGATTGAGGAGAGCGTGGCATTGCTACATAATGTGATCAGAAACAGTTCTTTTATAACCTCTCGTCACTTACATTTCATCAAACTCCTTTCTCTTATTTCATTTCGCTTTTATTACTTGTCTGCAGAGACTGTTTTTCGCCTTCACTGTGGATTGATGTAATATTTATACCTGTCACACACATGAGGCCAGAAAAATGAGAATATCTCCCCAGCAGAAGAGACGCAATGGGGCTACAATGTTCGGTGGCTGCTGTCAGCAAAACCTCAGCACAATGTGATTCCTGACCCTCTCTAAATCTCCTCATATCTTCAAACTGCCACTAGAATGAATGCAGCCAGATAGCAATCTCATTACTGACCTCTGTGCGGTGTGTAACAGCATACACACACACACAGTCTGGTTTTCATGTGTAATAGCTTTCCATTAAAACACACATGCACATTCATCCACACACAATCGCCACATGCAGAAATCGATTAGCTCGCAGGAAGTCTCTGCCCACGTACCCACTGCAAACCATGCTAAAGTCAGCACCTAGCGGCAGTGACACAATGATGATGACATTGCCATGGCAACATACTCCTCAGGTCTCCTGCAGCAGTGAAGTGAAAGCTTTGAATACCCTGGACAGTATTTTCAAGTGATAGAGACCTTTATCAGCTGGGTCGCACTATACTTTTCTTGCTGCTCTAGCACAGGAGAACAGGAGACTGATAGGTTACTCCAAAAAATTCAGTCAAACAGTGCAATTA
Source organism: Cyprinus carpio (assembly GCF_018340385.1). NCBI lineage: Eukaryota > Metazoa > Chordata > Actinopteri > Cypriniformes > Cyprinidae > Cyprinus > Cyprinus carpio. The sequence continues at coordinate 14,190,141 of NC_056579.1, read as the reverse complement.
AAAATATATTCAGGGTACACTACAAGTTAAATTCAGTCAACAGCATTCGTAGCTTAATGTTGATTAGCACACAAATTAATTTAATTTTAAAAAAGCAGAAACTGAGGTTAAACACTTCCCATTTGCAATGGAAGGGTTTAAAGGCAGAAATATGAAGCTTATTATTTTTCAAAAGAGCTTACATTAATTATTCTTTTTAAGCTTGAGTATTATTTGAGCTGTAAAACCATTGTTTTTGTGGTATTACAGGGTTTGTGCTATTATGACTACAAAGCTTTAAAATTGGACATAAATGTACATAGAAAAGGTTAGTAAGCATTTTTTTTTTTACACTAAAAGTCACAACATAGGCTCAGTGGAAAAACTAGCTTCTACCTACATTTTTGCAAAACGACAAAAGCGTATACATTCACTTCATTGAGATTTCCAGCTGAAATAAACACAAGAGGCAGTATAATGGCAACAATTTTTATTCCTTTTCATACAAATAATGATTACAGGAGAAGATTATCGATTAATAAAGACGTATAAAAAAGCAAATGCGATTTATGTCATTTTTGCTTTAATTAACACTACAAAAGATTTAGGTTTAGGGTAGGGTTTAGTGTACAGTAAGTACAGTATTATGATATTTCTCTCTTGCTCCACTCACTAGACATTTAATTTCCAAACTACTGTGTAAAATAATCAGTGAAGTAAAATTTTGCCAGATTCATGTTTGTCTATTTAAATAAATCTGAACATGCTTTTAGCACTGGATATTTAGCTTTGAAAGTGCCGCAAAATGTGGAAGAAGCAATGCAATATCATTTTGCAGATATGTCGTCACAGGCATGTTTTTTACAAAGAGCCTGGGTTGTAAAGTTATTTATTTATTTATTTGAGTGGTAAAAAAAAGGATTTCATAAATGCTACTGATTGAGCTTACCTTGTATTGAACCGGAATTTAAATAGACCACATAAGATTACATAAAGCTCTCATTATCCAGGTCAACATTTTATCCATCCTAACAAGACACACAGTAGAATGTCATCTGTTTTCTTTTCCCGACATCTTCCATCACAGGCACTTCATATTGGCACTATCCCTCTGGCTGTCGCATGGAGAGAAGTTAATTCAATTAAGAGACCTGAAAGAGTTTTTTTATGGTCCAAGCCCAGGGAGCTATTTATTGCATCTAACAAAAGCCAAGGAAGCCTCTGGACTGCATCTCCTATAATATTAAAAAACATGCTGACATTAAAACTCAACAAAGCAATCATCTCTCTCCAGAGACACTCTCCTGAGAAGCAGAGAGCCAGTAACACGGGCCCTGGCATTTAGAGTCCTCCACCGCTGCTGTGGCGTGAGCAGTGCTGAAGCATTTTTAATTAAATAAACTCAGGCTGGGTTGATATACTCAGTTTTGAAAAGTCACCTCATTAGTTTCAGCAGGAAGAGGCAGGACTGAGGTAGAGCCTGATTATAAACACTTTACGCAGCCTGGAATCAATTGAGATAAGATGGAAGAGCAGACGGTAGCTGTAAGGAAGTATTTTTAATGGTTGCCATACCTGTGTTCACTCTCTATTCACATTTTAACTGTATGAGTGCTATATATAGAGTCAATTTTGAGTAGTAAAAGAACTGACATGCTTCTAGGAATGAACAGTGCCTGACATGGATGGTGCCAGAAGGTTGGATGAAAGAGAAAAATGGTCAAAGGTCACTGGATTTGTGTCATAGTCGAAGGATATGCCAAAAGGAAGTGTAATGAAAAAATAGATGCAGGCAATCATGGAACCGGGTCATCGAGCGACAGGCCAAAAGAATGAGTAACATTACTTCAGACCGAAAGAGCACATTTCTGAGTCAAATATGAGAATACAGACCACCTGAAGCCTCAATGCAAATAAAAACAAAAAAAAAGTGTTTAAATAAAACAGGTTCAGTGCGGATCATCATATGAAGATGTCATCTACAAATGCAGTTTATCTTTCGTACGGTGCACACAGCCATGACACAAACTGCATACTCTAAACTGTGGTAAAGAGTACATTTTACAGTGTTTACATAGTTGTTTTGGTGTGGTACATGTGGCCAGGGGCGATTCTGGGATTTTAGCCTTAGGGACTTCTGAGGCCTTTACAAGACTTTTGAGTTGCACTGGTCTAGAATGATAAGATGCTTCTAGACTACAATGTGAGAAATTGTGGGTTGACTATATTTTGCTTTTTAAAAATAAACCATTCAAAAATAGAAATGTTTTGTTAGTGGGTGTAAATCGTTAACAAAGTACATTGAATAATATTAAAACTGAACATGTTTCACAATTGATGCTTTTTGCATAATTACTGATTAATATTATCTGAACTGAATCAACACCCAGCTGACTTGATCTGAATAATGATATCATTGTCTTGTTTCTTTACAGCACACATTTGAAGAGATTTACATAATTGATTCTGTTATTTTCCTGTTTATTACTGAAAAGCTGGTTTGAAACAATCTGTATTGTATAAAACACTATATAAATTCACATATCAAAGTTTGTGATTCAAGTGGAACTTAGAGCTGGCTGTTGATGAGTGACAGATGAGGGCAGAGTTTGCCCCGCCTCTGCTCCTCTAGAGAACATCGCTGCCCTTGGTCTGTCACTGAGGGGTGGATAATACAAAATATAATGAACTTTACAATTGTACAGTGACTGCTAGGGGGAGGATTCAGAGCAAAATAATCTCAGAAGGCACTTTTTTTTGTTCAGATTGTATAGTCGCAGATAGACAGTGAAGAATCACCTACTGTGGGCATGTCGCACTATACTCCATTTTTTAGCATCAATGTATACTGAATTCACAGTCTATGAAAATGTGTACACGAGGCTGTACACAGTGTAAATGCTATTTCTGACAAAAGGATATTTCAATAATGTGCTTAACCTTGTGTTTTAATGCCTCAGCCCCTTGTCTAACCTCCAATTTCACATCTCTTAACCTTCAACAGTGAGCTAAGTGCTTATCAGAGGACTTAACAATACCGTAAGTTCCCTTCACTGCCATTAAGCAATGATGAATATGAAAGTTCATGATCTGAGGTTCAGCATTTTAAATAGCCTTCTAAAGATTGGTGTGGTTTAATAGCTGTATGTTAATTTATGTTCTCTCCTGGGTAAAATGGGGGGGTGGCCGGAGGAGAAAAAGACAATTCAATTGAGCGATATATGTTGACATCATACAAAGCATTATTCAGTGGCCTTACAAAGTGTAGACACTTGCAACACACTTAATAATACATGGATAGGTATTAAAATGTCAAACCAAATTATATTAATTTACAAAAAGCTTAACAAGATATATTCGAGCAAAAAAATATATATTTTAAATTATATATTAAAAATACTGTTCAAAATAGAAGATTATTTGCTCCAAAAAGCCATCAAAAACAGACAGACAGACCGACCGATCGATAGATAGATAGAATTATTTTTCTCAGGGAAGTACTTTCACTTCCCTAAACATATCCATAAGACATGTCCTTATTCACAACCAAATCTCCTTGAATTACTTCCTGATGGCTGAAGACTTCTGACTCATCTCTTTACCTTGAGGCCTAGTGGGCAGTAATTATAAAGATAAAGACTGGATCTATACAGAATTCATTCTCTGATTAAATATTGAGGTCCTGATTCATACCACCAGTGTCTGAGAAGATCACTAACTCAGTCAGCTGACTAACAGCCTATCCCAGATGCCAACAGCTGGGGATTCTAATCACTGGCAGAGTGATGAACGACACTTGTGTGTTGGCAAATGGGGCCTTACAGCTGCCAAAAGAGGTGGGGAGACGGGAAGATTACATGAAGGAGTAGGGATAAGAGTGCGTCTTCCTCCTGGATCTACACTGAATAGCTGTTGGTGACAACACATGGTGTCGCATTTCAGCACAAAACCCAGATCATCCCGGGATCATCCACTGACATCCAAATGCTCAAATGAGACTTAAATCCAAGGCCTTTGAATAAAGAAGCTGTAAATTCTTGAGTACAGTGTATGCTGCTAGAGGACTGTAAAAAGATTGAGGCCTACAGAAACCTTGCAAACCTCCTTCCCTTGTCTGAGGAACTCTTGACAGTGGAGATCAATAGAAAAACAGTAAAGTAAAAGAGTTAAGGTCAGCCATGACTTCTGAAGACAATGTCTGACCTCCAGAGGTGGACAAATCAATGGAAGATTCATTGAGTGATGCTTAACCTTATATCAATGCAGTACAATCTGATTCAAAGGATTCAAAGCGTTTATTGTCATGTTGATGTGAATGTTTTGGTTGTGGAACATTTGGCCATTTTTTGGTATTTGAAGTAGTTCTATTGAGCTATCTCAACCTCCAGTTAGTTTGAATGACCCAAGGGTTTTCAAATTGGTACCTCAAAACCACCCAAAGAATTTGATCATATTTGTTTCATTCAAAAAAATTTGATTAAAAAAAGTATATATATATATATTTTTTTTTTAAACCATTCATAGAATTTGATCATATTTGTTTCATTCAGTTTTTTTAACAAAATCATGAAAATCACAAAATGTTCAGAAATCACAAGAAATCTTTTATATTGTGGAAAGTGTTACACAAACTTCTTAACTGAATTTAAAATGTTTTTTTGTTCCAAGTTTATGCATCTAACATTAATAATAACAAGCAGTAGCTGTCAACTAAACTTTACCTAAAACAAATTAAATATTTTCCAGATAATCTTTGCATAATGTAATTTAGGAAAATGACAACATAAAAGCAATTATAACAATTATAAATAATACAACTTAGGGAAAAATGGTCTTTAAAATAATATCACACAATATTTTTTCTGAAACTGCATAAATTTAATAATGTAATATATTTTATTTATTTTTGTTTATTGTCAGAAAATAAATAGATAATGGACAAAGTAAACCAATAAGTAAAAAAAAATAAAAAATAAATAAATAAACTGAGAATTAATCTTTTAAGAAAAAAGGTGTTGTATTGCTATATTAATGGTAGCCCAAAACTATTTAGCAATCTCCACCTGTTACTTAAAGGTACTCAACCAGTCCAAAACTGGTTCAAAGACTATAGAACAAGAATGTGTTCCTGAAAGCCAAGACTTCAGCAGTCATGGTGGAAAGACGCATGACTTGCACTAATGAATCAATACAACCTTTCATAAGGCCCAAGTCATTATAATTCTCTGAGTGATTCAAATCACTATGAAGGGAACTACAGGCTTATTTGTATTCTGTTTTTGTGCTGGAGGGGGGAGGAAGGCCAGCCGGCAGTTTGCACAATCAGGTTCCCAGCAGAGTGAAGGTGGTCTGGTCAGGAGAACCTAATTCTCTCTCTCACAAAGGCTCAGGGGGATCAGGCATGAGAAGTGTCATTACGGTGACAGAATCCAATGGAATGATTTGAAAAGAATGCGACTGAGGTTGAGAAGGAAATCTGTGAAATAAATGAGAGTTATTATTTCTGCTATAGCTGTGTATGGAAAGAAAGACAGAAAGAGAAAAAAAAAGAGATGGAAGGAGGCAGGCTGGTTAGCAAAGGCAAGAGGCAACTGCTTTAGCCCCAGGGTGATTGGACCTCTCTTTTCAGACAACTGAAAGCTGTGTCTATGCTTTTGATAATCACAGCATGGGAGAGTTAGTGCACACACATGCACAGGCATTCACGTCAGGATGATGTCGACAGAATGAATAACGTTACTGCTCAAAATGTGCTGCAAAATCACAAACTTTTACTTTATTATACTTTATTATATACATTTATTATTGACTTCATTATAGTCTATCAATTGATTTTCCTTCCTTTCTCTTTCTTCTGTGGAACACAGTATTTTGTTCATGCAATGGAAGTCAAAAAAAACTGTCATTGTATGGACAAAATCAGTTCTTTAAAATCTCTCTTTTTTTTTTTTTTTGTGGTCCACAGAAGAAAGTCATGCAGGTTTGGACAACATTGGAGTGAGAAAATGATGACAGAACTTTCATTTATGTGTGAACTATCCCTTTAAGCTTGCAGTTATCCATGAAGACCTAATATGCGCATTCATTGCCTTGGTCTTCAGTTTATAAAGTATAATTTCCTCAAATGTATTTTGAATTGCTCAACTGAAACCCTTGATTTTATTTTTTCTCAATTAAATCTGAAAACCAATTAGCTTGCATAGCATTGGTGTTTGAGTCCATCAAGTGCTTGACTCCTCTCACAATAAACTGTGCAATAATCATTTCCATCATTCGAGCCAAATTCACACTTACAGCTCAGACGGTCGGCTCTCAGCAGGAGTAGGAAGCAGGCTACCCCTCCTGCGATGTCCAAAAGAGACGTTCCGCCAGCTGCTGTTTTCCCATTTTCCAAAAGCGCAAAGAAATGTCCCTCCATCATTCATGGGAAACTTTGAAAGTGCCAGTTTCCCCATTAAAGAAGTGCCAAACTTCACATTTGAAGGCCAAGTTCCTCTTAGATGCCACCAAAACACAGTGGCAGGGTTTTACCCAGCTGTCAGCTGTAGAATGCCATCATATCATCGCTTTATTACAAATGTCAGACTCACTGCTGGAAACCCCCCACCCCCATTGATTAGAGGCTGGATAATTGGATTGTGGCTCTACCTCAGAAACACTGGCTGAGGGCATTAAGAGGGTGAAGACCATGAAAGGCAATATCAGGATGTGCGTATAGAAGAACCGGATGAGAAGAACAACAATAAAAGGTGAGGACATATACTTGAAGAAAACTCTGGTTAAGAACACTGCATTCTAAAGTATACCAAAAAAAAAAGTAATGAATAATTTAAAATAAATTAATGAATAAATTATTATAAAATAATACAGATTTAAATATTATGTGCTACTATTATATAAAAGATAAAAAGTAGTAAAATTGTATTTATTGTTTCTGCAGGTATGAGTTCAATAATAATATGGCATGTTTAAGTCACCCATTATTACTGTATTATTAGGAGTTGACAGTTATTTCAGTTTTAGTGTCTGGCATGCCGTTTTAACTCAAGATGCTTGAGGCTTCTTTGAAAAACCTGACAAAGCCTCAATCCCTCTCTTGTAGTTTGAGATATAAGTAGTATTAATAGGTTTTTTTTTTTTCAAGTCATTTGAAATATCCTAAGGCAGTGTTTAACAGCTGTAACTCCCATAAATGTTATGCAGAGGATGACCAGCCTGAAAGTAAGCTTACCTTGCTATCCGTCATCAATTATGAAAAGCCTCAATTCAGCAGAGATTTAGTGTCAAATCCGGGAAATGAATAATTGATAGGCTGTTTTTAAAATGTGACTCAGCTAAATTTAAAGAACCAGTGCCAACAAAAACAGTGATGATGAATCGTCTGGGACAACTTTACCTACCTCTAAAAAATTAATAACACCAGACATTACCTTTTCATCTTGTTAAAATTCAATTCCAATTTTTCTATTCTGCTTCAGAATTCGCCTCAATATAAGAAAAGTCTCAAGTGATGCAATAATCATGAATGTTTTATGTATTTTTAAATGTAAAATGTCTGAAATGCATGTTCTGATATGTTTAAATAGCTTCAGATCTTCACTCATCATTATAATTAGTCCCCTCTTTTTTCTTGAGAGTATATTTCTATATAAACTGACCCTGCATTAAAGATGTCACTGTGACCATTGTTCACAAAGAAAAGTAAAATCTCCCACAATGCACCACACTTCATCACAATGTCAAACCCATGACATACTGTAAGAAACTATTATATATATTATAAAAGACATCAGTTTTATCACGAAGGACCAGATTGCATTTTAACAGCAATGTCATGATGAAGGGCAGCTTTAGTACACAGTTCTGTGGAAACATTATATGGAGGTCTTCTGAGTGACACACTGTAACATTTCCATGAAAGGTATTTTCACAGCTCCTGTTCATAGTGACAGGAATTTATAAAGCTTGTGGTACATGCATCACAGACTTTTCTGTGGAAGCTTATTTACTACACAATTTAAAAGTAAACATTTATTTGACTCTCTTTTTTTTCTCTCTCTCTGAATTGTGATATATAAACTAAGATATGCATGATCGAATTGCGAAATGTAAACTTGCAATTTCAAAAAACAAACAAACAAAAAAGTCAGTTGTATGCAATGTTGCTTCTAAAGAATTTAAAAAAATATATATATTAAATAAAAAATTCTATTTTAAATTATTTTTTTTCTTTCTTTCTTTCTATCTTTCTTTCTTTCTTTTAATAATTCATAAAATACAGAAGATGCTTGAATCAAAACTATATCAACAAACCCAGAATTGTGTCAAAACTAAAAAAAAATATATATATTTTTAGATGTAACTCTATTCCATCAGTTCCATAAAAATATGTCTGGTATAATTGCTAGTAAATTCTTCTTTTTTCATTATAACATTTCATTATAACAACTTACAAATTTATGTAAAATAATGTAAAATAAAAAAAAGTTCAAAAAAGTTTTTTCACACCACCATGACTTCTTAAAAAGAGTCTGTGGCTGCCAATTCTATCTACTGTTGTTTGCTATTATTGTAGGCCTCTGACTGTACTCTTATTGGTTGTCTCTTCACAACATTGCTTATAACAGTTACTATAACTCTCACCAGAAACTCACAATCACTGCAATTAGCAGCAAGGGTAAATGCTGATCTCCATTAATGTGAAGAGCTATAAGAAACAGATGCACTATGAGTTTTAGCTAAGCATTAGAGAGTCTATTAAATCGGTTGAATCTTGGGCTTATTCTATGACAAAGTTGTTGTTGTTGTTGTTGTTTTATCTCTTGGCCTGTTAAAAAGTTCCAAGCTAGAACAGATTGTACAAGAGAGACAAGCTTTTCTGGATGCGTTTCATCTAATCACATAGCAGGAAGCTGACTTTGAGAAGATAAACATGTTTAAACAAATGATGTATACATGACAAGGTTCAGAATCATACATCCATAAGAAGCAGAATCGTCAGCACTCATACTGAACCATAACACATGCACACCTGTAATTAGGCTCTCTCACTGAGAATCTTCCAACAAACAAAAGAAAGGATGGCAAAGCATAACAAACAGAGAAGAGAAGCGCTTTTTGTGAGCAAGAAGAAGCATCAACAGCAGAGGGTGCAGTTAGTTAAATTGCTTTCCATTAGATGAAAGGGTCAACTACAACATGTCCCACTCTCCCTTTCACCTCTGAGACTCCATGTGGCTAAAAGGATGACTGTGCCGCTGAATTCATCCACACTCAGATGCAAAGGAGAACAAAAAGGTGAGATGCTTGCCAACCAGTGCAACAGTATCACAGACAATTAAATGAGAGGAAAGAGAGTCAGAAAAATGTCAGGCATGTTTACATTAACATATCTAAACAAGAGATGTTACCTAATGAGCATGAGTCAAGCAGCCATGTAATGCTACTTATGGGCTATTTTTATGTATTCTATTTTTTTTTTTTTTAATCAAAGCCCAGTATCATTAAATGTGAGATGATTTGCCCAATAAAAAATGCAAAATGTGATATTTAACATTATTCACTTAAACGTAATACGTGTACATGTCCTTTACACAACTGTGCCTCTGTAGTGTACAGCATTTTAGCTAATAAACCTACATCTAACACATTTTGTCAGTGTCATTTGCCTAGTCCAATTACTGTTGTGCTATTACCACCCATGCTAAGCAGCTGGTAAACAGACTTTTATTGAAAAGAGGTATTTGTGCATATTTTCTGTTGATCATGGCAGCAGTAATTCATTAAAACGATGATCAAATAATGGAGATAAACATCATGATGGGACATATATCCATGCACGGTGTGGTTGAGCACATTTTAATGATGCTATTTAGATCCTCCACAACCTGGTACTTAGAAGCAGCCTGTATAATGGAGAACTGTGCTACACAAATAGCACTGAGCACTAATTTTTAGGCTTTCTGCACTATTATCTATCCTTTAGTGAATCTTGTGCCAAAACAATGCAGACAGCGCATGCAAATAAACAACATACCATAACATAATCCCGACTTAGTGATTTCCCCCCTGTGTAAACTATCACACATTGTCTGAGTTTAGTTCCTGGTCTGTTTGAAACAATCTAGCAGATAAATCTATTATTGCTCCATTGTTAAGTTTAGTGAAACAGTTTGGCAAAAAAAAACAAAAACAAACAAACAAAACCTAGGAACAAATAAGAACAAGCATATAAAACTTTCTTATATGAGAGAGAGGGAGAAACAGAGAAAGATGCCAAAGTTAGATTAAGTGCTAGTTAACTCTGCAATTGTATAGAGCACAGTGAACCTGCTGATGCAAGGATGGCAGCGTTCCAAGGGCCTTGTACCTGTCCTCTTTTCTTGCAGGATAACAGAAAATGGCCCTGCTCCAAGAACTAACAGCAATAATTTGAGGAAATCACCGCATCATGGTATTATTTGATCATTCACTGATCTTAAATCAAATATTAGAGGCTGAGAAAATGCTGACCTCTGAATGCTACAGTATAAAAGTGTTGAATCCAGACAATTGCATAATGTCAGGCCGAGTGAGAATATAAAGTGGAGGACTGAGGCAAGACTTTGTTCTAATGATTAAAAGAGGCACCTAATTTAGCCATACTTACCCTTTAAGCTGCTTCAAAGGTTCAACCAAGTTATTTACATCATAATATGCATATTTTTTTTAAAAGCAAGTAAACAAATGCGGGCTATTCATGTCTTTTGTCTTATGCAAACATTATTTGACTCTCTGGAGGTAATGGCTCAAAGCAGAATGGTGTCAGACTAAATGAACATCATGAACAATGTCTCCAACCCACTCCAAGGCATGTTTGCTGAAATGAAGAGTGCATTCAGCAACAGAGTGATCCTTCCACGGTGTAACAGAGGGTGCCACTGAAGGTCATTTCTGCCTACTGCCATAAGACTCCATGATTTTTCCGCTGTGTGCATGAAACATTGACTTGTTTTGACTTCTCTGCCTACAACTGTTTGTCTCAACAAGTGCTTTACATTTACAACATTTAGTACCCACCAGTTCATGTGTATGATGTATTTTTGTATATGTTGCACTGCAGTCTATATACTGTATGTTCAGTATCTATCCACCTATCTACCCACCCACCCATCTATCTAATCTTTATACCCACTCACTGATCTATCTAACCTAATCTATGTAACCTATCTACAAACCAACTCACCGACTTTAGACACCTACAGTATATATTTATCTACCCAACCACCTCTCTACCCTATCTTTCTACCCACTCACCCACCAAATTTTATCTGACCTCTCTATCTGCTCAGCCACCTCTCTTATCTATCTATCTACCAAATTACCCACCAGTTTATGTAACATATCTATCTAACCACTCACCCACCACCTTTCTATGCTATCTATCTACTCACTCACCCACCAGTTTATCTAACCTATCTATCTACCCACCCACCTATCTAACCCATCTAACCACTCACCCACCAGTTTAGCTAACCTATCTATCTACCTACCACCTATCTATACTATCTATCTACTCACCCACCCACCAGTTTATCTAACCTATCTGTCTACCCACCTACCTATCTATACTATCTATCTACTCACTCAGTTTATCTTTACCCACCAGTTTATCTAACCTATCTATCAACCCAACATAGAGTATCTATACTATCTACTTTCTCACATACCTACTACTGAACTATCAACCAATTTACCTATCCACTGATGTATTTAATTTAATCTAGATGTCCACCCACTGATCCAGCCACCCAATTTCTCTTGTTCATTTCTAACTATCGTTTAGCTTGAATGGATAAGGCACATATTAGATTACAGGCATTTTTTTGTAATTGCTTCTCATATGAGGCTCACATTTAAAAGGGATGAGTCCAGAAATGTCCAGGAGTATGTTCTGAAAACAGATTTAAATAATCAAATGACATACCTTCCTGCACTGCTTGGAAAGGGTTGTTTCCATCTACAAACTCCACAGACACAGTGATCTTCTCTGTTTCCAGGATCTCGTTGTTAAGGTTGAGATCAGCCACAGCCATACGGAACACCTCATCATCCTTTTTGGCAGACTCATCAAAAATGGCCCCTAAAACACGAGGATTTGAGGAGATTTATCATGCGGTTGACAACAGAACACAGAAATAGAAATGTAAAATGAACTTAAGTGCTCTGTAGCACATTTATCCATTCCGGACCAAAACAAACTCACATGTGAGAGAAGCTCTCAAGATGTTATTTATCTAAATTTTATTTTATGTTATTTATATTTGTTTAGAGAACATGTATCTTGTGTTGTTAACTAACAAACACATCTAAGATGATGATGTAATGCAAACAACAGGATATATATATATATATATATATATATATATATATATATATATATATATATATATATATATATATATATATATATATATATATATATATATATATATATATATTTTGTTACAACAAATTATTAATGACTATGTACATACTGAAAAATAAAAAAATAGAAAAACCTAGCACAGCACAAACATCATCACTATATACAACATAAAATGAGTTCCAGACAGCAGCGCTGTGCCAAAAATCAATGTTTTATTATTATTACTCTGTCTGGCTTCATTCAGCACCTTACTTTATTAATTCAATAAATTAATCATAGATGAGGTAAAAGAATATGCCACCTTTTAGGTAAAGGGATATTTGTAGACTGACAATTATGTATAAATAAACACACAAAGATCTGTACATATGTGCACGTCAGGTACCTAAAAGCATAGGCAAAGTTTATATGTTTCTCTAAGCAATTTCATCTACACTTGTTTGTCTCTACAGATCCAGCTGCAACAGAAAACAGTGTTCTGGGGCCTAAAATTGAATCTTGTATATCTATGTACAAGGAAATTGAATCTTGTCGACCTGTATACATGAGAGCTACGTCAAAAAATTGTCAACCCTCAGCGGTACGTGGAAAGTAGGCTGAAGCAGATTATTTTCAAAGTACGTGGGGACAAATTGGTGCTCTTTCAATAAGTGCCACACAGGAGATGTGCCCATATCACATTAGAGTATGTGGTCAGCTGTGAACAGACCAAGTCAAGACACTACCTGCAGGGCCCTGGGATAACTGTCAGGCCCTTAACAAAAATAAATCTCAGAAAAAACATTCACTTTAACTCCAATCCTCTGCAAAACATCATAATGGATCTTTTATCTGAGGACAGAATAGAGTTGCCAAAGAAACAAAACTTAAGGTGGAAGCTTCTAAAGCCACATATTTCATTCATAGCGATGGGGAATGCTGAATATGGGGCATTATGGTCATGCCAACTAAAACCATCTGTAATTCAGAATTCAATTAGGGAATCTGCAGTGACTGCAAAAATTACTTTCTTAATGAGTATTTTTGTCTTGTTTTCCAGTAAATGCCACAGTATGCTTGAAAAAAACAGTAAAAAAAAAAAAATCAATGTTGAATGGACACAGATGCTTGTTCAAATTGCTGCAAAGACTTCCTCAAGCACTTAGGTAGCATGATTGAGAACAAAACGTAATTCCACAATAAAGTGCTCAAGAGTCTGTAGCAAGTCCTCATAAGCAACTCTGGCCAGATTAATATCCTGCAGCCACTCTCAAGAGGAATAAAGCAACAGGAATCAAATTCTTGCCTGTCTTAATCAGTCCTATTCACTATCCCGTGGGGGCTTCTCTTCTTCAGATGAGTGAGAGAGTGTAAGTGTGCACAAGTATGAGAGGGTAGTTGCGAATTCTGATTTACAAGCTGCTGGATTGCGGCTCTAAACAGAGAGAGGCTGCAGCTCTTGGACAATTGACTTGTGAGGCAAAAGACAACTTCATCAAATAAATCAAAGAGCAAAGAAATAGCACTCTGTCTGGTTCAAACAGACACATCAAGGGCAACTGGATTCATAAAGTCATAGAGTTCTGTGTCACTATATAACAATATCTGGTCACAATAACATGGGTGGTCCTAGCAAGGTGGTCCAACTTTAATTAGCCATGTCCCAAGAGATGAGACCTTTGAGAAAATCTGATAAACCCTATTGGATTAAATCGGAATGGGAAGCAGCATTAAGAAATGGCAGCTAATCAAGGAGCGATCTAAAATAAAAATATAAGAACATAAACTGATTAGCCTACAATTGGCTCTGTACTTGTACTCTGCACAGTGACAGTAAAGTTGAATCTAATCTAATCTATCTAATTAGCAATTTGCTGTTACTGGTGCAACTTCTTGCACCAGAGCAACTTATATATACATTTAACTATTAGTAACCAGTTTTGGTTTGATAGCATTAGTTTACTGTAACCTGCAAATAGTAGTTTATTATACCTGGTGTGATACAATTAGCTTATTTTGGCATAATTTTTGACAACCTTAGCCACTACAGGTAAATAACTAAAGGAATGACAAAGTATAATGTAAAGATGCCATGTAAAAACAGGTTTTCCGGGTATATGTGGAAATTACCTGAGCCAAGTTACACAGAACAATGTAAAAGTAGTCTAAAAGTAGTGTAACAGTGTAAAAAATCCCCTATTAAAAGTAGTATGGACGTGCCACAGATCAATTAATAGTAATGTATTGTTAAACGCACAGGACAATCAAAATGCTAAAATATTTAAGAATCAACTGTTGTTATAAAAAAGGTTACGAACTTGCAACAATGCAACTATAAGTCTGTCACACTGATGACAGTAACTGATCTTCTTTAACAATGTCAAATTTATTGGAGGAAGAGCTTGGATGACTGGCCTTAAGCGGCTACTGCAATGTGTTCTCTCTCAGCGAACTGCCATAACCTGAAGAAAATGAAAGATGACTTCTTCCCTCCTACATTTCAGTAAGAGCAGACAGAGGCTCTATATTGGTGCACACTGTCAAGCCTGTCACTGTTAGACAGTTTGAGAGGACCACAGCTGGGTGAAAAGTCTCTGCAGTTCACCCTGTCTTGCAAACCCTAGTAAGTAGGGTGGCTGTGTAATGGGGCTAAGACACATGTTGCATTTGCAAACAAATTGCTATTTGGAAACTCTCTTTGGTGAGTCATGGGAGGCCTGTAATACCTGGAGAGAGGTATCCGTTAGCATTCATCTTAAAGGCACAGCTCAAATAGTGTGGGACCCCCTGGAAGCTTGGAATTTGAACTTTTTCTCATGGGCACTGCATCCCAAACACTTCACTGACTTTAGTGACTATCCTGAGCTGTGATGTCAAAGACAGCAGCTTGGGGAAAATGTATATACATATTACTGTACAGGCCAAATGTTCTGAATAATTAAGATTTTTTTAGGTTTTTGAAATAAGTTTCTTTTTCTCACCAAAGTTGCATTAATTGGATTAAAAATACTGTAAAAACAATAATATTATGACTACTAGTTTTCTTTTTAATATTTTAAAAATAGTCTATTTCTGTAATAGCGAAGCTGAATTTTCAGCAGCCATTTCTCCAGTCTTCTTCAGAAATCTTTCTATATACCGATTTGGTGCGTAATTATTACCATTATTTTTGGTATGCAGTTATTAATAATGCTTCTTATTTTTATCATATATATTAAAAGAACAGCATTTATTTGAAATATTTTGCAACATTTGACCAATTTAAAGCATCATTGCTGTATAAAAGCATTAATTTATTTTTCCCAAAACTTACCCCCAACTTTTGAATGGGTTTAAATACAATAAGAAATGTTTTAGCTGCTGAAAATTCAGCTTTACAATAAAACATTAAATAAATAAATAAATAAATAATACATTTATAAATATATTAAAATAAAAAACAGATCTTTTAAATTTGAATAATATTTTACAATATTCCAAACATAGTAGTGTAAGTCCATTTCAAAATACTAAAACTTCCACAATGACAAAATCTAGATATTTTTGTATGGCCATTAGTAATCATCAATCTGAACTAGACCATACTAACCAGCCAAAGCTTGACCTCTTAGGTCAATCAGATCAATACTCTTCAGTACGGCAGTTAGGATAATGTAAACAAGGATAAAGCACTCGCAACACCAATTCTCCCTTGTGTTCCTTGGTGATGATGAAGACAACTCAGCCATTGGCACAGCCTGATGATGATGATGATGATGCATTAGATTGCAATGGCATGAGGATTCCTGATCTTATGAGCAGATTTACGGCCACCGGGGCGCATCTCTAAAAAGGACGGTTGGTTTGCGGTGACACCTCTGAGACAAGGCGGATTAATGAGCTTTGCAGACCACTGAGTGCAGTAATGTCCTGATATAATATGTGATATAAAAACAGCAACACCGAGCACTGTTTATCATACTGGCAGTGGCCCGCCATGCATTGTCAGCCATTAATAACTCTCAATTTTTGCTTTGTAGTCATGCAGACCTCTTGTCGTCTGCCAGCGTGCCAACAAACAGTGCTGTTCTGGCTTTTGTTTGAGGATGTATGGTGGTCAACCCTCAAGCCTGTGCCTGCGTTTACTGGGCTATTGGTGAAATTTAATTCAACTGTCATGAACGACTGGCAAACCTGCTGTGGTTATTTGCAGTTATTTTAACAAAGCCTATCATCGCCCTATTAAAACACCCCTGCTGGAAATACCTGCATAAATATGCTGTTTTGGGTGCTGATTCCCACCATGGGAGGCCAGTGTGCAGGTGTCCCAACCAGGCTGCATTGCTCAACCAAAGAGACTGCATTAAGGCATAAAGTATATTTATTCTAAGTGAGAAAATTATTTACATCCAGTAAACACACACTGTTCTTTCCACGTTTTCTTAATTAATTTTTTCATGTAGTTTTAAGACCTCAGAAAAACGCTTGTTTCCACAATGACTCTAACAACTGCATTTGCAATATGTGTCTTTGCTGAAAAAAAAAAAGGCCTGGATCAGATCCGAGCATGACAATGGCTTGACAGTTCTTCAATGTGAGAAGCTCACTGGTTTTTGCCAAGTTGAGTGATGAAGTTCCTTTGAGGCAAATCAGTCCACTCTGAGGCCATATTTGCAACACGCCTGGGCCATGTGATCTCATATCGACTTGAATGGGGAAAGACTGAAATCTCTGTTGCTTGTCAAAATTGTGTTTCAATAATATATTTCACATCAAGAATAAAATCTGACAATGGTATAACATAATGCACATTACAGTATTGTGTGTCTTGAACGCAAATCATGACAAAAATAAATACATTTTTCAGGCAAGCCTAGTTAATGTGCACAATAAAAATATTTTTGAATATGTTAACACCCTTTTTTACCTCTTTTTCAGTTAAAATATCTGAAATTTCTCAAATTAACATAGACGTTGATGAGACCGGACAAGCTAGAGCTGAACATACCAGAATTGTTTTTTTAAGCTGCCATTTTGAGCATCACAATTAGTAGATCTGGGTCATTTCCCACCTTGACCATTTCAAAAGTTCACAAAGTGTGTTATAAACAGCCTTAAACCAGCCTTGCTGGTATAAACTAGTCCCAGCCTTGACAACAATGGTACAAATGTAACTTTTTTAGCTGCAATCGAGCCAAAACCTGTTTTGTCAAGCAGACCAGTTCTCACATGCACCTAAAGTAAAGAAACTATATCAAAATGTCAATTAGCTCTTTAAACAAAGCCAGGATTTTTGTTTCTACAACATAATACTGAGCCTTACAATTGGTTGAAAAATCATCTTGTGCTATATGAAAGTCTAAATCAAGAAGTAAAACAGTTTTCATGCAAAATAATTCACTGTGGGTTAATTGAGTGTAACAGAAATACAAATGAAAATATAGTCACTGTTAATTTGTGTTTGTGAGATTCTCACAATACAGCTGCTACAAGACAAGGAGCCGTCACTGAGTCACAAGTGGTTAAGTCTGTTATGTATTCAGCTTTACACCAGGGAACATTCTCATTCAGGCGACTGTATAACGGCCATATTAAAGGACTTTGGGAGAAAAAAAACACCAGCAAAAGCTTTCCCTGTTGATGGCTTGACATGACCTGTGTGTGCAACGAGACACCTGCTGCGCATTATCCTTTTTGAGAGCGATTTGAAAAATATTCCCAAAGACGGCATTTCTTCTGCGAAAGACACTGCATGTTTCCTTCCCTCAGGATCCGACGTACTTTCATTATTATGATGTAAATTAATTTTCCCTTCATCATTAATGCATTGAGCTGCCAGCTTCCCCTGCCCCTCAAAAGCAATTTCCATCCTGCATTGCTGTCCTTCACCTTTTCCTTTTGCACACATCTTTGCTTCTGACATTTAATCAAACCTGGCTTAAATGGGGCTGCTGAGTCCTCAGACAGATGGGCACGTGAAGACATGACTCCTGTTAGAGAGGGACCCTTTGACATCATTAAGAGAGTGACAGTCCAACAATGAGTCACACTGTCCACCAGACAGAAAGGCGCAGAAGAAATGAGAGGAGAAGCCGGGGAAAGTGGGGCAGGACAAGAGCTATTTTCACCTCTGCGTACAGCTCCACGATTGTTGCTCTGGCTCCCCGCTGCGTCCTCGACGCCTGTGTTTGTCGTGAAGCGAGAAGCTGAGCTCACATTAAAAAAGTCCCAAGGGTCTGGAAAGTTCCTGCACCCGATTCAGGGAAGTGAGTTCACAGCTCTGAGGTCCAAAATCTAAGAGTATCTGTAGGTCAAAGACTTAACCACCAGTGATTTTACATGCCTTACCTAAGGAAACTGGTTTCTGACAAGCTTCAAGGCACCATAATGCATGCTATGCATGCTTTATGATCTACAACTAATTCAAGAGAGCTTTAGACATTACCAGCCAAATATTTAACGACTATACTATCTATTTCTCAGCTGAAATGGAGTCAAGTTGAAAAAACTGTACATTTAAATTTAATGTATTTAACTACACCATCAAGCGCAGTGCCAGTTTCACATATTTAGAGTAGCTTTTGCTATTTTACAATGGAAATTGATATTGAGCCTTGTTGGGATGCTGATTCCCCATTAATTAATTACTATTTTCCCATTAGTCCAAAATGTCAATTCTCAGCATTCATTAGAGCTGCAGTGTGACGAGGCTGAATGCAGTTACATATTGATGTTTTTCTGTCTGCCTTAAATGGAGGCATGCTTCATTAACACATCCGTAACTACAGCGTTGTTGCCATAAAGGATTTTAAAGTGCTGTTTCTCGTTACATTCAAGGGTGCATTAAATATAATATGAGCTTTCATACACAGTCTAACAGTCTATAAAAATGCAAAGTTTGACTATTTTTTCCATTCCAGTCTTTTTTATGGACAGTTGAATTTGACACATGTATGGAACAATACAGATGATTCAGTCAGACTGAGTCATATTGCACCTTCTGCCCATTTTGGAAGGATTTTCTTGGGCATGTTAAGGGTTGCACTAAATATGACTACTGGGGTCAGGAACGTCATTCCCTCGTCGGCAACACTCTGACATGTTTTTGTGCTTCAGTAGACCCAAGTTTGAACCTCCTTTGCAATACCGTCCCCCTCTCTCATTCCCACATGACATCCTGTCTACTATATTATTCTATGTTCTATGTTAGTAAATTCAAAACACTGAAAAATATTAAGTTATTGGGGATGGCTAAGTATTGAAGAAAATACAGTTTGAACATTGGTTACTGTACCAATAATGGTTTTTTTTTTTCTTTCTTTCTTTTTTTGAAACTGACCCAATTTGAGAGACAGATTTAAAGCCAATGTATTGTATCATTGCATTAAATTGGAAAAATATTTACAACATGACAAAAGATTTCCATTTCAAATAAAAGGTGCTCTTTTTCACTTTCTATCAATGGAAGAATCCTGTGATAGTATCCACCTTATTTTTCACATTACAACAACCGTGGCCATTTGTAAATTTAATGTGTCTGGCTTCCGGGGTCATTCGCTTCCAGTTATTAGCTGTACAAAACTGCTTGTTTTGCTGCTTTTTACCATATTATTTTAATCTATTGTCTTAATTTTAAACAAACTGGTTTGTAGTGCATACTGTTTTACTGTTCACTGCACTTTGAAATTCTTCTCGTTATTTCCCTATAGCGACTAATGAAACAGAAGTCTCGCATATTCACAGAAAACAGCTTACTTTCTCATTAATAATAGTATCAATACCAAAGATAATTATTATATATTCAAGTTCAGATATTTAGACAGTATACGATCACGTATATGTCAGTGTAGGGAGATATACACTACTAATCAGATGCCATTTTTATTTTTGCACGCCATGACTGTGGGATGTCACAGGCAGCAAAGGGAACACTGCAAAAAAAGATTTTCTCACTTACTATTTTTGTCTGGTTTTTCAGTAGAATCTGGTTTTTCAGTAGAAATCACGATAAATCTACTTGAGAAGCAAAATGAAGCAAAATGTGGGTTAAGAAAAATAAACTTAATTCAAAGGGAAAACAAGATTATTTTTCTTACTCTGCTTTTACATAATATTTCCTGTTTGAAGTATAAACTCACTTAATTTTGATACAATTTTACATCTGAAGTAAATGTGCCTTGATATGTTTAGATTTTTTATACTGGAAAACAAGACAAAAACACTAAGAGAGAAAATAATTTTTGCAGTGTGTGCATGGTTTGCTGCTTTCAAACATAAAACAGATAAAAACATTTTAGTAGACAGACTATGATGCATTTGGATGCACCTTGTTTCCTTCCTACCTTTAAGAAGGCAGCGTTTTTCAGCATTCAGACACAGCCAGTGTGTGAAAATGCACATTTGGTCTCAGTAATGAGGTAGAAATGTTGCTATTAAACTGTGGCTGTACTGACATTCTCAAGGGAATCCCAACATGAGCCCTGATTCCTGTCACTGAAGAGGCCAGTCTATTAAGATACTTAATGTGC
The DNA here is from genome assembly GCF_018340385.1 of Cyprinus carpio. Lineage (NCBI taxonomy): Eukaryota > Metazoa > Chordata > Actinopteri > Cypriniformes > Cyprinidae > Cyprinus > Cyprinus carpio. The sequence continues at coordinate 14,169,270 of NC_056579.1, read as the reverse complement.
ATGTGGGTGAAAAGTGAATGTTTCTACTGCAAGTCTGTGTGAAAATCAACAAGAATTACAGGTTAGAAGACTCTGACATCCTCTCTAAACCTAGACATCCCTCTCAGTGATTCTCAGACGGAGCTGCTAAGCTCAAGCTTTCAATACGCAAGTGCATTTAGCTTCTTGTGACATTTTCAAGCAGATAGCCACATGCTTAAACTTAGGCAGATAATGATAAACAAGTATAGTGACACTTTAAGTAGGTTTCTGCTCACAGTTAGGCATCTTTAACAGTTCTTAAGGCTATTTTGAATAAGGCATCAAAGCCTGGCAATATTCCCTTATTTATAATGCAAATCCATCTCGGCTGAGAGGTAAATTATCTGGAAGCGCTCGCCTGCTTGACACTGATGTAATTCGGTGAAAAATTCTGCATGAGAAGACAGCCTTGCTCCACTCAATCTGGGGTGTCAGAGAATGGAGGATGAGGAGGAGGTGGAGAGAGAAATGGGATGGATTAATTTAAAAGCCGGTTGGTCAGCTCCTGACAAGCTTGGCTGAAGATATGCAAGATCTAACACAATGCGCCCAGGCTCATCATCCATCATCACTGAGCACATCAGGCATGAGCAGAAATGAAGAAGGGAATGGGATCAAACTTAAAAGGTCCACTAACAACATCCTCCCACCCAATATGGAATTCTCTTGCTCTCTGTCCCCCCTGACCAATATCTCAGAGCTCAAGGCCCAGTTTACTTCCTTCTCTATTTTCTATTTACAGCATGGAAGCTTTTCAATAGAGCGAAGTATTCAAAAACTGTTTCGCTCTTCCCCTGGTGACCTGCGTGTGAGTATGTGTGTTAAGGCGCTACTTGTAAGCGTAGCCACACTTGTCTGCTGCTTCATTTAAAACACAGGGAGTAAGCACAAATGTAACAAACCAGCGTCTCTTGTTTTATTCATCAATGCAGTAGAAGTGGGTGGCCTGGAGGACAAGAGAGTGGGGGAGCAGAAGAGATGAAAAAAGCAAGTTCTCCCAGCCAACAGGCTCTACGCAAGCCTCAAGTTCTCCCACAGTCTAACAGCTTTGCAGATCCACATATAATATTCAGAGCAATCCGCTGGAAATGAGGTCAAATGTATAGTGGACAAACAAGGGGGAGGTGTACATTATATTATATTATATTATATTATATTATATTATATTATATTATATTATATTATATTATATTATATTATATTATATTATATTATATTATATTATATATGTTATGCAATATCTTGTTATGCAATGTTGTTACACAATTGTATATACAGTGTGCATATATACATGTGTGTATATATATATATATATATATATATATATATATCACAAAAATATAATGTAAGTTATTAATAAATAAATATACACTGTAATATTCATTTTGCTAAGAAAGGAAGGTAAAAAATAATCATATATATACTATTGTTCAAAGATTTGTGGTAGGTAATTTTTTTATGTTTTGAGTGATTTATGTCTTTTATGCTCACCAAGGAGGAATTTATTTGATCAAATATACTGTTACAGTAAAGCAGGAATATTTTGACATATATTTACAGTTTAATATAACTGTTTTCTATTTAGCCTAAACATATTTTAAAATGTAATTTATTCCTGTGATAGTGGAGCTGAATTTTCAGCATCATTACTCTAGTCTTCAGTTTCACATGATCCTTCAAAAATCTATTCTAATATGCTGATGCTCAAGACATATTTCATATTAGTATCAATATTGAACTACTAAAAGCCTGATATTCTTTTTTTTCAGGATTCTTTGAAGAAGGACTATTATTTATTTGACATAGAAATTATTTGCAACACTATAAATGTCTTTCTTGTTGAATAAAAAATAAAATAAAATAAAATAAAATAAAAAGAAGATTGGAAATATTATAATGAACGACTGAATCAGACATATAAACATAAAAAAAATATATATATATATATACATATATATTATATATATAAACAGTATATATATATATATATATATATACATATATATATATATATATAATATATATATATATATATATATATATATATATATATATATATACTGGAAAACACAAAATACTGAAGAACAAAAAGTTTTGTATAAGTTGTTTAAGATTATCCACCCTCTCAAATTACTACTTAATGGACCAGACACCCTTCAGAAGAAGAACACACTGAAGAAGCTTACTCTCATAGAAGAGCACTTAATTTGGCAATTTGTTTAACAGAAAGCTAAATCAGATCAAATGCTCTGTCACATGTAAAGTGAGAATGATTTTGTGTTACTCAGCTGAGGGTGTGCTCTCTTCTCAGAGTTCCTCAACAAAACATCACTAGAAAAAAAAAAACAGTTCAGCCCATTTCAGATTGCATATTTCACCAGCAATCATCATGTATTAACGGTCAAATTGCATCTGAAATTATAATCTGAAACATTAATCATTTGTTCATTCACAGATTTTTCCTAAATTAGCTATTTTGTGACCTTTATCAGCTAAATAACAACGTAAATGAGGTAAGCGGGATCGGGAGGGGGTTCAGGGCTCAGGAGGTGTTGAGTTGTTGAGTGTATTGGTAACAGAACTTTGTGAGATCGCGATGAACAAAGAGTGACAGCTTTTTAGTGGTTATGTGCGCTCTTTGCGAGGCAATCAATTTAAAATGTAGAACTTTGTTTTTTGGCCACACACACACGTTGCAAAGTTTCGAGAATGACGTCTGCATATTTATGTGGGATTCGCTCTTGAAGTAGCAGTGTTTGACATGGTGATAACCATAGCAATAGACGGGACAAAATATGTGAAAATGTGCATTAAGACTAGAGCACCCTTACTGATTTCAGAAGCACCCTGAGTGATTATTTTTGGAACCTGGTTGATACAATTTTGTTGTATAACTATATACACAAAAACAACAAAATATAAATGCACTAAATAAAATAATTTAATAAATGCATATTTACAGTTTAAGCACTTAACTAAAATAAGTATTGAAAAAATAAATAACTAGAAAATGCTGACTATATTCAGCTTGCTTCCATTTAGTGAGAAAAGTCTACTCTTCACCTGAATTAGAAAAAAAATTTCCTCTGGTCTTCAGTGATGCAAGGACAACATTTGGGCATACGCTTAATATCTGTGCGAGAGCAGACCAATTCATAAAAGAACAATGCATATTTAAAAGCACACGTCCAGTTTTGTGTGAGTGAAGGAAATCTGCTTGCGAGTGGAGATTTGTGGGTCGCATAACATTATGCTCTCTCAACATTGTCATTAAGATCACGCTATAGAAGCCACCTAAAATTAAGTATAAAGAAGAGAAGAAAGCAGCCCTAGACAGCTGCCTACTCATGCCAGGATCCGCCACTGCCAGATGCAGTTAGAAATTTACTAAAAACAAGCTTATTGCAAAATATCTGTTAGGGGGGCACATGGGGTGCCACCCCTGGCCACCACGTATAGACACTCCCCTGTCCAAGATAAATTTTATTTGCGCCTGTAGAAGCTTTCCTCATCGCAGCCAGCAAAAATTCTTTATAAACACAAAGGCAAAATTCAAATCGCACTGAACATATACTGTCCTGTTAACAACGAACGCAAACATTCAGGTGAGGTTGCTTTAGAAGCCATCCAAGAGCTGGAAAAAACGATGAAAGGGACGGAGTGCTTAGCATAACAAAAGTCAAGCATTTACATAAGCATACAGTGCTTCTGTACGGAGCTATTTCTGTGTAAACAAGGAACGAAAACATCATTGTGATGAGAAATGACATTGTCAGCATGATGAAAAAAGATGAATCCCAGCCAATGCAACATTAGTTTTGAGTGAGTCATGCTGAAATAATACTTCTTGGACTGATATGCTGAGATCAAAGAATTGACATGAAGTTTGGAAACTTCTGGACTGCATTTTGATGTGGAAAATGTTGCAACAGATTTTTTATTTTATTTTTTTACTGGGAGGTATGACCAAACAAGTCTGAGAACCACTGCACTACTGTATGAGCATAAAACGAGACAAGTATTGCAGGCATTGACACAACATATTGCATAATTTATATAGAGCCTATGGTTTCAGAAAATATTATTAAATTAGTCAAATGTTTTTAACAGAAGTGCCAATTTAACATGTTAATTTATTAAGCATCATGACTTGAAATAAATAACATAACAGTTAAGCATGTCTCTTGACCTGTATCTAATTAGAAATTAAAGAATTTTCCTACTATCAGAGCAATTTAATGTTCTTTATCTTACATAAGAATATAATCACTCATGTAATTAATTCACTCATGTATCTAATTTATTAAAAGTTTTAATTGTCTGTCAGCTAATTGTCAATTTCTATATCCTTTGAAAAAATACTTTTATTTTACATATTTTTTAAACGTAACTCTAGCAATAAGCATATATGTGGTTACTCCAGTTACATTCTTTCAGTCCAGAAAATGCTCCACATATTAATAATCAAATTAACAAATCAGTGTAAATAACAACTTTAATAGCTTTACATCTCACACTTTACATCTCATTATTTAATCCAGTCACAAGTTCATCTTCCTGCTGCTTTATTTATTTATTTATTTATTTATTTATTTATTTATTTTTAATGGGTGGTACATGTTTAAGCAGATGATGCTGTGAAAATCTCTTGTGTGTGCACTGAATGCCTTCCGAGCAAAATTTGTGCAAACGTATGCATGCTGGTTATCCCTTTGAAGAAGAATATGTAATCCTTGAATGATTAAAATACCGTCATGAGCTTCAATAACAAAGACGTTAATGGGGGAGAGGCTTTTGTAAGTGGAGGGATAAGCATCCTCTCATCTTGAGCATTGATGTATCCATACAGTGTGTTGTACTATTGTACTGTTTTCCCCGAGCTGTCAGGAAACTTGAATCTGTGCTTGTCTGAGAGGTCCCAGTCTTCCAACACTATTACAAGATTTAAAAAAAAGCCATCTGTTTCAACCGTTTGTTTGTGTTTGTTTGTGTGTGTGTGTTTGTTTGTTTTTTTGTTTGTTGTTCTTTGGCACAAACTCCATCTAATTAGAAATGAGTTAATTCATTTATCTATGGAATAGCATGAGACAAAAAAAAAAAAAAAAACTTTCATGAACAATCACTTCAGAGTTACTAAAGTAGTTTATTACACTGTGATAAACAAAATACACAGTATGTTTTTTGACTTGTTGGTTTGGTTTCCTCAATTTTTTTTTTTTTTTTGATTAAACAAGATGTGCAAAAGTGCCTACAAGAGAAAAATTACAGCACACAAGCCACAAAAAACACACACCTTGCAGTTTGAGACCCTGTGAACATACACAAAAAGCTTAAAGCTCTGACTTTGCCCAAGGCACCTGAGGCTGCTTGTGCTGAAGTAAACTATCAGGGCAGAGTTCATCCTTCCACGGAAATGCCTGAAAGCCGCATGCCAGAAGTGTTAAAAAATGAACACACTGTGGGTTGGAGCACCACATTTTAGTCTTAACCACTCTCTATTTCCGACTCCACAAAATGTAATTCAGGCCGCTCACAGAAGGGGTTATTTCTTGATGTGCATCTATGAATAAACAAATATAAATGCAATAATCAAATCGCAGAGCTCCCGCCCACCTTTAAGCACCCTTTTCCGACGTTCGATAACAAGTTGACATGTTTTGCAGTGAGCACATATCTGTGGTGCAATACATCTGCGATATATGGGAAATGTCATGTTGCTCAGAAAAAACAAGGGAAGATAAAAGAAAGTCGGAATGGTTTGTGCTCATCTGAAAGCAGAACCCACCGGAGCTGGTTTGTTCTCAGCTCAGGTGGGAGTGAATTGCCAAACCTCAGAATAAAAGCTCTATGTGCCACTGACAGGAGTGATAGAATACTGCTGAGTATCTCACCTCTAAATGGTGTCGGCTCACGCCTGTTATCCGACACTGTTAGCATGGTGAGATTTACACATACGGTGCAGCACTCCTTGAAGATTCTCTATTAAACAGATGGAGCCAGACTGCCCTTGGTCTCTCAGCCTTCCTCTCTTAGGTCTCCCAACTTGCTTTAATCAAATCTAGCTTGAGATCAAATGGTGCACATGGATCGCAACAACTAAGTCTCCCTGTAAGGCACTGGCAGAGCAACAGGAACAGACATGATCCTCATTAGAGTAACTAATACTCGGTAATGATTCCTATATCCCTCACTGGCACTGAATGTATTTGCACTGCGTTGTAAAAGGCAAACATGTTCACTGTGTTGCATAAGCCTGGCAAACTGCACATTTGATATGTCAGATTCAAAAAACGTCAGTACTACAGGGAATTGCACATTCTTTGGCCTGCAGCAGACAACTGAGGTTGAGAAACATGTGGAAGAATCTCGCAACTTAATATTCTGCACAAGAAATGCGCTCTACATCACAGCCACAGAGGGATTTTACAAATCAAGCCCACTTTCCTGCATTTTAAACAGTGCTAAGGATGTGTTAAAACATCTATCAACGTAATATGAGGTTAATGAGGTTCCTGTATCACAAAGACATTATAAATATCTGCCTCATCATTCAAAGCTAGCCAGCGTGTAGAGCTGCATTCTGATACCCACACTAGCGATTTTAAATTTGGTTGTGCTGAATACCCAGGGGACCCCCTCCTAAACCTTGTGGAGAAATGAGTAAGATTCTGGAATGTTAAAATGTAATGATATAAAGAAGGCGATTCATTTCATCCCATCATGCTATAGAGACTGTGACCCAGTTTTGGAAATTTAAATAGGGATTTGATATGAAGGGGCATATTAATTGGAACAGATGCCTTCTCAATTATTAACATCTTGCACAGTACGCTTGTATGAGCTACAGCTAACCGTTGTACATCTCACTCTATGCTCAAGAGGTCTTAATCAAGGTCCAAGCAGATCACATCCTATTAAATGGTAATGTAAGCAGAGGGATGTTTTCCATTGAACTTTCTATTGACGGTCCCTCTGCCTGCAGACGATCAAGAGAAGCCTACAGCAATGCAGTATTAAATAAACCTCACTAAATGGAGAAGCAGAGAACAGTTACAACACAGGGAACTCATTATTTAAGCTAAAAAGGGAGTTATCATCAGACTATACAATGTCACAGAATTCTCTAGAATACCAGAACACTATAGTTACAGTGAGATATTTGGCCAAAGAGAGATTTTTTTTTTCAACAAAAATTAAGTAAACAGCGAGTAACAGCAAAATAATTAACTAACCATTAACCACAATCAAATAAATAAATAAATGTGGAAATAAACTAAATTAAAATACATAGTTAATAAATGGAGACAAATCAATTTCAGTTTTACGCTTTGATACATGGCAATTTTTTACAACTTGTCTGCATTCAACAAATCCAACTAGACTATGCTGAGATATTTAATGCCATTAAACATTTCAAATGATACCAGTTTGTGCATTAACTTCCGTAGTCATGAAAAACTAAAACAAAAATTAAATGAACTGATAATTTAAAAACTGAAAAGAGAACTCAGAAAAATGTAACTAAACTAAAAATAAAAATTACTGAATAATAAATGAAAACTCAACTAAATTAAAAAGACATGTAAATAAAAAAAATCTAAACTATGAACCCTCATTTAAATCCCGAATTTAAGAAAGAAAGAAAGAAAGAAAGCCTTTAGAAGGGAATAGAGATGATATATCAAATGGAAAATCATCTGATCTACTTTGCAGGTACGGTATAATATATTTATGAAATAAATATTTAAAAAATCGACATAAACTGCTTATGCCTTGGGTCATCAAGACATCTTCTCAGTACATTTTGCACAACCCAATGGTACTGCAATGTTATGACACTGTCACCATTATCACAGTGGAGAGCAGGCATTTGATTGGTGAATGCCTATAAAATGCAGCTTCCTTATTACTCCTAACAACATATCACATCCTATATCACTGCCGGGATCATTCACATGACCTGAGTGGGTAACTGCTGTCTTTATGTCTCCATTGACCCTGTAAGTTAAACAAACAGATGACTTCACAGAAAACACTGCAAAGTTTGCAACCTTACAGATAGACTTGAGCCAAAATACATCATTATCAGAAAACAAAAACTTTGTCCTTCAGCCAAATACCAGACGTGCTCCTGGTAACAATGCAAAACAACATATGGACGTGTCCACAAAATCTAAACCCAACACAATGCTTCCCCTTGACCTCTGAGCCCAAGCCCGCTGATTCTTCCCCAAATCAAACTGCTCGACCCCTTCTGCTCCCACTGTTTCTCTGAAATTCACAAGCTCTCGCATTTGGAAGGAATAGCATTGACATGTTGTCCATATATCAGAGCACTACTTCAGGGCTGAGTGGCAGGGTGGTAAATTTCCTTTATGTTGTCATTACTTACGGAGAAGAGCTTCTCGTATCAGCCACACCAGCTGCATTTGAGTTACTGCTGTAGATCAAACTCCATGACTACTTCTTGGGGCTGAAATAGCCGGCATAATAACATGTTAAAGCAAGGCGAGACCGCTCAACAAAGAGTACTCCACCTAGATGCTATTACTTATAGTCTCTTGAGTCTGGATGTCCTTGAGACAGAGAGTTTATCACCTAGCCTTGGGTAGATCCTCGTAAAAACATATGGCAGAACACATTAAAGTGTCACGGAAAATGTACCTAAAGTTGTCTGTCTCTAAAGAGGGTCACTAGCAAATCAACAAACATCCAGTTCTTTTTTTTTTTTTGATCAACCAAGATCAAGAATTTGTAGCCAGTTCTTAAAGTGACTTACTTTCTTTCTTCTTCTTTTACTTCTGTACAAAGAAAGTTAATGGTTCTTCAAAACATGTAGCCAGTTCTTAAAGTGACTTACTTTCTTTCTTCTTTTACTTCTGTACAAAGAAAGTTAATGGTTCTTCAAAACATCTCCTTTTGCATTTGACAGCAGAAAGTCATACAGGTTTGGAACATCAAGAAGGTGAGTAAATGATGACAGAATTTATATTTTTAGGGGAACTATCCCTTTAAGAACTAGGAATTCAGGCACCTTTGAACATTTAAAAGCTGTACATTTTTTAATAATGTGACAAAATGCCTGTTGTGAATTCTCCCTCCCAACACTCAACCTTCCTTCTAGCACCTTTCATACCCCCCGTCCACGTCCGATTTTCCCACTGTGTGCTCTCTTCATTCTTCCCTCTCACTCCTTCCATTTCCTCTCCTTGTTCATACAATGAGGACTCTTATCATTTGCAGTGTGGCTCCCACAGAGAGTGTGAAGGTCAGGTAGATAGAAACGTCTCACATTTCCCCACACAACCCTGCAGGAATCAGGTGGGTGTTTCTACCCCATGAAGGGGTTATTCTAGGTACAGTCAGACTGAACAAAATGAGCCAAATATGAAATCATATCAAATTTTAAAAGATGGTGTAGGTCAATGGACATTTTTGTGTCTGAAAAATAACACATATTGTGTGAGTGCATGAGTACTTGAATTTTACTTGATTTGAGAAGTGTTGATTAGACTGCTACAAAGTAATGAATGCATTTAATGGTTGAAATGGAATATCAAGATGGAGTAGATTCCCTACACATATAATTATACAAAACAAAAATAATCTGTGTAAGTTAATCATCTGAGATTTAAAGTCAGAAATTTACTGAAGAAGAAATTTACTAATAGAAATTTACTGGGAATTAGTGCATCAATGGCAAGTTGTGACATTTTAAGTTATACAGTGAATACTTCACAGATACTTCAAGATACTGTATACTTTAAGATAATAGAAAGGCAATTTTGGAAAGAACAACCAAAGTTGCTGCCTAGGAAGAAAGAAAAATGCTGTTCAACAGTGGGGCATGTTGTTACATTAATTTTTTATTTACTCTCTTCTTCAGAACACAAAAGGAGATATATAATTTTTTTTTTACTTCTGTGTTTCACAGAAGTAAGTCAAGCCCTTTTAAGTTATCATTTACTCTCTTCTTCAGAACACAAAAGGAGATATTTTGAAGAATGTTGGTAGCCAACCAACTTCTGTGTTTCACAGAAGTAAGTCAAGCCCTTTTAAGTTATCACTTAAAAATTCTTAAAACATTTTTAACAGTTCAATCTTTCAGTTAACATTTATTTAGTTAATCTGCAGAGAAAGCACCGCTCAGAGTTGTCACGATTAATCAGCCAGACCAAACAAACACACAGAACACTTAACAGCACCACCAAAGATTGCATTTGTGTTTAAGAGAACAGAATGCAGCTTAAAACACGACATGATTATACTGTGTTCACATTTCATTTCATATAAACCACATTCCCAAGAAAAGGTCAGAGATGCAGACTCTAATATCTGTTTTGATCTGCTGCATTCTTTGATTCATAGAGAAGAGGAGATTTTGCGAGTAATCCATGATCAAAAAGGATCTGAGCGATTGGTATTACTGGGTAATACAAATATAAGGTGGAATTTAGTCTGTGTATTTGTGTGTTTTCTTACTGCACAGACTCTGTGTGACAATCCATGAAAAGCAGAGTTTGAGTATAATAGAGATATTTCACAAATATCAGCAGTCTGCAGAGATCCGATCTCTCCTGATACCAGTGCATAATCTTCCCCCTACCTGGACGCTTGTCAATACAAAACAGTTAGACAGCAAGAGCAAGCCGCTTTTCAATTATGCAGCAACCTCTGAAGCTTCAGGACCTGTGATACAAGGAGCTAATCCTTAAAACTCTTTAACCACTTGACCATCGTTTGTTCCTTCAGAAAGGCAGAGGCCTGTACGATTGGTCTGTGATAAAAAATGCACTACCCGCTTACTCGAAAAATCTCTTGTCATGCATTATGTAGGACAGTGAGATTTCCATGCCTGGAGCCTCTCACCATGTCGCCAAGGCTGAGAAGAGAGCATCTGCTGCTGGGAAACTGCTGGCTACAGCCGCTGGAAAAACTCTTCGCCCCAGTGCTCCTCATTAACCTTCAACAGCTTATCTTATACACTCTGAGGAGCGAGATCAGACGAACACTGAAGAAATCTCCCAAAACTGACTGATTGGGTTTTTGAAGCTGATGTAACAGTATTGGTCATAGACCAAGGTCTTAATAAATCATGAGCATCACAAGTCAAGACGTTCGTGATAAATAAATAAGTATTTTCAACATTTCGAGCAGGACATGAATATCCTTTTCCTGAGGTTAGAAGAAAAGACCAATGAGATTCAGCGAGGTCACCACCGAGGCACTCAAATGCGAATTTCCATCTGAGGGAGCATATCTTCAGGGTGGGAACATGTTTTCAACGTGTCTAAATTTAAGTCCTCTCAAGAGTACGACCCAGGTGTCTTCCACCCCCTCCTGTCTGTCATTTCACAATCCCACGCTGTAACCTCTGTCGGAGGGCTCCGTTTGGCCTAACAACGACATAAGAAAATTGAAAAACTCTCGACCAAAGCACATATATGAAAACTGATGTGGAGGTATTACATGTTTTCTCATTTTTCATGTATTTTCATTTAGTCTCACTTCCACACCAATGTGATATGAGGTGGGCATGGGGGAGGACAACAGGAAATTATTTCACAGAGAGGAGAAAACATGAGCTGGGACTGTAGTACAGCCTTCTGTAGTATTATGAGATATGTTAATCCAAGACAAGATGAGAACACACATACATATATAATACAACAGGGTTGTGCGCCATTGAAAAATGAATTAAGAAAGCCATTTCAATTCTGTATTCCTTTATTTGAATTTGACATGAACGGGATGCAGAATTGTAGCTTGATTTTTAAATGGAAGGAACAATTAGAATGAACTAACATTAAATGGTGGTACCTGTGGCTCAGTGGTAGGCGCATTGCGTTAGCACCGCAAAGGTTGTGGGTTTGATTCCCAGGGGAACACGTTAGGTAAATAAAATGTTAGCCTGACTGCACTGTAAGTCACTTTGGATAAAAGCGTCTGCTAAATGCATAAATGTAAAATGAAATTAACAGCAATTTTTAGCTAGAAAAGCAAAGCCTGTCAATAAAAAGTAAGAATGTTGGATTGACAAAGCATTGTTTAAAAGTAAAAAAAGAGATTTGAAAGAACCTTTCATTTCCCAGAATGCATTATCTGTGTTAAACTTTGAATTGGAATTCCTATTCCTATCATCACAACTAAACTTCCTGTTCAGTTCATATTCAGACTAATAAATGTATATTAACACACACAAATACATTGTATATTGCATTATACACACGCATATGCATAATCAGATATCTTATCAAAAATATATTTTTTACAAAGACGAATTCACATGAGAAGCAAAACTGCAAAACCTAAACATACAAAGTTTGAAACGTATGGAAGATGAAGTACATCTTGTTTCATTTTTCCATGTTTCAAGCATAATCCTCACTAAATTAAGTAAGGCTTAGTATGTTTAGATGTTGTCCTGGAAAACAAGAAAAGAATATGATTGTTTTTGCACAAGAATGCAATGTAATTTATGTGAAAGCCCAAACTCTCACAATATTAAAAGCCAACCATTTTCATGGCTTTAAATTAGGATTCACTGCTCTCTTCTGTGATTGTTCAATCTCTACTACAGTTTGCCTCTCCGCTTGAATTATATAACGTATATCAATATGCACTGCCTCTGTATGCATGCCTAAAAATAAAACACTGTGCACAATCACATGTCTCTTTATATCACAACCTATAAAATACCTACATAAACATTCGTTCTCTTCCCTTTCGAGGCGTGTTGCTCCATATGCACTGACTTCTTGCAAGGAAGTCAAGAATATCCACTTTAGTTCAGCTACTCGGCTGAAATTGCTTTTTATGATGGTGTGGCAGGCAGTGAATCTTTTTTATATGTTTTCTATAAGATATGTAAATGAAGTCAGAGGACAGTAGGATGGCGCTACAGTGTCTTAAAGGAAGTGTGGGGGAAGTCCTCAGCCACGGCACAGCAATTTCACAACTGTCATTTACAACATGGCTACTCTAGAGAACCCAGTGTTCCTCCACTGCTCTACTAGCAGGTACATAGATTCAACACATGGCATTTTAATTTCACCCTCTACGTGATTTTCAATGAGTGTTGCGATGTGAAATGCGATGAGCAGATATTCATAACAGCAAGTCAAGGAAACAAACATGCAAAGACCTTTGGAATTACATTTCACATCATGACTCATTCTCCATTCCTAGTTTTCAACATGAATATTCTTATTAACCCTGAAAACACGTTAAACTTATGATCACTTGACCTTCAGCTGCTCTCCAAGAGAAACTCACTATTCATTCAGCAACAGTCAGGATTAAAATCAAACCAAACACAATCACCAAACACACCTAACACACACGATCAATAAAAACACGAAAAACACAAAAAAACAAAACCCTACAAATTAATATTCCACTGTGACAAACCAATGAGCTACTGTTGTAAAGTCAACCATTTATGTTATTGGATTTACTGCAGTGCCACAGATAACTGCCATTTTACAACTGCAGTAAATAAAGAACTAAATGCAAAAATCTTAAAGCAAAAATGTCATTAACTACAGTCCCGGGCATCCGACAATAAAATCCCTAATTATACATCAACAACGTGATGATATTTCGGTCACAAAAACAAATAAAGGATGATGGCTGCACAAAACCAGTTAAAAAAAAAAAAAAGAGAGAAAATGTCTTATAAAATGCATTCTAATGCATCCGTGCATCCAACAAAATCATTCGAAATATGATGACTTTTAAGGAGTTGTGATTTTCATTAATATCAAGGTCAGCTCCAAAGTGATTCCTTCACAAAAGACTTTCCCGAGGCACTCAAGGAGACTATAAGCAGCATATTTTCAGACAAATCTGCATCTGCATCACAAAAGGAGAGGATCTGAGTGCCGTCCTCCTTATGATGAGTGAGAGAAATCACAGAGAAATCATTCCCCGTGGCTGGGGCTCGCAGTCGATGCACTGCCACCTACACACCAACACTCGATCCACATCAGCATCGCTCATGCCGCAAACAATGTCCTTGCATTCGTCTGACCAGAATAGAATTCAATACAATTCCACCAAGCTTTCAGCACCTACTCAGGGCGGGAAGGAAAATCAAAGAAAGAAAAATGTGGGAGGGTTAAAATGATCACATGTGTATGCAGACGTGGAATTAAGCGCTACATAACATTCTTCAACTACTTTTCACATAATGCAAATCCATTACACATGAATACAAAATATAGAGTTTTGTATTTGAACTATGCTATTCCTTCCAAAGCAGTTGAGCTTCTCTGGATCAATAGAGTAATCTGCTCCTCTTTTGTTCTTATGCCAAGACTTTAATCAAATGAAGCAGAGTTAGACTGGCACAGTGCTGGTGTAAATCTGCGGTCCTCGTGTAGCTTTGCTGTAGGGCAGCAGTGAGCGACAGAGAGCACGCTAGAGGTCACGTCTCGTCGACATCTCGGGTGAATCAAAGTACACAAGGCCGAGAGAGCCGGACCTGAGCTTCATGGAGGCACGTGGGGGCTGAGGTGAGCCCTCTGGATGACAGCTGCGAGATAATCGCCAGAGTTTTGTTTCTCTCTAAATCAGCTCAATGCGCACACACACACATCTTATGGTGGAAATCTCTTCTGATGATGCAGCAGTGGCCCTTCAAAAGTTTAGTTTCAGTATGGATGCATTAAATTTATAAAAAGTGACAGTAAAGGCATTTGTTACAAAAGATTTCAATTTCAATTAGATGTTGTTCTTCTGAACTTTTGATTTATCAAATAATCCTGTAAAAAATGTTTCCACAAAAACATTAAGCAGCACAACTATTTTCAAAAAATGTTTCTTGAGCACAAAATCGACATAAAATCAACATATTAGAAGGATTTCTGAAAGATCATGTGACAGAAGACTGGCGTAATAGCTGCTAAAATTCAGCTTGTACTATCAGAGGAATAAATTAATTTGTTAAAAAATATATTTAAAAATAATTTTAATTTGTATTAATATTTTACAATATTATAATTACTTTTTTCAATCAATAAATAAATCATTAACTTACCAACCTCAAACTTAGTATACCTCCTAACTTTCCAATAAATGTTGAGGTTATTTGGATTTGAATATTGTGGGTTTTACATTTAGATTGTAGAAACTTTTCTTTTGTCTTTCCTCATATTTTTGAAAATAAAAAAGTAAAACAAAACCAAAAGCAGCTTGTCCATCATGAAAATCAAAAGCACTTTATCTTTTCTTACAAACAACATTAGTCATTCAACACTTTATCATTCAGATGAGAAGACATTGTAAACAAATAAACTCCGATGGCAAAGACGAGCATTTGAAGGCAGGTACTAGTAACATGTTGTCACTATTCTGTCACTGAGAATGTTATGCTTTCATCTGGAATGCATTTATTAATTTTTTACTTATTTTCAGCAAATTCAAGATAAACATCTGGATAAGATAATTGGGAAACAACTATGCATTTTACTTTCACTTGACAGCAAAGAGACAACTCCAAAACTCACTTCTAACTTCTATTAACTTCATATCATATATTAACAGATTTTGACAGGCTGCCTCAATTTTACACACCCACTTATTAGTTGTCATAAAACATGTTAATTTTATTGGTAAGAATATTTACTCTACAGAATGAAAATAAAAAAAGATGTAAGTTTCCATGGCAAGATTGTGTTCTCTGCATAATTAACTTACCCGAAAGAAACACTTATAGATCAATGTGACAGAAAAAGTTGTTTTTGTGACAATAGTGAAAAGGATTAAATAGATAATTAGTTTAAAAAAAATAACAAGCAAATATGTTTTAGTGGATTAAATCCCTTGATGAAAAATTAGTATGTAACCAGCCAAAATTATCACTTGTATTTAGTCCAAATTTGAGTTAATGTCTCTGTGCTAAAACTGTAAATATGCTGTGAATATCATTACAGACATGTACATGTATTTTCCCATAATTTCCAAAATCATAAACCGCTTAACAAAAAAATGCTTTCAAGAAGCAATACATATTTGAAAATTTAGTGCTGTATTGTCATGTACTGTACTACAGCCTGTAAAAAAAATATATTGATGTTCCTTTAGCAACATAAATACTTTCAGTTCCTTATAACGGTCAACATTCCTATTAAACAGTCACTACAAAGAACGAGACCTCAGCCCATCATCCTGTCATGGTCCCTAAAGAAGTCAGAATTCAAGGCACAGAAGCTAAATCACAGAGAATAGCAACTCAACACGTGCACTCTACTGTAGATCCAGATCTCTCCGGCAATCTCATCAGATGACATCTCATTAATCTGTGTTCTGTTTACTGTAGATCGTCACCTCAGTAGGGAAAAAAAAGATAAACAAACAAGTCCCAGATTACACGTCGTGCGAGGCCGGGTTTAGCCATTAGTGCTCGTCATCCCTCAGATACCACAGGCGATGTCATAATTAAATCAGTCTGTTTGCTTTTTCTCGGTGCTCCATCAGACTGTATTGTTTTCATATTTTTTGAGATGCGTCTCAGAGCCGAGGCTTGCTAAAGCTGTCCATTTGGCATTTCTGAAATTGATTTGAAGGAGAAAAACAAATGGCTCGACTTGTGTTTACGTTCTAGCTCTCTCCATTTATCAAACCCTGTCTTTGTCTTCCTGATTAGCTTTATTCTTTGAAAGAAGAAAGAAGCATTTCTTCATACTTAGGTAGGAGCCCGTCAAGACTCCTAGAATTGTCTCAAATTAGCTAACCATAACAACTATGATTTATACAGTTATTGATGCAAAGACAGAAGTTGAGCTACTCATCTCACCCTCATATATAACATGTTGTTCTGCGTGCTTAGAGAAGTAATGATGCCTGAGATTGTTTTCCTTGAGAACTGCAGTTTTGTACTTGTAGATCAGGTAGATGCTCCCTTTAAGAATCAGGAAACATCACAAACTATATAAAGATATATAGCAATCAACTCGCACACAGCATTTGTGAAAAAAATAATTTTGCTGCAGTCAGATGGGAAAATAAAGTGGTGAGTAGCTGTTCAATGTTATAGTTTGCATCAAGAATTTCAGATTCTAGGTATGTTACTCTACTCTCATTTATTTGCTATGAATGGGAATTTACTATATTGGCAAAAGCTGTTTTGAATCACTTTCATAAGCATAAAAGATTCTGTGGTCAAAAGGTCTAGTGTGGCGTTCCTGGAATATTTCTTTCTAGGGGGGCCTTGGAGGGAAAAGTTTGAGAACCACATAATCTTCAGGAAATACATTGTACTTTAATGTTTTTAATCCTTTCCCCAACTTTTTGTGTATGTGTACTGTACAGTATATTAAACTGTTTTATTTAGCAGGGTTTCATAATACTGATACACTATATTGATCAAAACAAATAAAAAAAATTCATTTTACATTAAACAGAAAAATATTAAGCAGCACAATATTAATATTTCACTATACAACTGTTATAACTTTTTTATAAGATACAGGGTCATGACATGGGTTTTTTTTATTTTATTATTATGGTCCCCTAGGTGCAATTTATATTACTAAAGTTTTTTTTTAAAAAAAAACTTTTAAAATGTATAATTATGACATTTTCCCCACCCTGTTTCTCATCCTTTGATTCAAACAGTCTGTTTTTGGGTGTTTTTCCATAAAGAGTTCAGTGTTAACGCCCACTGTTATGATTGGCTAACGACAGCGCCTATGGATCATTTATTAACACCCCCAGCCAGAACATTTGTGGATTGTTGCAATGATAAAACCTTATATCATTCGAAGCGATGGCTCTTGCAATGATAAAACCTTATATGTTTTCTGCGTGGCATTGTAATTTTCCTGTACACAGACCCACTCGCTGTCCCGTCGACTGAACACTTGTGAGGTGCGCGGCGCGACAACGATACGAAATGAGCGTAGTTGTCTTGTGCTGGAGGCGGTCATATGCAAATGGTTGGAACGTCACTTCGCACCGTGACGTCACTTCTTACCATGGATCCAGAACGAGCTGTATTTAGAGCTTGATTAAATAAATGGCTATAATGGGGAGGACGTCTTAAGCTATGAAACTTGCAGGACGTTTTAATGGTACAAAGACCTCTTTAAATTATATTACATATATACTACATATATTACATATACTCAACATTAATATTTCACTATACAACTGTTATAACTTTTTTATAAGATACTTCTTACAACAACATTAAATTATATTACATATATACTACATATATTACATATACTGTATACATACTATATTTGCCTTTTTTTACTTTTACATTTTACTTTCATAATAATAATAATATATGTATTAAAAATATATATTTATAATATTATAGCTCCTCAAAATATATGGCTTCCCAAGCTTGTCTATATCAGAGCAGTGACAGAGTGATTTATGCTCCTGCTGTTCAGAAAGCAGATGTTTTTTGGTTGAATATTTATTTACTCCTTTCATTTTAAGAGGACAAAACACAAATCAAAGTAATTCATTGTTACTGTAATAATACCACCATTACGCTCAGGTGATTTGCAAAAGCATCATTGTGTTTCCTTTATGAGAACATAACACCTGAGATAATGAAGACTTGTTACAACCCCAAAGGTTAATGACTATTCGACCAGGCACTCAATCATCTTTGAAGGTAGCTAGAAAAGGATGGTGTATGACTGGGCCTTATTTACTTGGTCAACAAGCACAATTTCAAAGCTGGAGTAAAGAAGATGAGCAGTGCAGCCAGGCATGCCTGCAAACAGAGCACCTGCACAATCATTTTTACTGCAGCGCCATTATAAAATGCACTGCTCTCTCTCTCTCTCATTTTATTACTCATACAGATCAACACACACCTTGTATGAAAATCAAACAGTGTACCCATAAGCTCAGCATCAACATTGAAATGCACAGCAGCACATCACAGCGAGAGAGATGACAACCCACCGGGTCTCTCTCGTGACACATTTTCTTTGGAAATCAGTAAATTTGACAACATCAAAGTCACCATGTGACAATATTTTTGTGACAATAAGTTTTGATTGCTGTGAAATTTTCACTGTGTCTGGAGACCAGGAGACGAGCACTATGAAGTAGGCTGGTAAAGCAAATTAGGTAACACTTTACTTAAAGCCTTTATGTATAATACATTATAAACTTAGTTTTAATGCATTTATTATGCATTGTAATGCACCTTATAAAGCATTGTATGATTTTAAGAATAATTATAACCATAGTTATAATACATTGTAATACTAGTCCATTCACTGTTACACATAATGCATTAAAACACATGACAAACAAACCTTCAAATATTATAATGCATTTTAACTTTAGTTACAATTATTTATAAAAACAAAACATGATGCATTACAATGTCCGTTATGAATACCTTTATAATCTGTTATACTTAAAGGCTTTAAGTAAAGTGTTAACACAAATTATTTCTCAACTTCGAAGCTACTTTAAAACTGCTGAGCTACAACAACAAATCATGCTGAGTTACAAGCTACTCACAGTTTAAAGTATCAGTTACAGTTAAGCTACTGCTTTGGAAAATTAGCTATCTAATCTACTAATGAAAATTTACTGTAATAATACCACCATTAATAATACTACTAATCTACTAATAAAAATGTACTACAATAACTATACTTGAAAAACTTTTTTTTTAAACCAATCTTTTAAAATATAGTAGTCTGCAACAAATTAGCAATATTGTTAAATTGGAAAAAAATAAATGTGCCCTGACAAAACTCCAAGAACATACTACAAATATAATCCACTGCAGTTTCCAGAACTAAAACGAACTCTACTGGTAGTAAAACACCAACAACTTTTATTCTTTTTCACACAAATTATGATTACCGAGGCAGATGATAAACTTATTTTTGCATGTTTCCTCTTGTGATTTGTAAACTAATACATTTTGATGTTTACATCACATAACCAGCTTAATATACAGCTTTTCTAATGTAGTAAACTTGCTTGGTAGCTCACCTAGTACAGCACTACAGAGCACTTAAGAAACACGAGTCACAATAAAAGAGCTTAAAGACTTGTAGAAGCAACCTGAAGTGGAAAAGCTGCTTTAGAATTTATTTATTTATGTATTGTATCTCATGTTTGCTTTTGTTAACACTGTCAGTTAGGCTTGGGGAGAGTTAAGTGTAGGTGGTTTAAAAATGCAAACGAGAATTAAACTTTAAGCATCTAACATTTCATTTAGGGAATATGTACAACAAACAATTTAATAATATGTTGCCAGATTAACGTTTATCTGTTTTGAAAAAAAAAAATTAAAAAAAAATTAAAGCTTCTTAGCATCACTAATATAACAGAAGCAATGTTAAATGTGCAGAAACATTTGTTAAGTTTTTTGTTTTCCAATGAGCCTGGGTTGCAAAATAGACTTTCAAACTTGACATGCTGTCTGGGAGAGAGGATGTTTTAAAAGTATGTTTGCCTCAGTTCACTCAATGAGACATACCGTAGCAATATACCATGTGGTCATGCTACATTGCTGCTTCTTAAATAAGGTAGCTTGTTATTGGAAAAGCTGAGCTACTGTCACGCTAATGAAAATGTAGTTAAGGTACTGCTGCTACTTTTTTTTAGCTATACACCAACACTGTAGCTTAGTTTGATTTGCTAATTAGTAGCTCTACTGCCAGTGTCTTGATAATATTTCAGTTACAGTATTCATTTAGCAGAATTTGCATAAAGCAAAACTGGATCGACGGAATCTTTTGATCTTAAAACTACTAGAAAATTCCAAGTTTTCATTTCCACTACTAAGGGATTACGAGACATTAACCATGCAACTGCTACAGTTTTAACAAAGCATCCTGTGGTTTTACTCTCTACACAGCTTGAACTAGCTGATGTTTTTCATGTCTGATTAAAAGACAGATTTATGTTTGAACTATTAAACTACAGTATGTCATTTTTAGCTCAGATATCGGTTAGATGAACAGATACATTGTCATTAGATATGAATTGAATGCCAGATTAGGTCAAATTCTACTCTCACATTTTAGAAAGATCCCCATATTATAGTCATTTTGGGGATATGAATATTTCATCCACTCACACAGTGTTGAAATGCAATATTGAAGCCCACTGGAATCCCACGTTCTGATTTAGAAAGCTATGTAAAGTGGTTTCTCAGTGAGCTTTTTCCAGGATCCAACTATCAGTGGAAAGATGGGTGGCCAAAGAGCATGGCAAAGGGATGGGAAACTTCTGCGGTGCAGATGGTGAATAAAAAGTGTATTTCGAGGCTTTGCATCAGCCAATGGGTTTCCGTTTAATGTCTCGGACAAAAACTCTGCATTCAGCAATCAATGCAAATGAATTTATATTCAAATTCCAATTAACTAGTGACTCAACAAGTCATTGTGGGAAGGGGAGAGACCATAAACTTTGACTATTCAATAAAATCGAAACAGACAATGCATTTTTCTATGAGGAAGCAGCCTTATTTGATTTTTCTAAAGCAGTTTTAAGGCCTGTGATCAGACTCTCTCAAGGGAGTTTAAACCTCATCAGTGTCCTCCCAGCTGGACAGAAAAACACAAGTAGCACGATTTGAACTGACCAGAGGAAACTAGGGACAAACTGACTGACGAAAATGACAATGCTTTGGAAAGGGCAACAACCGCTAACAGCGACAGTCTCCAATCTGTTGTTTTCCCCTTGCGATTCCATATGGAAATTACATTACGCCCACATCCTCCTGCAGGAAACGATGTGCTACAGTTGTTAGAGCCAATGTTTAAGATTTCTGTTTTCAAAATGTATATTATTGCTGATATAAAACAAAGAGATCTACAAAATCTGGAGAAGGCTATCCATTAGCATCCTCTTTTATTCTCAATGACACTTACAAACACTTGTAAATTCCATGTGACTAATTACTCTAGAGCTGCAGGAAAATGATTACTGATTGGCTGATGGCACCACAAAAACATACACTATCCCAAAACCTTCATTAATGACTATCTATGATGTAAAACAGTCTATATAACGACTTCTTAAATACAAAATAAAACATCTACTACACTATAATGAAATATTCATATATGTATGTTATATCTATCAGAATACACAGTTGCCTTTAAATGATTGTAAATGGAGAAAGACTTTTTTGAACCAGATGGTACAGTTATGGCAATGAGAGCTAATGAGGCCGTGCTAATCAGCAGAACCTTGACCCCCAGATATAAACAGAATGAGTCCTAGCAAGAGAATAGCTTTGAAAATATTTCATGAACAGCTTTTAGATAATCATTTGCATGCGTATCCATAATATCAGCGATGGAGATTCATTAAAGAATGCTGTAATCTCAAATGATGCCCAAAATCATTTATACTGTACAATGACAACACAAAATTTTTATTTATTTTTTTGCCTCTGGCCACTATAATTGTAACATACAGTTCTAATAACATCCCCACTGTAATCTTAAAGCCTGTTATGATAAACGCACTGGATTTTTTCAAAACGCTTGTTTCTTTAAGCATGAGCTTCATGTGAAGAGCGATATCTGATAACAAGAAAAGCAATTTCCCTGTCTAAATGAGAGCTGAATAGATGGTAGTTCAACATGGTGGCAAACTGCACAGCGGACTGGCTGTGTGACAGACTGACAGTCCACTGTAAGCAGATCAAACAATCTACAAAACAGCTAATTTCGCTCCAAGAGACAAGCAATGCGTCATTCCGTCCCCGTTTGCCCATTTTCAGCCCCTCTCTCCTAACACTTCCTCTTCAATTAGATTGGTCCACCTAGCTCTCAAATTGCCCTTATAATAGCACCGGTTTGATGGCACAAGCCAATTATCAGACTATAACATTATGGGGGAAAAGGTTTATAGACCTGAACTCTGTAGGGACTTTGTATTTTTCCTTTTTACCAGCACAATTACTTGGAGACATTTTTAGCTTGGGTGAAAAAAGTGTGGTGTTGTAAAATGTCTGAGTAGCTAAAATATTCAATATGGACATAAATTAATATTGCAAGTGTATTTAGGTCATTACGCTTCATTGACCATATGGTGTTGCTTACGCCACGTCATCCGAGCGCTTCACAAGCAATGCTTTGCATGTGTGAATTACATAAACACAGCAGCGCTTAGCCACAACACAACTG